>NC_073313.1:213492815-213834065 GCF_027595985.1 Sorex araneus | reverse complement strand
TACACTGTTTATATTTTTTCTTTCTTTAAGTTTTTTTTCCAGTTGTGTCAGATTATTGAAGACACCTCTTAGGTCAATATTCGGATTAATCTGTTTCTATCAATGTGTTTTATAGATTCTGGCCAAATATCAAGGATGTTGATTCATTTTGAATCAAACTTTTATGGTGTTAGGAATCCAATTGGGGGGGGGGTGGTTGCATGTGACTATCCAGTTTTACCAAACTATTTGTTGGAAAGGCTTCCCTCCTCCACTTAATGGACCTTTTGTGTTATAGATTGATGTCCACATGCCTGAGGTTTACTTACAAGCTCCTAATAATGTCCTATTTTTTTTAAATCTGTTCTTATTCTACTTCAGCACTCTTTTTTTTATTACTATAGTTTTACATCAGGAAATATTTTATATTTAATATTTTTTCTTAGCGTTGCTTTGGCTATCAAGAAATTTAGAGGGCTGGAGCGATAGGACAGCGGGTAGGGCATTTGCCTTGCATGTAGCCGACCCGGGTTCGATTCCCAGCATCCCATATGGTCCCCTGAGCACCACCAGGGGTAATTCCTGAGTGCAGAGCCAGGAGTAACCCCTGCCTGTGCATCGCTGGGTGTGACCCAAAAAGCAAAAAAATTTAATGATTCCATTGTAGTAGTGTTTGTTATAAGTCCTCAATGAATGCCATTCGAATTTGGATAGAAATTGCATTGAATTTGTACAATTATTTGGGTTGTATGGTAATACTGGCTATGTTAATTCTTCCAATCTGTGAACGTGATTTTTTTTTTCATTTTTTGTATATTTTAATAGTGACTTAGAGTTTTTAATGTATGTCTTATACCTCTGTTGTAAATTCCTTATGGTAATTTATGGTTTTAGACACTATGTTTTAGGGTTTTAAAAAATATATCATTAGTGCAACAGATTTTTTTGTGTTACTTTTATAACACAATCCTGCTACTTTATTGATTCATTGTTTCTAAAAGTTTTTTAGTGGTGTCCTTAGCATCTTATGTGAAATATTATGTGCTGACAGATTATTTAAACCTATCTAAGACTATTTGTGCTTGCTTATTTTAATGTTACATAAAGTAGATGGTAGCTGATGTTTGGATTCAAGAATATCAGGACTGCTCCTGTCAAGGGTTGTCTTTTAGGTATTTGCTTACTCACTTTTTTTTTCCTATTTTTATTTGGAATCTTGAAGTAACTAGAAAACCCATATATTATTAACCTCTTTTCCTCTTCTGCAATCCAACTGCCACCCTAAAAACTTAATTCAATATTAGAAAAATGTGTAGTTTTCTAATGTGATGGTTACAAGGAGATAAGTGTTATAAGAACTTCCTTTGACATTTTGTAGACTAGACAGGTTTTCACAGTCACAGTCATATCATTGCTCATCGATATGCTCAAACGGGCACCAGTAACGTTTCATTGTGAGACTTATTGTTACTGTTTTTGGCATGTCGAATACACCACAGGTACACCACTAGCTTGCCAGGCTCTGCCATGTGGGCACGATACTCTCGGTAGCTTGCCAGGCTCTTCAAGAGGAGCGGAGGAATAGAACACGGGTCAGCCGCATGCAAGGCAAACGCGCTACTGCTGTGCTATCGCTCCAGACAGGTTATAATCTTTAATTTATTTTCTGAATGTAAGAAAAGGGAACAATTTAAATCCTAAACTTATTTTAGGATTTCCTTCTTTGTTTTTTTTTTTTTTGTTGTTGTTGTTGTTATATGTTTGTTGGTTTTGGTATTGGGCCACACCTAGCAATGCAAGGTCTTAGTACTGGCTCTGTGCTCAGGGATCACTCCTGATAGACTTGGGAACCATATGGGGGCCAGGGATTGAACCCAGCTGCCTTCATGCAAGGCAAATGTCCTACCCATTGTATTGAAAGATGTATGTTTTTAAAGTGTAGCTATTGAATTGTTTACATAGTTAATAATTAAGAGCTATATTTATATAGTTCTTAAATAGAAAAGAAAATGTAAAGACTTTTATTAAGTGTGAGTACCTATTAAGCTTCTATATTCCCAGGTCTGAGTAGGAACTAGAGATAAACCATTGAAGACATTTTAACCTCAATTTAAGGTTGGAAGGGAGAGCACTGAAACATAATAAATCATTAGGTATATAATACATTCTGTAGTGATAAATGTATGAAGAATAGAAAGATATAAGAAACAGCACTTAATAGAAGGGAAGAAAACCTGTTTTGTGTTTTTTATTGGGATGCCAGGTAAGATCTCGGACACCACAGCATTTGCCGCAGTATTTGTAGAAATAAGGACTTGATCCTTGTGGACTGCTGTGGAAGAACCTGCTAAGACCTGAATGTCTATGTGTAGTAAATATCGCCTAGAAAGTTTTGTTAACCTTTCATGTATTATTTAGTTTAGATTTTTTTGTTTTTTAAATTTTTATTTCTACAAAAGTGGGTAGGGCATTTGCCTTGCACGCAGCCGACCCAGGTTCGATTCCTCCGTCCCTCTCGGAGAGCCCGGCAAGCTACCAAGAGTATCCCACCTGCACAGCAGAACATGGCAAGCTACTCGTGGAGCATTTGATATGCCAAAAACAGTAACAAGTCTCACAATGGAAATGTTACTGGTGCCCGCTAGAGCAAATCGATGAACAACAGGATGACAGTGCTACAGTGCAACAAAAGCACTTACAGAACTTCTAACTACCTGGTAGCAGAGACATTTTGATTGAGTCATATCAGGGCATGCTGAATAGGAGCTTGGGGTGGAGCTGGAGCCTTCTGCTCCCACTGCGTTTCTGTGACATCAATATGTATTCACATGCACTGTCTGCCTCTCAGCTCTGACATCAAATATATGTTCATGTGCAGTGCCTACCACTCAGATTTTTTGCTTTTTACAGTTTACATGTTGCCTGTATTTGATGTTTCTGATTTCTTGCCTTTTTCAGAATATTTTGTAAGAATTGTCTTGTGTACACAAATTAATTGTTGTCCATTGATTGTACTGTTTCTGAGTTTCTCAACTCCTTTGAAGATCTCTCCTTACTTCCAATTTGGTTCTTCTCTTGCTACCTACTCCCACAGTCATTTCCTTTTTCTTTTTTTTATTTCAAAATCTACACCACTTCTGAAACCATCCCCTTAAGCATCGCACTCGGATTTCTAACCATCCAGTTCATCTGTTTTAGTACTGCTAGGAACTTTTTCACTTCTCTTAGACTTTGTACCTTTTGACTTTGTTGTAATTAGTTATCCCCTACCCCATTTCTTGACTTCGTTCTCTGCTCTCATGTGAATGAATGAATAATAATTTTTTACAGAACAATGCTGTAAGAAAGTTGGTGATGTCTTCTCAATTTATGGAAAAGGGGAATAAAGTCCAGAAAAAATAAGTAGTTTTAGGTCACAAACCTGTTAACTTATAGTGCAACTGTAGCATATTTAGGATTTGAGGGAAATGTTTGAGTACCAGTTAAAATATTTATTATGTGCAACTACAAAGTTATAGTAATGAATTTGAAATAATGTGGTCAAAGGTCTGAAGTAATGAGTTACCACAAAGCAGTCACTAAGTAAATATTAGCTTTATTTTTTCCCCAATGTGTAGCAAAAACTTGAAAGAAAATTGAGGCCCATTGACTCATGATTGTTTTGTTTCATCCCATCTATGACAGTATTTACACTATTAAAGCGTTGAAGGCCAATAGTACAATGAACGGTGTGTTTTTCACAAAAGGGCAGCAGCACTCTATCTCTCCTACCACCTGTGTTCCGTAGTCTCATGCCACTTCTCCCACCCCAGGGAGGTTGATGTCGATAGGCAAGTGAAGGATGGTCGGTATCAATTGCAGTTTATTCCAATCTCCATTCCCCTTCTGCTTCTCTCGTTCTCACTTCTGATTCTGTCTCTCTGACTTTGACCCTTACTTCTTGACTCTCTGCCTTGCTTTGTGCTCTTTCTTTCCTATGCTTCTGGCTCTGATGACTCCCTGATTCCCTTTCGCCTTGTGCTCTGCTTCTGTGTCTTCTCTCCCGCTTCTGTGTTTTCTCTCTTCTCCTACAGTCTTAGTTTATATATCAATCACATTGGGTGGTGACACAGAGGTGGGTTGAACATTAACAAATCAACAAAGGGGTAAAACCACTCCTCCAGATTAACAAAATCTCATCTAAGGAGATTACTCCAGATTACTAGAAGATCCACTCAAGGATGGGATCCAAACAAGGGTGTGTCGCTTTCTTCTTTCCTCAGCTAGTAATCCACTTAAATAGTTGTAGTAAACCTACTTCAAATATTTCTAGCACTCTCATTCTGTATGAGCACAGTAAGAGATATAAATTTAAAGTTTGGTTCTTCCTGAGGACATCTCGCTATATATTCCAGACCACAGTCCTCAGGCCAGGTTAATCTTCCTAACCCCAGCAGGGTCCTAATCTCATCGTTACTTTTGGATCATGACAGCATTTGTTCATGATCATGCCCTCAACTTATAGTTGAGTATTGTGGCACTTTGGCCTGGCCTATCTTGATGCCAGGATAGCTCACAGCTTGCCTTGGGTCCATTCCGTCCCTCATCGGGGACCCTGCTTTTGGAGTGCTGGGAACTAAGGGCAACTGAGTTGAGAAAGCAGATGCCCTGGAATAAATATTATTCGGAATCAATCAACTTTTAAGTTATAAGAGCATAACATTAACTGTCTTCCTGTGTCCATACAGAAAGGACATTGCTTTAAGGTAAACTATGCAAAAGACACTAATTTACAATACAGAGTCCTTAGAAGGATCTGATCTTACAAGCTAACAGAATCTGATTAGGGGAAAGGTGATTAACTGGTTGGGAAGGAGGGTGCAGAGAAGAGTTGACAGATAAAGGAATGGGAGTGACTCAGGAGCACTGTGGTGGGTGTAACCCAGTAAAGCTAAGTCCCTGTGGCAAGGCTGAAAGGACAAACCTAGTGTCATCTTACATCTCCCCCTTTTCTTTTTTATAAAAACACAAACATTTGAATTAGGGGAACAATTCCAAATCACAATGCAGTCTTATTAGTTGTACTAAGATTCAGTCCAACCCTGGACACAGAGCAGTGCTTGTAATAAATCGTCCATTATCCTGCACTGTCCAGGGATGCTGAGAGTCACTTTTCGACGTTTTGACATCATACATCTCAATGAGGTTTGAAAGAGCTGTTCTGGCAACAGCAACGGTAGTGGTCACATCATTGAGTCTGGAGAACTTCAATCAGAAGTCTAACAAATTGTCAGGCAGTCTTGTAAAGAAGCTAGAAAACTTGCAGTTTCTCTGATTCTGACTTCTCAGAATTTCTTGTGACTTCTAGCTGAAATTGGTTTGGCTGACTGGAGTTTAGAGGGTTAAGTAGTTTCCGACGGTTTGAGGGTTAAATTTGGTGAATCAATTCAACTTCTGACAAGATGTAGCAGAACCCAAATTTTTGTTGTGGGTCTGCTACCTGTTAAAATATAAGCATAGGGGCTGGAGTGATAGCTCAGCGGGTAGGGCGTTTGCCTTGCACGCTACTGACCCGGGTTCAATTCCCAGCATCCCATATAGTCCCTTGAGCACTGCCAGGAGTGATTCCTGAGTGCAGAGCCAGGATGTGACCCAAAAAGCAATGTGTGTATATATGTATATATATATATATATATATACACACATATATATACACACATATATGTACATATATATATGGATAGACTTTTCTCCTACAAGGAGTTTCCCCAATACATTCAAGTGGGGAGAATACCTCCTTTTTTGTCTTTGGTTTAACATGCCATATATCCACTGAATATGGAGAGGTGGTGGGCTTAAAGCCGCAGTGTTCCCTTAATAGTCAAACTGCTTTCCCTAAGAGTAGGCCTACAGTGCCTTGTGGGATTGGTCCCTTTACACCAGAATTTAGTTTGTAGGGACACTGGGCAAGGTTTATAGTAACCGTATTGGGGCAGGAAATATCCAAAGCTGTGCTTCCTGCCATCACTGGCTGCAGAGAATCTACTGATGGGAGCTCTGAAACTCCACACTGGGGAGAGGGGCTGCAACTGGGAACATCCCCTGATTTTGTGGGGCCTTGGGCTTGACCCCCTTGCAGGTTACCCAAATTACGATCAACAGCTGCCTCAAAATTGAAGCGACAATGTCTGGCCCAATGGTTGCCCCTCTTATACCTGGGACAGGGCCCTGGCGGTGCAAATCTGTCTTGGTAGTCTCTGGTCCAGTGGTTTCCTCATGGCATCGTGGGCAAAGTCCAGGTTGTACTCTCACAGTAGCACGATTGGGAGGCGCCCTGCAATCTTTACGAAAGCCTAGTTTTCCACAATTAAAACATTTTTTCTGAGCTTGTCTCTGTATCACATAGGCCTCAATAGAATTAGAGTGTTTGATAGAACCAACACTCTGACATGCTTTCAAGTAACCCATTATGTCCTCCTCCTCCTTAATGGGGTGCAAAATGGCCTGGCAATCCTTATTACCATTTTCAAAGGCCAAATGTTTCAATAAATGCCCCTGAGTTTCCTTACCCTTACCCTGCCTTCCAATGGCATTCATCAACCTCCCTCTGAAGTCTGCATAAAGTTCTGAGGCACCCTGAATAATCTTTGTGTAGCTTCCCTTAAATTCAGCATCTGCGTCAATCTTCTCTCAGACCCACAGGGCTGCTTCAAGGACATGAGCAAAAACTACTTGAGGCAAGGTGCCTTGCTTTTTTTTGGGTCATGCCATTTCCCTTCTTCTATTAACATCTCATAAGTCAATTTAGTCCATGAAAATTTTCGCCCAGAATGGCCGAGGCTCTGAAGTTTTGCCTTGGTCTTGTCACTGAGCCACATCCTCCACTGTATGTACTGAGAAGGGCTTAAGCACATCCTAGTGACTATGTGAAAATCCTGAGGTACCCAGGAAGCCTTTTCACTTCAGCCTCTCTCTTTCTCTCTCTCTCTCCCCCCTCTCACTCTCACTTCTGATTGTCTCTTACTTCTGACTCTGATTCTCACTCACTTTGTGCTTTTTCTTTCCCCTGCTTCAGGCTAGGATGACTCCCTAATTCTCTTTCGCCTTGTGCTCTGTTTCTGTGTCTTAAACTAATGGAGTGCTTGCCTTGCGTGCCACCAACCAGCTTCAATTTCCTGCACCCCATATGGTACTCCAGCATCTCTAGGAGTGATCCCTGAGCGAAGAGCCAAGATTAAGCCCTGAATACCGGCCAGTGTGTCAAAAAAACACAAAAGAGAGGGTTGTTAAAACAGCTGTACAGATAATCAAGGGATTTTTCTGGAATCATGATGTGACAAAAACTACTATCTTTCAATGTTTTTGCAGTTAAAGTACTTTCCTACATGTAAATTCTTTTGGGTCAAGAAACCTAGTTCTTTATCACTTCTGTATCACTTTCCAAGTGTATTGTCAGAAAGAGAGAAAAAGGTTTGGTTATCTTATATAGTCACGAATAATTTTTTTTATTTCCTGACTTTGGTATTTTATATCATCTGCATTCTGAACCAAGATCTTTTTAGAAACTCAATACCTTTCCCTCAATTATATCAAATGTTCTTTCTATTATTTAAAATACTGGTTTCTTTTTTCACACTGAACATCTTTAGTTAAGTGCACCTTACTATTTTCATGTATTTTAGAATGAATGTACTTTAGGATGAAGCCTGGTGTGCCTAAGAAATTCCAGGAAGCCACTTTTCCTTTATATGACATCATCACTTCTGCACTTCCAAGTATTTACCTCACTGTCCTCTGGTCTCTTGTGCCCCCTCAGTCTGGGTTATGCTCTACAACTGCCATTTATGCCTACCAACATACTTTTTGAAAGTTGAATATCTCCTACCAAAATACTTTTTGAAAGTTGAGTTTCTTAAAGTTAATCCTATCTATCCATTGTTTGCTGGAGAGAACAATTCACATCTTCAGAAAAGCCAAGAGACTCATCTTTTTTTTTTTTGGTCTGTCCAAATCTTTCAAGATTGAACACACACCCACCTCACTTCTAATAAGAAGGCTGCTCTGACACAGACCTCAAGGACAGCCTCTCCTACTGTGTTTGATGCAATTCAAGGCACACCGGGTAATTAGTCTCACATATTGTCACCAGGGGGCCATTTTTATTACCTTACTCCCTAAGTAGATCCCATATTTACTGGGGACAGGAGTGTTGTTCTAGGTATTGCCTTTCTATTCACACTTTGCTATTGGTTTTGCTATAGCAGTAATACAGGGTTTCTTAATCTTAGCACTACATAGATAGTTGGGGTTTGTTGTGGGGGCAGCACTGTGTCTTGTAGAATGTCTTGTAGAATGTTTAGTAGTATTCTTAACCTCCTAGGTGCCAACAACATTGATCTTTCCGTTATGACAATGAAAAATTATCTCTCAACATTGCCAAATATGCCCTAAAGGTAAAACCATCCTTAGTTGACTACCACAGCCATTGATTTAGCACTTAAAAAATACTCTAGAGGAGTAAAATGATAATGCTTATTCTGAGAACATCACTACATCCACTCATAGGGTTGTGTCTACCTACACTATCTTATTTTCATGAAAGGAGGGTTTGTTTTAAGAACTCTATTTAATAGAATGTCAGAGATATTCAGCTGATTTTATTTGTCAAAATTTTTGATATCTTGTTCTAGAGGAGACAGTTTGCTTTACATTTTAAGTAGATTTTCTGCAAATGGAAGCATTTATAGACTCCTGCTATAAGTGTTTATTCAAGCAACACTTCTAAGGAATGGAAAACAACTTACTATGGTCATTATATTATTTTAAATCTTAGAGAAGTTAATTATCTAATATTAAAATTTCTTATTTTTTATCAAACAGTTCAATGATAAATAGAGTGAATTAGTCATTTAGTGAGTTTATGCATTACAAAGCCTGAAAAGTTGGCAAATGTGATTAAATCTACTGCGAAGTAGCTCCTCTCCTGAAAAAAATTCTGCAACAAATATCTCTGGTGTGAATAAGGAATTCTTCTGAGTCCTATACTTTGTACAACACCATGCTTGCTTAGCCAGGGATTTTTCCTTCCTTAACATTTTGTTTACGACTATGTGAAACCCCTATGAGGACAATACTGAACATTTGCTGGGTTTTGTTTATTTTTTTTTATTTGGATTATTTCTTTCTTATTAAATCAATCTGCAAGAGTATCCCTCCGCACAGCAGAGCCTGGCAAACTTCCTGTGGCTTTTTGATACGCCAAAAACAGTAACAAGTCTCACAATGGAGACGTTACTGGTGCCCACTCAAGCAAATCGATGAACAACAGGATGACAGTTGTTTGATTTAGCTACAGTGCTAAACCAATCTAATACATTTCCCAATGATTACTCATTGGTAATATATGGTTCCTGACATTCTGGGCATTGAGTTGATTCAAAAGTATAAGTCAATGTGGGCCACTCAAAGTCCTTAGTAGTTTTTCAAACTGGAGCAAAAAACATTACATGACCCAGGCTGCATCAAGCAGGTGTTTTTTTGAAGGAATATTACGAGCCTTGTGGAGAGAGCTAATTTGTAAAAGGAACTAAGTTACTTTAAAGAGGATGAAATGATACCCCTCCATCATACAAAGCCATGTAACATATTCATTCAGTAAAATAAAAATGAGAAGCTCAAAAGTAGGAGTGGGAGGGATAAATACTATCAATTCAAAAGCTTCTTTGAAATAACTTTTTTCTATGAAAAGGAAGCAAAGCTGGATTGAGGAGGAGAGTTGTAAGAGGTTTCTTGCATTCCAGACTGTAAAAAACTAAAGCTCGCCAAGGACTGGATCTGGATGGCTGATGGTCAAGGAATAGGTGAAGGTAGAACAAGGACCCAGCTGGTTACTGATTTGTTACTGTTAACTCAATCTTTAAACTTCCATCTCCTGCACTCCCAACTCTAGCCTCTCTCTGGATCTACCCCATTCCTACTCTCCCCTTCCCCATGTCTCTCTCTTGGAACCCCTTTTTGCTCATGGCGCAATACATTGACATCAACAAAGGCACCAAAAGATCTTACAGGAAGAACATTGAGGCAACATTATTCTCTTGTATCTGCAGGCCAGTAATCTAGGCCTCAGGAAAGAAGATACAAAACCAAAACCTAAGCCTTCCTTGGGCTGAAAGCACTCGGATTTACATACCAAAAACTGGGCTGAGCTGCCACATGAAATCTACATTGTCAATTACAAACTAGGCAGCACCTGAAATCTACATCCCAAAGACTAGGCTGGGCCTGAGCCTGGAATCTACAATGTAACAATTCAAGCTTAAAAGGTTCAATAACAATAGCAGAACACCTATTCTCTAGGACAGATACTCTTTCAGCAGGACCCATCAATGATGAAATCCCATGGTTGTGTTTCTCCTCTCCTTGTCCAACAAAATATGAGCATTCATAATATTAATCGTTTTGTATGGGCATAGCAAGAGATGCATTAAACCTTTAGAATTGCTCTCCTGGGGTCATCTCAATCTCAGACTACAGTGCCTAGGCCAGATTAGTCTTTCCTATCCCTAGCAGGGTCCTAGTCTCGTCATTACTTTAAGATCATGACAGCACTTGTCCATGATCAGACTCATAACTTATAGTTAAGAATGAGGCACTTTGGCCAGGCCCATCTCGATGCCAGTGTAGCACATAACTTACCGCTTGCCCTGGGTCCGTCTCGTCCCCCGTTGGGGCCCTGCCTTTTAGAGGGCTAGGAACTGAGGGCAACCAAGGCTACAGTCAAGAAAGCAGATTCCCGGGAATTAATAATATTCAAAGCCAATTAAATCCCAATTGCAAAGGCATATTAATAAATGTCTTTCTTTGTCCATACAAAAAGGACTTGCTCTGAATAAGCTATGCAAAGGACTCAAGGAGAAGAGAAAGACATTATTTACAAGTCAACAGAACACTAAGAAAGAAGCTACAAATAAACAGAGGAATGGGAGCACTGTGACGGGAGTAACCCAATAAACCTAAACTACCTGAAGCTGTGTAATCCTATACTGGACTTGAACTTTGACTAAATATTATACACCAGCTCTTTTGTGCTTTATTTGTATCCCTTGTACTAACAGCTCCGGAGGTCTTCGGCCACCGGGAGCTCTGTTCGGGGTGGGGAGGGAAGCTGGAGCCCATCCCCTCCAAGGACGCCCTGGGGAAGACAACCAGGCACTCAGGCAAGAGACTCTCTGCCGAAAACCTCCGGAGCCTAGCCACAGCCATGCTCAAGGTCCCTCTCCACATGTTCGAACGAGCCTCACGCATGAAGGAACTGGCAGAGGAACCCAGGTGTGTGGGACCCAAGGCTAAGACCTCCAAGGCTGCTCGGATCGGGACTGGGCCTCCTCTGCCCAAATTTCCCATCTCCCAGTAGCTAGGCGGTCACACCCAGGGACTGCCCCCGGCGCCATGGAATCCTACCAACGACCAGCATCCAGAGACTTAAAAGCAAGCTCTGGGAAGCTTCGCAGCCCTGCGATATTTTATATCCTACTTCTCCCTCTGGGAGAACCTGGCAAACTACTGGGAGTTTCCTGCCCACATGGAAGAGCCTGGCAAGGTCCCCATGGTGTATTAATATGCCAAAATTAGTAATAAGCTGGGTCTCTCCCCTGACCCTGAAAGAGCCTCCAGTACGGCATCGTTGGAAGGACAAGTAGAGAGAGGCTTCTAAAATCTCAGGGCTTGAACAAATGGAGATGTTACTGAGACCGCTCGAGGAATTCAATGATCAATGAGATGATGATGATGATGATGATGATGATGATGATGATGATGATGATGTACTAACAGCAAATGTGTTAGCTCAGATGATTCTTGATGATATACATGTTGCAATCATTTGGTAATCGAGGCAGTTATACCTATTTTACTTTTGCCTATATACTTTTGTTTGTAGTCTTGCTTTTGAAAATAGATGAAAGTATGAGCCCAATAAATATGGCTTGTGAGAAAAGGATATTAGAAAAAAATCAGGTGTATCTGTAAATTATGGAAACATCTAAAATGTGATTTTTAGATGAGGTTGATTTTAAACAAAGTTCATTTTATTACTCATGCTTTATTTTTGTAAATAACAGGACCATAGTACTATTCAGAGTACTATGTCCTATAATATTCTTCTTAGCTTTGAAATATATTGCACAAGTGAAGCAGTTCAGATCACAAAAATTGGTTTCATATTACCAAACTGCAGCCATATGGGGAGCTTTAATACTGCTTTGCTACCGAGATTCTTGAACACATTACCTTATTCACTAATATGATCTTTTAACTGTATGAAATACTGAACAGCAAGAATGTTTTCAGTCTTCCTACACAATATAAATATACTTTGAATCCCATTGTACACAAATACATGCAGAGATTCTTCCTCAAAATACAGAAAATACATGAATGATAAATATCAAATTAAAAACCTTAATTTTTTAAGGTTCAAGAAAGATTTTGCTTGTGTTCTTTTTGTTATTATTGTTATTATTATTTTTTACTAAATAGGGAAAAGACATAACTTGCAGTTGTTCTAATAGAGAACTAGTATTTTTGGGTTAATGAAAGATGTTGCTTTGCTTGCCTGGGCTACCAGGCGGTGTTGGTGAGTATGAGACCTGGGAGAGAAGCAGGCAGTGACTGATGAAAGAGGTATTAACTGCCATGGGCACTTCTTGAAGGTCAGAAGTTCCATTATACATTTCTCTGTATTCTTATGTTCAAACCTGAATTCTCTAGGTGCTTAATTATAATTTGAAGAATGAATGGGTGTATCATTAAGATAATTCCAGTTTTATTTCTAGGCAGGAAGATTTGATCCATTTGAGATTCTTGGATTTTATGAAATAAACTTAATTCTTATTTATTTATTTTTGTTACTTTGGGGCCACACCAAGCAGTGCCCGGGGCTGCTTCCTAACTCTGCAATCAGGAATCACTCCTGCAGTGCTGGGGACTGAAGTCTGGTCAAGCACATGAAAGGCAAGTATCTTCCCTGCTCTACCTTCATGCTGGCCTGGATTTTATTAAAATTTATATGCAAAATCAACTACTTTTAACACAATTGTTGTCCAGGTGTACTATTTTATGATAGAGAAAATGAGAGGCAAGAATACATTAATTTAAATGTGAAAAGGTATGCATAAAAATGAAAAATGCATAGAAGGATATAGTGAACAAATGAGTAAACTCAGTTGAGAATATTGTATTTACTAATGTTGAACATACCTGTTTTCTCTAAGCCAGAAATTTCACTCCTACATACCCAGTAGAACAGTTCAACACCTGTTTAATAAGGAGAAGTTGATTAAAGGGCATCATCTCTCAGCTCTAAGATGAATAATCTAATATATAACAGTGACTGTGATTGATAAGACTGCTGTAGAACTGAAATTTGATGAGAATAGAACTTAAATGTTCTCACAAAAGAGGTGAAAGATAACTTGATGAGGAAATTCTTTCAAATGTCCATGTAAATCAAATCTCTTTGTGATGTGATAAGATTAATTTATCTTAATTTTATATATCAAGTGTATCTTAATACAGCTGGAAAACACTAGAACAATTGTAGCCCAGCATCCCACCCTCAAACAGAACAACACTAATGATGGATGCTTGTATACAATGAGAACAAATACCATTTCCAGTATTCTTTTTCCCCAACAAAAATACATACCTATCTTTCCTCATAGAAGGCTATGAGATTATTCAGAGCCGCTTTTTTCAAGATAGCCCCAAATGGAAAGCAACCCAACGTCCTACAACAGTAATATTTTATATTTATGCAATAAAAGTTATAAAGATAAAAAAACTAATAAAACCACAGCTAAGTTTCATAACATGGATGATTCTAGCAAGCGTCAATGTTTAACAAAATAAGTTAGATTCAAGGGGATGTGCACTGTATCACCCAGCTGTATGAAAAGGAAAACAGGCAAAACTAATCAAAATAGTGGTTTGCTTTGGGAAAGAGAGTGGCATGATACTGGAAGGAAGAATAAATGGCACTACTGGGCTAAGTGCTAGCAATGTTCTATTTCTAAACACAGGTGTTAGTTACACAAGCGTCTTTGTTTTGTGCTATTGCATCAACTTATAAATGCTTAGAGCTTGCACATTTTCTGTCCAGTAGCAAAAGCAAGTTAAGAAAGATTTTAAGAAATACAAAATTTTTCCCAGTAAACTTCTTTTAACCTTTCAAACTCAAGTGTGCTGAAATCACTGCCTCTTGCTTACTTGTAGACAATGATGTATTATAATGAAGAATGCATGCCAGCCATGAAAATCTATAATCTTTCACTACATTCTCCATATCATGAGAGTTGTATTCCATATCCATCATTAGACCCAAAAGACATTCTGAACAGAGTTTTTACCTTAAGCCTTATTAGAATTTCTGCCCTTTTACGACAGAAAAATATCTTTATATCCTGATAAGAGATTGAATCTCTAGATATGACCTGCTTTGACAAATGAATCAGCATCAAACAATGCTCAGGGACACTTTGGCTTAATTTTTGTGCACTCAGTCTCCCCTGATGCTAGAAATCCTTCCTCTAATGAGTGCCTGAGTCCCAACTGGTGTGCTGTACAGTGGGGTTCCATGGACACCTTTCTAGCAGACACTGAACAACTGGAACACCTCTGAGGGAACATACCCTAAACCAACCAGCTCACAAAGCACCAGATATGAGTAAGCACCAACCTGGGTGGCACAAACCAGAGGAACCCCTATTCAATATTCAGAAGCTTAAAATTTAATAGATGTTTTCTATTATAACCTATCTATTTAGTACCTTGTTGCAGAACAAAAGCTAGTTGGTACATCAGTAACACTAGACACTAATTGACACTATTTTAATAATTAGGGAGATAATTTCTTGTTTTTCTAGGGTATTATTTTTCTCCTAAAAAGTTTTGCAACAGAATTCCCAAGTGAACTTCACAAATGTTAATAAAATATACTAAGTGCCTATTAAATTGTTTTCAACACCTTGTTTTATTTTATCATACAAGGCTCTTTGGAAGGAATACTCTTTAAGTAGGTTAAGGTTCCCCCTCACTGAAGTCAGAACCATGTCTGAGGACTTCAATTTTTTTATCATTTAGAAATCAATAAGGGCCTGTTGTTGTTGTATAGTGGTAGAATGCCTATGTAGGCATGAGATGATGAGTTTGATCCTCCAGCACCACCCCACGTGCTGAGGGAGTACAATCCTCGTGAATCTGCTGTGTGGTGTCCAGAACACAACAAGCAAGTGTGTGCAAGCTGCACAGCCACGTGTGTGACCCATGGTGAGCAAAGTGTTTGTGAGAGATCTACAATTAAGACATGTAGCTCCTTACCACAACTGTAACCAAGAGTGTGTGATTCCCTACCATCCCAAGTCATCCCTATAATTAAAAATAAGGGAAAGGAAGGGGAGGGGAAGAATAGTTCAAATTGAACTTCAACAGCTGCATAATATTTATCAGGAATCTATTTCCCTATCAGAGAACTAATGAATGAAATTACTATGCAGAGCTGTAAAAATTTTTCCTTCATTGGATTTTTATCTTCAGTTCCTTTTTGACCCTTCCCTTTGTTCCTTCTGTCGTTGAGATGATCAGGGGCCAAACATGCTTGCTTGAGGTGTCCCAAAACTGGAGTACCTTGGTTACAGTGCTGGTACATGCAGCCGTAGTGTTCTGATTTTTGTTGTGGTGTTTACGCTTACCTAGATCTTGGCACTGTCCTTCTAGTGGATATTTCTGATCAGAGATGCTGAAGGAAGGCAACTCTAGTGAATGATTAAGAAAGCCATGTGTGACAGTAGAGAACCTGCCAAGTAAATGCTCTATGGATAGAGATTTAAAGATGGTTTCTTTAAACAATTCGTAGTAGTACTGTCTTCTTTTGCTGTTTCTACTGGCCGAAAATACTTTAAAATTCAAAAGAAGTTTAAAGTTTGTGTGGTGATATTATAAAATATAAACAGGCACTATCTTTTCCATTCTTCTCCGTACTTCCTACTACCTTTTCAGCTTTTTAACTTATTTTGCAAGCAACCTGTTGTTCTCAGTGAGAGCTGCCCCATTACATCCTGGGAAAGAAGATGTCAAGTCTTGGATTTTGAATTATAGTAAGACAGAGATAGTTGGAAACTGTGTGAGGGTAGAAATTTTTAAGAAATTGTGGGTGGGGGCGGGGTGGGGCATAACAAACAGTGATTAGCAACTATTTCTAGTTCTGTGCTCAGGAGTGTTCTTTGATGGTATTTGGGTCCTGGGGATTTGAGCCAGTGTGGGTGGGTGGGAAGCAAATCAAGCACCTTAATCCTTGTACTATCTCTTTAGCCCAAAATTAATTTCCTGTCACTGAGAAGAGAGAGGCTTCTAAAATCTCAGGGATAGGATGAATGTAGAGGTTACTGAGACCACTCGAGCCACTCGATGATCAACGGGATTTCGTGATTGTGATCATCCTATGTGAGATAAAGATTCTCTGAATTGCAAAAGAGAACAGAGAACTCCATGTAAACTTGAAAGTCTCCAAATTAATGTATCTCAGTAGTCTTCAGCCATTTTGAGTTTCCTGGAAAGATGACAAATGCCAATTAATTATAAAACTAAAGCATTGGAGAATACATTAGACATTTTGAAATAAGGAATAGAGAAACAAATTTAGAGATTCATGCAAATTTCTTACAAAGCACAACTTGGGGAAGGAAGCATCCAATAGATTTTGGTTGAATATGACACTTAGGATCTGAAATGGGTCCTGTTACAATTAAAAAAAATGAAAAAGTCAGTCTAGGGGGAAATGGGAGGAAAGGAAATCTTGACTTCACCAAAATTAACTATAAACTTTTCTATTTCTGGAAAAGGAATACAGATGTTGAATGAAAAATTGCACAGTTTATAGCACAGTGGGTAGGGCATTTGCATTGCACACAGCCGACCGGTTCGATTCCACCATCCCTCTCCGAGAGCCAGGCAAGTTACTGAGAGTATCCTGCTCACACGGCAGAGCCTGGCAAGATACCCGTGGCGTATTTGACATGCCAAAAACAGTAAAAACAAGTCTCACAATAGAGACGTTACTGGTGCTCACTAGAGCAAATCGACGAACAACAGGATGACAGTGCTACAGTGCTACATGAGCTAGATAGACATAACATAGACTCAGGTAATATAAAACAATTGCAATGTGCGGCAATGTGTGTGGGAACCCTGAATGACTTTAAAGCTAATTATAAAATGAACTACATTGTAGGAATGATTTCTCAACAGTGGTCCAAGGGGAGTGGAAGACAAGATCAAAGAAGGAAGCCTACATGATAGAGCAGATGATAAAGTGGCAGGGAAAAAAGAAAGGAGAAATCACTGTTGAGAGGAGTCCTTATAGTAATATTTACTTATATAGACATTACATCTATGACAGCACATGGCACTTGGGTTATGTTGAACTTGCCTCATCAAGAAAAAATTGAAGGACCCACAAAAGTAATCTGTAGAACATAATATTGTATTGGAGGACTTGATAATTATGTTTAAATATTTATGCTCACCCTTCAGTATCCACTTTGATTGTAAAATATAGAAATTCACAAAAAACAATGGCTTCCATCATAACACTAAGAACAAACTGACCAACTTAAGAACAGTTTACTTAGTTTCTTTGGTGCATAGAAGAGAGTTAAAAATTAAAAAAAAAAACCTGAATGAATAATTCAGAAAGAGAGAAGAGAATCAGAGATGGCCCGTTTTTAATACAACATCTAGAGAGGAGAAAGCTGCCATCAAAGCTGTTAAGCTAAAAGTGGCTGAGTTTTAGACACATTTCTCCCCTTTCCCTTCTTTTTATTGTTTTGATGACTAGGGGTTTGCACACACTTTGTTGTTGAGCTTGCAAAGAGACGTGCACACTAATTGTGGTGTTAATGTACAGTTTCATTGTACTGAAGATCACAGACTTTATTTACACTTTATTCTGGCTCTAGGGATCCCAAAAGGTGGGATCACACTCAGCATGTGAGTCAGTGCAAGGGTCAAACTCCAGGCCACATGTCTACACGGTGAATGCTCTACCGCTGAGCTATCCTGTGCCCTTTGAACACAATTTTCAAAGGATGACACTGTGATGATTCTGAAACCCAATCCCCATACAGCAATTTCTCTCTCTCACCCAAGAGATTTTCCCCAAGGTCTTTCATTGAATCATCATCAGAAAGATTGAAGAAAGAAGTTGAAAGTGGAGAGATTTAGCCTCCATTCCTACTCCTGCAAACACAGACTGACATGCAGGCAGAAGAGAAGAACTGAGAAAAATCTTCAAAACACTCTTGTCCTTCAACTGGGAATAAAGTGACTTCCTATGGCTGGAGGAGGGCCAGGAAAGTTGAAAGAGATACCCTGTGTTTCCCCTAGGTACAGTAGTGCTGAGCCTGCTGAGGCTTGAGAGTAAAGCAAGAGAACTGCAGAAAAAATTTCCAGCATTTCAGGCCTCACAGGTCCAAAACAGCATCCTCATGGGGTTGGCAGAAGGGTGAGAAATGGCTGACTGAGAGTCCCTTGAAGAACAGGCACACAGTGTGCTGAAGGCTAAAGGGAGGGAAGGAAATGTTAGAGAAACTCTCTAAATACTCAGATCACAAGCACTGCTAAAGGGAGTGTTGTAATCATACCTGTATTTCTTTGAAATTTGGGGTGAATAGACTATATCTAAAGCACTGAAAGTCTGTACTCATCTCAGAAATAACCTAATCCAGCCCAAGTCCAAGTAACCTAAAGACAACATCTACTTTTTATGGCTAATAATGTTAATAACAACAACAATAATAATGATAATAATAATAACTACTCACTGAAATTTCTGTTTCTTAATAACACATGTAATGTTAGCATTCAACTAAAAATTGCATGGGCATATGTAGGCAAAATTGTTGAAGATAATTAAAAGACACACTTCTGGTTATAAAATAAGTAAGTCCTACACTATGAAATGGAGACCCATCCCCTGCTCATGGATTGGGAGGATTAATATTATCAAAACGGCAATACTCCCCAAAGCATTATACAGATTCAATGTGGTCCGTGTAAGGAAACCCATGACACTCTTCAAAGAAACAGACAAAATACTCCTGAAATTCATATGGAACAATAAACCCCCATGAACGGCTAAAGCAATCCTTGGGGAAAAGAAGATGGGTGGCATCACCTTCCCCAACTTCAAACTGTACTACAAAGCAGTAGTAATTAAAATAGAATGGTTATTGGAATAGAAACAAAGCCTCAGACCAATAAAACAGAGTTGATCATTCTGTCACAGACTCTCAAATATATGATCACTTAATCTTTGATAAAGGATCAAGAAATGTGAAGTGGAGCAAGGAAAGCTTATTCAACAAATGGTACTGGGAAAACTTGATAGGTACTTGCAAAAAAATGAACTTTGTCTAATGTTAGGCGTGAAAGTCAGACCAAAGTGGATTAAAGGCCTCAATATCAGACCTGAATCCATAAGGTATATGGAGGAAAATGTAGGCAGAACCCTCCATGAAACACCATTGACCAAGCAAGTGGAATCAGACATAAACAAATGCGACTACATTAAACTAAGAATCTTCTGCACTACAAAAGAAAGAGTGACCAAAATACAGAGAGAGCCCACAGAATAGGAAAAATTATTTACCCAATACCCATCATATATTTACCTAATACCCATCATATAAAATATCCAGGATATACATAAGTAGAACTGTACAAGAAAAAAAAAAACCTCCAACTGCATCAAAAAAATGGGAAGAAATGAACAGAAACTTCCTGAAAAAAGAAATACAAATGGCCAAAAGGCACATGATAAAATGTTGTATATCACTAATCATCAGAGAGATGCAAATCAAAACAACATTTAGATATCATCTTACACCACAGAGACTGGCACACATCAAAAAGAGCAAAAGCAACCAGGGTTGGCGCAGACGTGGGGAGAATGGACTCTTTCATTATTGGTGGGAATGCCAACTGGTCCAGTCCTTCTGGAAAACAGAAGGGGCATTCCTCAAAAAACTAGAAATTGAGCTTCCATATGACCCAGCAAAACCACTTCTTGGAATATATTTTTTGAGGGCGCAAAAAAGCACAGTAGAAATGACATCTGCACCTGTATGTTCATTGTAGCACTGTTCACAATGACCAGAATCTGGAAACAACCCAAGTGCAGACAACTGGTTGAAGAAACTATGGTACATCTACACAGTGGAATATTCTGTTGCTGTTAGGAAAGATAAAGTCACGAAACTTGCTTATAAGTGGTTGGACATGGAGGGTATCATGCTAAGTGAAATGAGTCAGAAAGAGAGGGATGGACATAGAATGACTGCGCTCAGTTGTGGAATACAAAATATCATAATATAAGACTAACACCCAAGGATAGTAGAGACAAGGATCAGGAAGATTGCTCCACAATTGGAGGCCTGCCTCACGAGCTGGGGGAGAAGGCAGCTAGGATAGAGAAGGAACCACTAAGTCAGTGATGTTTGGAGGGATCGCTCAGGATGGGAGATGTGTACTGAAAGCAGATAAAGGACCAAATATGATAGCCTCTCAGTATCTGAATTGCAAACCATGATGCCCAAAAGTAGAGAGAAAGAGGGAAATTGTCTGCCATAGAGGCAAGGAATGGTGTGGGGTGCGATGGGATGGGGTGGCAGGAGGGATACTGGGAACATTGGTAGTAGAAAGTGAATCCTGGTGAAGGGATTGATATTCAATCACTGTATGACTGAAACTCAGTCATGAAAGCTTTGTAACTATGTCTCATGGAGATTCAATTTAAAAAAATTACTAAGTCCTAGAGATGTAATATCCCACATGGTGACTACAATTATTATTACTCAATGATATATTTGAAAGTTGCTAAATGCAAATCTTACAAATTATAACCCATAGAAAAATTAATTTGTGTGATGATATTTTAGTGCTATATGATTTTAACCTATGTAGATGTGTGAGATAATTATTATGATATGTTCACAGACAATGCAAATACTAACTCACTATGCTGTACACCAGGGATAAATATGTTAAATATCACATATATGCTTTTAGAAGAAAAGCATAAAGCATACAGAAATCAAGCATAACTTATCATCAGATAAATATCACTGGAACCAGAATCAGTATTAGTGTTAGAGATATCAAAAAAGGAGCATAAAATAACTGGGGTTGCTGAACTGTGGTTGTAAGTGGAAGAGCACATGCCTGGGTTTGATTCTCAGAGTATCGCTCGATACCCTGAGAACAGGCAACAGTAACCCTGTCGGTACCTAGCACCACTGAGAGTGGCCCTCACTATAACTAAGTAAATAAACAGATGAATAAACAAAAGAGCTATGATAGCCATATCAAAATAATGAATGGCAAAGTCGAGCAATGTATGTACAAAATCTTGAACTTTGGTGGCAGGTATGACAAGGTATGTATACATATCATGGTGTGAGTTGTACTCCTCTAGGACTTTTGTAGTATTGCAAACCAATGTAAATGAAGACTGTAAAAATTTTGAAATATGCACATGCATGTATTTGTGCACTGATTGTGAAGCAAAAAAAAAGGTCAGAAAAGGTATTAAAAACTATAAATAATCAAATTAAAGGCCTAAACATGAGAATTATAATGACCACCAGAATTTAGATGAGAAAGAATTCTATTTTACTATTATTCTTGCTTTGGCACTGCCAAATCCAGCAGTGCGTAGGGGCAACTCCGTGCTCTATGCCCTAGGATTGTTCCAGGTAGTGCTCATGGGACCATGTGGTATAGGGATCAAATTAGAGTCAACTGCATGCAAAGTAAGTGTTTCTAAATTTTATATTATACTTCTATCCCCTGAAAAGAATACTAATAGGCTTACAAACTCAGAGAACATAAAATATGAATTAGTGTACTTGTATATATGTTAATCATAGTATCTAAATTTAACACAAGAAGGAAATTTGAGAAAGACAAAAGGTAAACATATGTCTGAGACAAGTAGGACAATATAAAATGATAAATAATGCATATGGCTAGAATTGTATAATAAGAATGAAGATAAAACGGGTCAAAAATTCTAGAATTATGAAATTCCTCTCCACATATTTTATATTGCTGATAAAATCAGGTAAACAAAGGTAAGAATATTGACTACTACTTCAATAGAATAAATTTGAAGCTAGAAGATTATAGAATAGTATCTCTCATATCTAAAATGAAATTTAATATTTTATATCCAATATTTATATCCCTGCACCTGGCTGTCTTCACCGGAGGCCCCTTGAAGGGAACGGGTTGCATTTCCCTCCATGCCCTGAGCAGAGCCTCAACAGTTGAAGACCTCCGGAACCCAGTCACAGCCATGCTCAAGGCCACTCTCTCTCCACACATTCGGACAAACCTCACGCATGAAGGAAACGGCAGAGGAACCCAGCTGTGCGGGACCCGGGACCAAGATCTCCAAGTCTGCTCGGATCGGGACTGGGCCTCTTCCACCCAGATCCCCCCGTTTCCAGTAGCTAGGCAGTCACATCCAGAAACTGCCCCTGGCACCATGTAATTCCATCAATGGCCAACATCTAGAAACTATAAAACCAAGCTCCCAGTTTTATCTAATAACCTAGTTCTCCCTCTTCGGGATCCTGACAAGCTACCGAGAGTCAATTGCCTGCTCTTGAGAACCTGGCAAGCTCCCTGTGGCATATTCACATCCCAAATTCAGTAACATATATAGATGTTATGTATATGTAATATACATAACATATATAACATATAACACACACACATATAGGAGAGCCCGGCAAGCTACCGAGAGTATCCCGTCCGCACGGCAGAGCCTGGCAAGCTACCCGTGGCGTATTCGATATGCCAAAAACAGTAATGATAGGTCTTATTCCTCTGACCCCTGAAAGAACCTCCAATCATTGGGAAAGACAAGTAAAAAGAGGCTGCTAAAATCTCAGGGCTAAGTATAATAGAGACGTTACTGGTGCCAGCTTGAGTAAATCGATGAATAACAGGATGACAGTGATACAGTGATATCCAACAAAAATTACCTTTTAAAAATGAAGGTAAAGTAAAAGCAGATGGAGTAAAGCAGAAATGGAATCATCCTCATTTTACCTACAATAAAAGATAGGCTAGGAGAATTTCTCAAGATCAAAAGGAAAATATCAGCTAGAAAAGATACCAGAAAAGTCATCAAAGCTTTAAAAAATAAAGTTTGGGGGTTGGAGTGAGAGCACAGCGGGTAGAGCAGCCGACCCAGGTTTGATTCCCAGCATCCCTATGGTCCCCTGAGCACCACCAGGGGTAATTCTTGAGTGCAGAACCAGGAGTGACCCCTGTGCATCGCCTGGTGTGACTCAAAAATCAAAAAATAAATATATAAATTTTAAAAATGTGTTTTATATAAAATACATGCATCTCTAAAACAAATTTTATTTTTAAAACTACCAAACAACTTAAAAAAACAATTAAAATTTTATGGCATTTATAGCATATGTAAAGTAAAATGCACGAGAAGAAAAGCACAGAGCAAAAAGGGATAAGTTCACTATTGTAAGGTACTTACACAGTTTATGGTTTAATAGAAAAAATTGAATTTATCTTGTGAAAGATAAATATGTACCCAGGGCATCTACAAAGAGAGCCACAGGGTCAGAATTCTGTTTTAGAGAAGCTGAAAATAGATTTATTTTGTTTTGTTTTTGGAACCACACTGGGTTGAGCTCAGGGCTTACTCCTGGCTCTGCATTCAGGGATCATTTCTGATGGGTTCAGAGGACCATATGGAATACTGGGTACCGAACCATATGTGTGTGTGTGTGTATACATACATACATATATATATGTTGCATGTATAATTTTATGCCAGTAAATTAAATAATTTAGTAAACAAAAATAAAAGTAAATGCATTTTTAAAGAACTCACATGATAATATTTATAATATCCTATTTGCCTTATAGCTCTTAAATAATTCAAAGCCTTTATTTAAGACATGAATATTAAAATTATTTTCTAAAATAATTTTAGAAAATACAGGAAAAGAAAATAAATTTTCCTGGTATCTAGGCCAGACTAGAATATCAAAAAGAGAAAGTTGCTATCCATGATAAAAAGGCTCCAACACTAGAAAGGCTCAAAGGAAAATCATTCACAATACCAAATGTTGGCAAGGAATAGATTAAAATTCTCATATTCTTGGTGGGACCATAAAACAGTGCAACTACTTGTATGAAATCTCTGGCAGGGTTGTTGCTTTTATTGTTTTGTATTTTTTTTTTTTGCTTTTTGGGTCACACCCGGCAATGCACAGGGGTTACTCCTGGCTCTACACTCAGGAATTACCCTTGGTAGTGCTCAGGGGACCATACGGGATGCTGGGATTTGAACCCGGGTTGGCCGAGTGCAAGGCAAACGCCCTACCCGCTGTGCTATCGCTCCAGCCCCCAGGTTTGTTGCTTTTTAAGTTAAATAATTACCCTCTAATATGGTAGTTACATCCCTTCATATTTAATCCAAAGTAAATTAGAGCAGATTGTTCACCAGTGCCTTGTGCAAAAGTATATATAGAAATTATTGATCATCAATAGGAAATTAATACAATCCAAAAAGAAGACAAATTTTAAGACACTAAACTGGATGAAAGAACCTGGATACAAAACTGAATATTACATTTTTTCTAGAAAAAATCAAATCCAATGAATAATAATAACAATCAAAACAATGGTTGCAAAGGTTATAGGCTGACGGGGTAGGGAAAAACAATAGTGATGGAATGATGGAAATGGTTTATATTTTTATATATGTTTGGACATACATTTGTTAAATTTGGTTTAATTTTACATTTAATATCTATATTTTGCTATAATGATTATACCTAAAAAAATGGTTGGAAACCAAGATAATAATTATGGCAATGCTTAAAATAAAAATTGTAAAGTAAAACATACTTTAAAAATAGGAACAGTATTTACCCTCCATCATATTTATATATAAAATATATACATACACTTTTATTTTTCTTTAAATCAAACCTGGCAGTGCTCAAGGCTTATTTCTGATTCTCCTTTCAGAGATCACTTCTGGTAGTGCTTAGGGTAACACATGGCATGACAGGGATAGAACCTGGGTTGGCCATGTGAAAGGCAAGAACCCTGTCTGCTGCACTATTGCTCCATCATACCCATCATATTCTAAGAAAATTTATTTTTCATATTAGAAAATGGAAGCCACTTCCATTGAGAATTGTTTTTATTTTTACTTACATTTTTATTTTTTTATTTCGTGTTTCTCTTACATGATTTTGCAAAGCATAGTTTGAATTTCAAATTTGGAACTTGAAAAAATGCCCTTTTTTCCCTGTTGGTACTTGAATATTCAATGAATTATTTGAAATGCATTGATGCTTAAGCAAATTCACTTTTTTAAATTTTATTTTAATTTTATAAAGTTGTTCACAATAATTCATTACATTTAATATTCAAACACTAATGCCACCACTATTGCAACTTCCCACCACCATATTTCAAATGTTTCCACTCCAAATTCCAAACTGTGTCCCCAAAGCAGAACCAAAATAATCAATTCTGTATTGCTTGTTATGAATAATTTGCAAAAAATGGTCCAATAAAATTTCCTTAGAGGGAAATGTGTGAAGATTGTTGCATTTTATCCTGGAGTCATTAAGCCCTTGTATAAAAGATTACTAACATGTTTGTTAAACCCCATCAAATGTTATGTGCTACTTTTGGTACATCAGTGGTGTAGAGTATGAGAGGTTATAGGCATGCATGCACATACCCCAAGAATTCTAAGATTTAGAATACAATTATAATAGCAGATTCACTCATGGGTGAGGCCTATATTGCTCTCATCTGGGAGCTTTATTTCTGAGTCTCTGGATCTTGATCATTGATGAGATTATATGGCATCAGGGGAAGTTTGTGGGTGTGACTGCCAAGCTACTGGTAAACTTGGGAGCTGGGGGTAGAAGGCCCATTCCTGCTCCAAGTGAGCTTGAAGATTTCAGTCACAGGTCCAGCATACCTGGGATTTTCTGCAGATTCACTCATGAGTGAGGCTCATCTGAACCTATGGAGAGCAGTCATGAGCATGGTGGTGGTTGAGTTCTGGAAGTTTTCGGCTGCCGGGACTCTGTTGGGGTGGGAAGGAAAACTCAACCCTGCTTAAGCAAATTCTTAAACTGAAAATCTTACCAGAGCTTTTTTTTTTTACCTTAGGCCCTTATTCTAACCTTTCTTTCTATAAACACATTAAGCCAAAAATTAAATCAGTTTTATCTTTGCCAACTCTGAAATAAGTTTAAATCTCAATAGTCTTATTATAATTTTACCAGTCCCGGGTCTCTAATTAATTTGTCATTAAGTATAATTAAAGAACTGTAGTGATTCTGTTTAAGAACCTACATGAGATACAAAGAGTAATTAAAAAGCTTTCTTAATTCGTTGGAAACTTGATCTTACGTTTTTACTCACCAGAGAAAACACAACCCAAAGAAACCTTCCACATGTAGCATTTAAAATTGTTGTCTAGTTGATTCTAGTTGATAGAATTGTTTGAGTTTGACATTTTATGAAAACACATTTTTATGTTGGAAAACCTTATACTTTTTAAAACATACCTATTATGTTTCACTTACATTCAGTGCAGTTTTATCAAAGAAAATTTGAAGATAACAGAAAAGATAAGAAAATAGAAATATGTATAATAATGGCTTAAGGACAACTACAGTAAACACTATGAGGTATTTCCTCTAAGACTGTATAAATGTTTTTAATCAAATATTGACAATATGAAAAGTATGTATAGTATATTTTAAATCATAAAGAATAACAATAAAAAGGGATACCCAGCTACCCAACAATACTGCGAAAGAGAATTTTGCTTTCATTTTTAAAGCACTATGTATTCTATGTAGTCTGAGCTTCAATGCAACACACAGTAGCCAGTATCCTAAGTGTAACTTTTATTAATTCTTATGCTTTTATTACGTGTTTACTATAAAAGTCCTCCTCTCCTTCCCAGTCAGAATGCTACTACATCCCTTAACCTCTTAGGATCTTTAATCCTTTTCACTGCCTTCTGCAAATTTTCTTTAAAACTGACTTTTGATTTCTCTAATGGCTCCTCTAACCCAGTTAACTTTTCTACTGAGGTTTTACTTTCTATTACTTTAATTTTTTTTTTAAATATCAGGATTTTATAGGTATCATGGCATATAATAGTATTGAAAACATTTGGTTTTATTCTTTTCTTCTATTTTGGCAGATTCTCACTGTTTTCACTTTTAACTATCCATTTTATTTCTATAAATATAATAAAGTTTTCAATTTGTGCCTGTTATAAATATTTAAATTTTTTGTTATTGTGTTCTGCTGTATGTTGTATCTTAGTTTCTTCTTTTTGTGTTATGCTATTTTTTTTTAGAAACATGACTCTACATGTTTTCACTTGTTCTAGCCTTTATGGTTAAGTTATTTATTTTTTTTTTACTTTTTGGATCACACCCGGCGATGCACAGGGGTTACTTCTGGCTCTGCACTCAGGAATTACCCCTGATGGTGCTCAGGGGACCATATGGGATGCTGGGAATTGAACCCGAGTTGGCCTCATTCAAGGCAAATGCCCTACCCTCTGTGCTATCGCTCCAGCCCCAGGTTAAGTTATTTCTACAAAAAGATTTGTGTTTAAATAAGCAAGAAGCCTAGATCAAGAAACAGCTGGTACTAGTTTTGAATTTTAGTTTTAAGTTTTATAGACCACAACAGATAATGTGAGTTTCAGAGCCTAAACCTTTCAGGGTGGTATTAAAAAGTTTAATATGATTTAAAAAAAAGTTTGATGTGATTAAAAGTTTACCCCTCTGCCCTCCCACATATAGTTTGTTTCTTTGGTAAGTCCTGCTGTGGCTAATTTCTACCTTTTTTCTAATAGTAAAATATGTAGGTTTTTAAAAAATTTATATAGGGTTTTATTTATATAGAGAGATTTATATATATAGATTTATATATTTATATATATTATATATATTTATATATATAATTTATATATAGAGATCCTGTAGTTTTTCCTTTATGTACCCTGGAATTTATGTCTTAAACTTTGTGCTGACTTTTGCATTGGCAATAAGAACTAACTTTCTTTTAAAAGGTTCCTAATTTGTAGCATTCATCTGTTTTTGTCAAGACTCCCATAACTACCTCACTAACATGATTCCTTGAACCTGGAGTAAGGAAGTGATGTGTAAAGTGAGGTTCTGGGGAGAAAGCAAACAGAGCTTCACAGCAAAGCACCCCTTCCCACTCACAGGCCCTGAACCCTAGAGTCCAATTCTCCAGAGTTTGGTGTATTTGCTTCAAAGCAAAAACTCCTGAGCACTTTTTTCCACTGAGACATCTCATAAACTGAGAATTCAGCTTTCTTCTACTCCAGCAAATTTATATATCTAGAAAGTGCTCTTCTACTTACTTCTCCCCTAAGTATCAAACTATCATTCAGTCACTGTATAACTGTATCACTATCATACTATTGTTCATAGATTTGCTTGAGCAGGTGTCAGTAACGACTCCATTTGGTCTTAGCCCTGAGATTTTAGCAGCCTTTCTTTACTCGTCCTTTCCAATGGAAAGTCACATCCTCATATTCAGTTCCATTTCCCATGTAATCAGTCACATTCTATATAGCAATCATATTGTTCCTCTTATCTATTCTTCCTTTACTCTTTCCCAGAAGCAAAACTGTTTAATTATTACTTGTCCTACTAAATGCCTAATGTAATAGTAGCAATTGATGATAAGAACATAGAAAGTTTTAAAAAAGAGGCTTGACACAGTAGAAATGACATCTGCTCCAGTATGTTCATTGCAGCACTGTTCACAATAGCCAGAATCTGGAAACAACCCAAGTGTCCAAGAATAGACGACTGGCTAAAGAAACTTTGGCTTCTACACAATGGAATATTATGCAGCTGTTAGGAAAGATGAAGTTGTGAAATTTGCTTATAAGTGGATGGACATGGAAACTATCATGCTAAGTGAAATGAGTCAGAGAGGAACAGACATAGACTGACTGCACACATTTCTGGAATATAAAATATCATAATATGAGATTGGGGTTATGGGGCCGCCAGCAGGTCAAAGTGTATCTGTGGGGCGAGTGTATTAGCAGCCTGATGGTGCGTTCAGAATTCCAGATACCCCAAAATTGCTGCTCTGCCTTTAGCCAGACTCCAACAACATGGGGCCAAATTTATCAAGAAATTAAATGGCCAAAAGTTAGGTATGTGGGAGACACACCCTCAAACCACCTCCAGTTCAGCTATATAAGTTCAAAGCCTCCACCCCTCTCTGAGAGCCCAGCAAACTACTGAGGATATCCTGCTCGTATGGCAGAGCCTGGCAAGCTACCCATGACGTACTTAATATGCCAAAAACAGTAATAACAATGTGCTCTTCATGTTCCTGGAGTGAGCAGATGCTATTAGGCTACACTAGCATGTGACAAAGATGAATGGAGACGTTACTGGTGCCCACTAGAGCAATCGATGAGCAATGGGATGACAGTGATACAGTGAATATGAGACTAATACCCAAGTAAAGTAGAGACAAGGATCAGGAAGATTGCTCCACAGTTGAAAGCCTGCCTTATGAGCTGGGGGAGAAGGTAGTTGGGATAGAGAAGGGATCACTAAGTCAATGATGGTTGGAGGGATCACTCAGGTTGGGAGATGTGTGCTGAAAATAGATAAAGGACCAAGCATGTGGTCTCTCATTATCTGTATTGCAAATCATAATGCCCATAAGTAAAGAGAAATTAAGAGGGAAATTGTCTGCCATAGAAGTAGGGGGAGAGGTGAAATGGGATGGGGGAGGGATACTGGGGAGATTGGTGGTTGAAAATGTACATTGGTGGAGAGATTGGTGTTCAATCATTATATTTCTGAAACTCAAACATGAGAATTTTGAAACTGTAGCTCACAGTGATTAAAATTTTTTTAAGTTAAAAAAAGAAGACTGAATATAATGAGCTACTAGTTTCTTATCTTTCTGATAACTTTCATGATAAAGTAAGTTAATAAATGTAGTGTTTAGCATACTACTAAGTGTGCCAAATATTTTATGATAGCTATTTTAATGGTCACACTCAATTCATTTAGTGTTATTGAATATTTGTTCTTTTCTTGTTTTGGGGGCAAAACCACCTATGCTCAGAGCTTACTCCTGGCTCTGTGCTCAGAGCTCACTCCTAGAAAAGGCTCAGGGAGCCATATGTTTGCCAGGGATCAAACCTGGTTGATCACATACAATGCAAGCACTGGGATCAAACCCATTTGGTCATATGTAAAGCAAGCACTCTATTCTTTGTTCTATCTCTCCAACCCCAATTGGGTATTTATATATGAATTAGCAGTTTTGTAAATTTTAGTACAATTGAGAACATATTTTATATGCATTTATTTTTCACAAAAACTATATGTTTAAGGTATTCAGCATAGTTATCTAAAATATATAAACAGTAAAATTATTACTATAGCCACACTTGTTCTATCATCTCACATTGTCATATTTTGTGTGTATATGTGACACACATATCACACAGTAGAAATCCAAATTTTACTTTCAGCAAGTTCCAAGTATGGAATCTTGCACTTTAATTATAGTACTGTTTGTTTCTATAGTTTGTTTTATTTGGTGATGCCAGGAATCAAAACCAGGACCTCATACATGCAAAGCAAGAGCTCTGCCTCTGTCCCTGTTTCTGCCTTCTGAGTTTCAAAAATACATTTTGACTTTAAAAATAGTGCTGCAGCCTTTTGGACCCTGCTGCGGAGCGAGCATGATGGAAGAGCCCAAGGAAGCGCCCTTGGACTCCAAGCAGCCCACTGAACTAATTCCGGCACGGGATCGGAGAACCCACGGCGGGCTGAGACAGTGGAAACCGGGCATCCCCCAATTCTTTTAACCTCTCTCTCTCAACCCCTTCCTCCCGAGCACAGCGCAGGGGCCGCGGCTTTCTGAGCGCAAAATGGAGACGCCGAGCCTCTCTCTAGGTTTCTCCATCTTATGAGCACCATAAAAGGGTAAAAGTTTGTAGTGATGTTATTTCTGGTTGTACTTTCCCTGGACTTTATACAGAAACCCAAAACCGCGCGGCCGGTTTTGTCATCTTAGCATCAGACATATGTAATGGTTCCTTTCTAATGGGTCGGACTTTTGTGGGAGATCCTAACAAGAATAGTAAGTCTTTTGCTGAAATATTGAAGGCAATCAAAGTGGTAGTCATCTCTCTAGACTGAACTAAGCTATATCCCCACGCCAGCTGAGAAGAAATTTTTTTTCTTTCTCGGGAAGAAATGTGGCGTGGCGTCAACCATAGTGTGATGTCCATTAAGCAAACAGACCTGGTGGCGTGGGAATGGGATATTAGGGGAAAAATTATGTACATGGAACAGTGGGACGCTGGTGGAATCTCGAGCCGGAGCCGATACCAGCACAAGACCTTTGGTTCCAGAAACTGCTTCCAGACACTCTACTAGACTATCAACTAAGCCAGAGCCCCACGCCTGTTGATGACGGGAAATAACCATCCTTTTCGGTTTTTTTTCCCTTTGTCAGACAGCGTGGCGATTACTAAACAGGCGTGAACTCGATGGCACGGGGCAAGGGGGAAAAAGAAAAGTTATGTAACAAACAGCCGGACTTAATATCTCTATATTCTTAGCAATGGAGAACTATCAAATGCCTCCTTGGCAATAGGACTGTCTTTTTCTTTTTTGGGGGAAACCCCAACAACGGTAGTGAGTTGTGTGTTGAAACATGGAATGTAATTGAGATAAGGCGTAAACGAAGTGAAACTTATCACTTACAAGGGTGGGGACTGGGGAGGTGGGAGGGGGCGGCAGATATACTGGGGGGGTTTGTGATGGAAGATGGGCACTGGTGAAGGGAAAGGTGTTTGAGTATTGTATAACTGACATAATCCTGAGAACTATGTAACCCTCCACATGGTGATTCAATAAAATTAAAAAAAAATAGTGCTGCAATAAATATGACGTGTAGCACTGTAGCACTGTCATCCCGTTGTTCATCAATTTGCTCAAGTGGGCACCAGTAACGTCTCCATTGTGAGACTTGTTGTTACTGTTTTTGGCATATCAGATATGCCACAGGTAGCTTGCCAGGCTCTACTGTGAGGGAGGGATACTCTCGGTAGCTTGCCGGGCTCTCTGAGAGGGATGGAGAAATTGAACTAAGGTTGGCTGCATGCAAAGCAAATGCCCTACCCGCTGTGCTATCGCTGCAGTCCAACATGAGGTGTATTTCAGATATTAAATATCTCTTTCAGATACTGAACTAATTTCCTTTTGGCATAAATATATCCCTAAGTATTGCTCGATCATATGGACAGTTCAGTATATATATATATATATATATTTAAGAATTTACATACCCTTTTCCTTAATATCTATTAAGGAAATTAAGGAAATTTCACACTCCCTACCAACATCTGTACAAGAATTCTTTCTCTACATCCTTGATCACACTCATATGTTATATATACATATATAACAAATATATACATACTTTATTTTTTTATTTTGGTGCCATACCCAGACAGTATTCAGTAGCTGCTCATGGCTTTGTGCTAAGGGAGTTTCACCCAACAGAGCTCAGGGGACCATGCAGTACCAGAGAGGAGAGTCTAGTCCTCCTACATGCAAAACATGTGTTCAGCCTTTGAGCTATTTTTTTTGTACTGGATAGGACTTATCCTTTATTTTTATGTAATAATTTTTTGTTAGAAGATAGGACTTTTCTTTTATTTTTATGTAATAATATGGTATATAATACACATGAGCCTACCTTCATTAAATTTAAGATCTGGTTAAGAAATATCTCACATACTTCAAAACAATATCACTGTATCACTGTCATCCTGTTGCTCATTGATTTGCTCGAGTGGGCACCAGTCATGTCTCCATTTGTCCCTGTTGCGTTCAGGGTCAGGGGAATGAGGCCCTTTATTGTTACTGTTTTGGGCATACTGAATACGCCATGGGTAGCTTGCCAGGCTCTGCCTTGTGAGATTCTGAATCGCGCTCTCTTCCCGAAGCTTTGTTTTATAGTCTCTGGCTCTTGGCCATTGATGAGATTACATGGTGTTGGGGGCAGTTTGTGGGTGTGACTGCCAAGCTACGGAAAACAGGGGATCTGGGTGGAGGAGGCCCAGTGCTGATTTAAGCAGACTTGGAGATCTCAGCCACGGGTCCCACACACCTGGGTTCCTCTGCTGGTTCCTTCATGTTTGAGACTCATCCGAGTGTGTGGAGAGTGGCCTTGAGTATGGTTCTGGAGCTTTTTGGCTGCCAGGGCTCTACTTGGTGCAGGGAGGGAAACTCAACCCGCCCTCCTCCAAAGGGGCCCCAGTGAAGACAGCCTGACATGAGAACAGGAGATTCTGCATCAAAACTATGTATAACAATAAAAAGCAGTATATAATCAAGTGATTATATACATATGTGGAAAATTCCCTGATAGAGAAAAAGAAATGAGATTTGTGTTGTCAGGAAATGTGGGAAGATCTTTATTTTATTTACTTCTTATTGGGTAAGGGGCTGGGTTACACCCAGCAGTGCTCAGGGCTTGTTTCTGACTTTATGCTCAGATTTTACTCCTGACAGTGCTCAGGGAACCTGAGCAGAGCCAGTGGCCAAAATGGAGTTGGCCATGCATGGTAAGTACATCATCCCCTGTATATCTCTCCAGCCAATTAAAATATCTTTTAATGGGAACTAAACCTATAATCCTTCTCTAGTAGAACAGTATAAGTTCAAGCTTTGAAATCAAATCAATATGATTTGATATCTAACTCTCCCATCTCTTTGTGACCTGTAATACTATTTAAAGTCCCTACACTTCAATTTTTCCATTTACAGCATGTGTTTACCATACATTATCTGGAATAAAAGTGTTATCATGCATCAGAGTGATTTTTGACCGGTAAGAGATGACTTACAAATGTGGTAGAGGTGAGGAATACAATAAGCAATAACTGGACACAAAAATGAACATGGAAGCTATTTATTTTAGGTGCCATAATTTACAATACTGCTAATTATACTTTTTGTGCATACATAATTCCAATACCACACCTATAACAGAGAGCCCACTTCCTCCACCAATGTCCCATGATCCCTCTTGTCCTCTTCCCATCAATTTTTAATGTACAGTATTTTTGTTTTTCCATTTTTAGTCAGATGGAAGGTTAATAAATATCACTTGAATATTATAAAAATGATGATACTTTATTTGTTCTTCTTTGTTGAACTTTTTAATAAAATGACACATCTATTTGAGAGTATTTGAATTATTAAATATAAGTAAGTCTCAGAGTGAAAAAACATTCACGATTCATTTTAATTCTTTGTGGGGTATACAAATTATAAAAACCTATGACATAATGTTGATTTTAAAATCAATTTACTTCCTAAGCTCTCTGTTTATTAATACTTGTAACTTTAGCCTATTCCTTTTGGACATAGTTCTATTTTATAGTTTTTTCTCTATTTTAAAAAATAGATTTATTATTTTCATAATAACAAATATACAGTGAACTGCAAAACACAAAAGCCATCATCAGTGAGTTAATAACATACCTACAAGATAAATTTAATTGAATTAGAGGCATTTACATCTGACAGATAATCCAGAAACAAATATGTTGAATAATAAAAACCTGCTTTGTTCTCTTTTAAATTATTGAAAATCTAAATGGTAAATGTTTGTCTATAATAAATCCTGAATATTCATTATGTTCCTTCCCCCATCTGTTTTTTTAAACCTCATTTGACAAAACTATAATTATTTCTATTGCTAAAATCATATCAAACATCATAAGGAAGTATTTTTGAAGAATAATTTTATTTTAAAATGTCAGTTTGTTTCTTTAGTAACATTTGGGTCAGATCAGCATTTACCCTTAAGAAGACTTACTTTGGGAGCCAAGAAGAACTTAATTCATCACAAGTTCATAAGTGTGATCTGAGTGGATGAAAAAGAATTCATTCAGGAGATGTAAGTCAGTAAGTCAAGGTTACCGCACAGCATGGATAAAGGAAAATGAAGAGAAGTAATCCGTTCTTATGCAAGTTGGAGAGAAATGCTTTGCATCTTAGAGGATAATGGTGACACTCCAGGACCATGTACAAAGAGGCAGGCAGCAAAAACAAGACATATGGCACCTTCTTGGTGAGCAGAGTCAGCACCAGCCTCTGACTAGACTGCAGCTGAACCTTATAGGTGTTACTCTGATAGGAATTCATAATGAATATTTGTATTTTCTTGGTGGCAGCTGAGATATCTCTTTGATAACCTCATCATTAATAGGATGTATGTTATATTCACTCTTATAAAATAAAATCTTTGATACTGGGTGGAGCATATGAGTCAGAGGGAGTCCTTTGGACTACTCCAGGGGGTCTAGCTAGGTTTCTGTGGAGTAGGTGCTGGCTGTTTTCTTCATCTTTTTATTGTCTTTTGGGAATCATCTTACTCTGAGGCAGACTCTGGTGATAATTGTGTCCTTGACTTTGGCATTGACGATTCTTTCTAAAATCCGGGCTCTAAGATACTTCTTGGTAATCCATTAGACACACAAGGAGAAACATTTCTCTTTCAGGTCACTGGACTACATTTATTGAATTTCTGTTTTAAGGTATTAAATGCTTAGTCAGTCAAACTTTATCAAGTACACATTAAGTAACCAGCATTGTATTAGATACTATAGGCAGAAAAAAAAGACAGAGTAGATGAAGTTTATGTAACAATCTAATTTTGATATAGAAAAAAAATGAATATAAATGTGCCCTTAAAATTAAACACTAGAATGAAAATATTAGTATAGCTAATTTTGTACCACAGTCTATCACTGATCACCCATACCTTTCATTTAACAAATACTCATTGTACATATATGCATATATGTTAGTACTATGATATTATAAATTTTGAAAATAGTCTGCTGCTGGTATAATATTATGTTTTGAAAATAGCAGTCTGCTGTTAGTTTGGTGGTTTCAATCACTAACCTATGGACCCAGGCAAGACTGACTTTCAGGTAAAAAGGAATGAAAACTACTGCTTAGATCATCCATAGTGGGGCTGGAGAGCTAGTACAGAGGTTAAGCATTTGCCAAGAGTAAGCCCTGAGCACTGCCAAGTGTAGCTAATGGAAAGAAAAAGAAAGAAAAAATATATAAAAATCATTCATTGTCTAGAAAGAGTTCTGACTGAAAGGAAAGTAATTATAATTCTTCAGAGGGCCAGAGAAATAGTCCAAGTATTAAGGCACTTATTCCTTATTCCAAACAGCCAACCTCAGTTTTAACTCTCATATAGCATATGGTCCCCTTAGCATCATCCAGAGTGACTCCTGAGCACACAGCCAGGAATAGCCCTGGGTACCATCAGAATGAGAAAGGTCCTTATGTACCAAGTAACATATAGATAAGGGACTAGTATAACTAAGAAAATCTTGATTTAGAATTGATATTGGTATTAAACCTTAACAAAGGAGAAAGCTACTATGATAAAACACGTACAGAGGAATTCTAGCTAGAAGCAAACCTCCTAATAGAACACAAGAACAAAGTCTGTTTCAACTTAGTATCTAGTCCTGGGTAAAAAACTTTCTATGCACATATTTGCTTCAGACTATCATAGTTTGCTATCTCCTGTTGTCCATAGAGGATGGATACGTGGTTGACCAGCCCAGCTAGTCTTGGCACATGGTTCTCTCCTGAGGTGATGGGCAAAGGTTGGCCAGAGCATCCTCACATGAAAGTTAACCAGTGTTGAATTATTTGTTTCTGTGTCTATGTCTTGTGAGTGTTTGTCTGACTCTGACCTGAGATCTCAGTTCTGATTCAAATGGATTTTCTGTGAGCCCACTTTATTGTTTCTTATTATGTGACTATTGACCAGCCTGAGACCAAAGTGGAAACTATGACTCCCTTTGTGACCCCAGATCTTTCTTCACTAATTTCATGTGATATGGTGTCTTATAAGAAGATGAAGACTTGGGGACAGAGCAATAATACAGCTGGTATGGTGTTTGCCTTGCATGCACCTGACCTGGGTTTGATCTTTGGCATCCCATATAGTCCCCTGAGCACAACCAGAGTAATTTCTGAGTGCAGGGCTATGAATAACCCCTGAATACTGTTGGGTATGGTGGGAGAGAAACTGGGGACATTGATGATGTGAAGTGTGCATTGGTGGAGGGACAGGTGTTGGACCATTGTATGACTGAAACCCAATCATGAACAGCTTTGTGATGGCCTATCTCATGGTGATTCAAGAAGGGAAGTAAGGAAGAAAGACAGGAAGAAAGAAAAAATGGAAGGAAGGAGGGAAGGAGGGAGGGAGGGAAAGAAGGAAGGAAGGAAGGAAGGAAGGAAGGAAGGAAGGAAGGAAGGAAGGAAGGAAGGAAGGAAGGAAGGAAGGAAGGAAGGAAGGAGGGATGGAGGGAGGGAGGGAGGGAAGGAAGGAAGGAAGGAAAGGAGGGAGGGAAAGGAAGAAAGAAAGAAAGAAAGAAAGAAAGAAAGAAAGAAAGAAAGAAAGAAAGAAAGAAAGAAAGAAAGAAAGAAAGAAAGAAAGAAAGAAAGAAAGAAAGAAAGAAAGAAAGAAAGAAAGAGAAAGAGAGGAAGAGAGAGAGAAAGAGGGAGAGAAAGAGGGAGGGAGGAAGGGAGGGAGTGAGGGAAGGAAGGAAGGAAGGAAGGAAGGAAGGAAGGAAGGAAGGAAGGAAGGAAGGAAGGAAGGAAGGAAGGAAGGAAGGAAGGAGGAAAGGAAGGAAGGAAGGAAGGAAGGAAGGAAGGAAGGAAGGAAGGAAGGAAGGAAGGAAGGAAGGAAGGAAGGAAGGAAGGAAGGAAGGAAGGAAGGAAGCAGCCCTGCCAAAGCATCTTCTGATTGGTGGAGTCTATTTAGCTGCAGGCACTCCAGATTTTTGATCTTCCTCCTAAAGAACAAAGGCAGCCCTTGCTCCATTCCACCCCAGCATAAGACTAGATTAAAGACATTTGTGTGCAAGTGTAACTGTCAGGCTCCAGGAAACCCGGGCTCTCATTATGTGTTCTCATAATGCCAGTCTGTACTCTCTAAATCAACCATTTCCCCCTTTTTATTTATAGCAAGTATTTCGCCTGTCCTCAATAACCTGTTTAAAACAGGAGAGGTGAAATGCTTCTTCGCTTGAGCTGCCATTGGGAAGCTGGCAGGGATGGCATCTGTCGGGTGAAACCCTGCTTCCCACTCATGTGCTTCCTCTCCTGAGCGGTGGTGGGGAGCTCCCTGCTCTCACAGATGCAGCCTCGGCGGGCTGAGGCAAGGCCAGAGGAGGCAGAAGGCAGCCAGCATCTGCAGAGAAATGGGTCCAAGTCAGAGTGCGCTAGCCAAATGAAAGTGACGCTTGCTTTTCATTCTGACAAGATTGCTGAGCTCCTTTTAACCTGGAAGCACTGAAATTTGGCTTTGACTTTATTGGTATCACTTTTGAGGAAAAGAGAATTCTCAAAGCCATGCTAGGTATGTCCAAGGCCAGCATGCTGCTCACCCAAGCCCGCGGGCAAGGTCAGAATCGGTTCTCCCTTGAAGGGAAGTGAATAGAAACAGCACCTATTCATATACGCCCTCTCCAGGCACCCACGCACCCTTGCTTAACTTTTGCCTGCAGCCCACTCTGTGCTGGAAATAGATCGATAGACTGCGCCGTCAGCCTTATGCAAGGCTCAGAGCCCCCCACCCCCACCTCCTCTCCCCCCAAACCCCTTTCGCTTGCGGGCTGAAGTGCAGAGCAAGAGTTTACCCAGGGGGTTAAGAGTTGAGATTTCACAGGGCTTCTCTGTACACAAAGAAAATCTGTGGAGTTCCAGGAAGAGCAGAGTGACACAGATTTGGACAGTCACTGATTGGGTCCTAGGTTTCCCAGTCGCCTGTGGGACACATTCTTCTCCCTTCTCCCACAGGTTCAGTTTGGTCTGCTGGTGGGGACCAGACTTTATCTGCTGGGAAGGAACAGGAGGTAAATAATAAATAGAGTAATGCTACTCCCTTATATGCCAGTAATGCTATTGGCCCTACTCTGTCCTTCCTGACTCTGTCGGGCATTGATTCTCTTCCTGACACTGATAGCCGGGGGCTAGGCCTGGGAACATATACCACAATTTCTTTGTGGGGAGAGATTTGGGCCACACCAACAGTGCTCAGAATTTACTCCTAGAGCTGTGCTCAGGTCTCACTTCTGGCTATGCGGAGGATTGAAGAAGGGTCAGGAGCATGTAAGGCATGCACTTTTCCTCCTTTACTATCTCTCTGGCCTCTACTACATCTAATAGATACTTAATATACCATTTATCTCTCTCAATATATACCACAGTTTCTTTAACCACTCACTCTGGGCATTTAGGTTATTCCAGATCTTTGTTATTAAAAATAACACTACAATGAAATAGGTATGCACATACCTTTTAAAATTGTTGCTCTTTCAGAATTTTTTTTTCCCTTGGGATAAAGAGAGAATTGCTGAGTCATAGGCAATGCTATTTTTCTTTTCTTTTTTTTGGAAAGGGGGCTTTTTGGGTCATACTAGGTGATGCTCAGGGGTTAGTCCTGGTTATGCACTCAAGAATTACTCCTGACAGTGCTCGGGGAACCATATGGGATGCTGGGGATCGAACCCAGGTCGGCCACGTTCAAGGCAAAGACTCTCCCTGCTATGCTTTTGTTCCAGCCAAATGCTTTTTTTCAATTTTTGCAAAGTCTCCACACGTATAGAGGCAGACCGTTTTTAAATAGAGGTCCTACCAGCACTAGATACCTCTGAACTTTTGTGTTTGTCTGTTTGTTTGTTTATTTGGGGGCCACATCCAGCAATACTCCAGGGTTGCTCCTGTCTGTGCACTCAGAAATTAGTCTTGCTGGTACTCAGGGGATCACAGGGGATGCAGCTTGCAAGGGAAGCACCCTGCACACTGTACTATTGCTCTGGCCCCTGAACTGTGTTTTCCAATATAGATTATTCTCATTGGTGTGAAATGGTACCTCAATGTCATTTTTATTTGAATTTCTCTGGTAATAATAATAATAATTTTTCATGTCTGTTAGCCATCTATATGTATATTTTGAAAACTGTATATTCACGTCTTCTCTCTACTTTTTTGATGGAGTTGTTTTCAATCGTTGCTGAGTTTTGTGAATAGTTTAATAACTTGGGTATTAGGTTTTTATCAAATATATGGTGTGCAAATGGATTTTTCCCCATATGTTAGAATTTCTTTATATAGTTTCTTTTGCAGTGAAGAAATTAGGTCGATGCAGTTTAGTTTTGCTTTTGTTTTCTTTGCCAATGAAGTCAAATAATTGCGGTTACCTTTGAAGTCAATGTAATAGGGAATTTTGCCTTTTCTTTTTCTATGTATTTTATAAATTCAGGTCTACATCGAGGCTTTCATCCATCTTTAATTAACCTGTGTATTTGGTGTGTGATAGAGTTCCAATTACTCATCACCCTTTCTCTCTTTCTCTTCTATCTCTTTATCTCTCTCTTACACTTTTTAAGTGTACTTTTAAAACAAACCACTTTTTCCCAAAACTATTTTTCAGAGTCTTTCTTTCCTCTGTTTCATTCTTGGTTCCTTTGCTGAAGTTCACTGCACATATATCTGAGGGTTTACTCTTGGACTCTAATTTGATACTATTGGCTTGCATATTTTCTTTGATATCATGCTGTTTTGATTACTATAACTTTAAAGTAGAATACAGTAAAGAAAAATGAAGTATAGTGTAGTGTGATACTTCCTATCTATTTTTTCCCTCAGAATTGCTCTGCTATTTGGGGTCTTATGGTTTTTGTAAATATTTTAGTAGTATTTGTTCTATTTCTTTGAATAAATCATAGACATTCTGATAGGGATTGCACTTTTTCTGTATAATGATTTGGGTAATATTAATTCTTCCAATTTATAAGCATGTAATATTTTTCAATTTTCTTGTATGTTTTTCATTTCTTTTATTGGTAACATATGGTTCTTAGGTAATTTTTCACCTCCCTTATTAAATTGATACCTAGTACTTGATTTTTTGACACAATTATAAATGGAATATTTTTCGCCCTGTACCACAATATTATTTGCACATGGAAATACAGCAGATTTTTGTATATTGATTTTGTAGCCTGACACTTTATAGGTTTAACCTTGTATGTATTGTATATGTACTTTTTCTTATAAATGTCATGCTAGTGTGTGTAAAGTTGTGCTTAAGTAATTTTCAAAAGCACCACTACCCATGGGTGAATTTCAGACTCTAATTATTTGGGTGAGACCTCATCAATAGTTTTAAGAACTTCCCCGGGCACTATGAGTGAGACCAGGGTTGGTAACTTGTGCTACCTGACTTTTGTCTTATATTTCCTGGCTACTCTGCTGATCTCACTGGAAGAAAACATAGAGGGAACTGTCAATTATACAAGATTTGTTAACACTGAATCTTTCTTATGTCTACTGTCCCCCAACTCTACCCTAAGTGCTAATTTTCAGAGGCACCAATGCAGTCTGCCAACACAGATAATTCAATCTCTTGGATCAGAATTGTGAGATGGGACCATCTTAAGGCAGCCAAAACAAGTTACCCCAAACTGTGTGACTTCAAAACACTAGACATTTTGCCTCTCATCTTTCTAGAGGGATGTCAAAATCCTCGCATCAGGGCATTTACAGGGTTGGTTTATCCTGAAAGTTCAGAGAGAGAATTGCTTTCATGCCTCAGGCTTATAGTAGCAGTCAGCAACTCTTGAATTCTTTAGCTTGTAGATGCTTCAATTTATTTTTTTACTTCTATTTTTATATAGCCTTTTTTGTCTGTGCCTTTGTGTCTTCTCTTCTTTCTATTTCTAATAAAGTTACTGGACAATTGATTTAGAGCCTATCCTGAATCCAAGATGATCACATTTGAAATCATTGATTTATTGGATCTGAAAAGATCCTCCCTCACATAAGTCAGATTTAAAAGCACTGGGGTTCAGATTGGGCTGGGCATCTGCCTTGCACACGGCGAACCCAGGTTTGATTCATCCGTCTTTCTCGGAGAGCCCACCAAGCTACCGAGCGTATCCCACGTGCATGGCAGATCCTAGCAAACTCCCCATGGCGTATTCGATATGCCCAAAACAGTAACAATAAGTCTCACAATGGAGACGTTATTGGTGCCCACTCGAGCAAATTGATCAATGATGGAACGACTGTGCTACAGACAGTGCTACAGTGGGGTTCAGATTGGGCATTTTGGGCAATGGAAAAGAGTTGAGGAAGAGGGGACATCTTGTACAAATCACTACAGGAAGTTTTCTATTGTTCTTCTAAATGTAGTCATTTATATTTTGAGTCAAGAATTCAGCAAAGCCCAAAGCTCAATGGATGGCACTCAACACTAGACCTAAATTTGTATTTAAATCAGAATACGACCCCATTCATCTTTGCCTCCAGCCAGAAGCTACCTAACCTTTTTGGTCTAACTGTAATGGGTCCTGGACCAAAGTCTAGCCACTAAAATTGCTTTGAAATGGCCTCAATGAACAAGAAGCAACAAGATCTTAAGTCAAGATGCCACAGAAAAACATCCAGACATTGGGCTTTCTCACTCACCTTAAAAAACGTTTGGAAGAACAGAGGGTGCTAAGGCTGCTCCCGATTAGAGATGAACAAACCACCTCTGCTGATAAATGTTTAAGGTCTCTCTGGTAGATCTCTCATGGTGTCCTTGCCCATGTTTTCTTGCTCAGAGTCCTCTGATTTAATGTCCACACTGCCCCATCCCACTCATGGTTTCAAGGCTTCTTGGAAAATTAAAACAATTCCTTTTCATTGAAAAGTCTAGAGATGCTTACTCTGATGAGATAGGAGTGTTCATGGGTGCCCTGCTATTTTGCTAAAAACTACTATTGTGTTTGAATCTTAATTGTCTATCTCTAATAGTCAATATTTCCAGAATCTATGTAATCTATGTGAGGGGAGGAAGTTTCACTTTGATTTCATAAATACCTCATCCATGTATCAGAATCAGGGCAGTCCCACTTTTCCAACTGTGCTGGCATCTGGGATTTTGGGTGTAAAATCCTGAACTGAATTATTTTCAGTTTTGGAGCATTTGATAAGGTGTCTAAAATGAGAGCATTTTGTTTCTCAGATTTTCAGGGAATTGCACACATGATTCTCACTCTCATTTGCTTTTAATATTTGGAATGATTTCATTACAAACCATGACTCCTTTATGAGTGAATACATCTGAGAAATTGAACGCAGTCTCCCAGTGGACTGAGCCATTTGTAAAATCGTCAGAGGAGCTACAAGCAGAGGTTTTAAGAAGTTAGAGAGGCAATTCATCAACTTTTCATGCATATTCTCCAGACTGCTAAGGAAATTAAATTTACTTTTGCAACTGAAACCTCAACACATTTTTATTATATAAATTTGATATGTGCTTAATGCTAACTTTCAATCAATTTACTTATTATAAGTAAAAACCTAGTGAGGCCTATATATATGTATATGTATATATATGTATGTCATTAAAAGTTTTACCTTAACATTGATAATCTGATTTGGGGTCTGTATCCTAATGCTCTGTAAACTTATAGTTTTTTTGTATGAAGCTGCCTACCAGGTTATTTGAATTTTAAAAAACTTTTTGTTAAGATGCTGATATGAAAAATTATGATATAAAAAAATACAATGCAGTACAATACAATACAAAATAATACAAGTTTCAAGGATAATGCCATATTAATCTTTGCCTGTAAGGGCTTAGAGGAGTACAATACATAGTTTATTGTGTCATTATTTATTTATTAAAAGGAATACATATTATGTTGTTTTGTGCTTCTACATAGAGCACAGAAGCTGAATCTCCCCCTAAGTTCTTTATATTCTAGAGCCTTCTCAAAACTGAGTAAGGTGTGTTTGTTATATAGATACACAAAGAAACATGAATATAAAATATGTAGAGTACATATAGTCAAGGACTACATACCTATAGAATTGTTTCATCTCAGGTCCTGAAAGAGTACAAAAAACTGAGAGTATGCTTTGCATGTAGTGGCTTGAGCCTCACCATGACACAATTCCCTGAGCACTACCAGTGTGCTTCTTACATATGCCCAACACGCACACAGACCTGGGAGTAGATCCAAGCACCTTTGAGTATGGTCTAACCTCGCTCCACTTCTGTCTCACTATAATTAAATGAATACAACAAAAAATTTCAGGACAATTTTTATAATGTCTCTGTTGTCTAACAATTTCGTAGGAAGTCTTAAATATAAACACTCTGATGACCTTTTGAGCTAACAAGAGCAATACCATGCATTATTCATAGGACTTAAATATATGAAACTGGGAATGAGAATACTCATTGCACTTAAAAACAACGTCAATATTGGGAATCTAACCTGTAAAAATAATTGAGTTCATCATGTTGACCAAGACCATCCATGGTAACTCGCATTTCCATAGCCAAATCTAAACGTTTGACATGGGAGTCTCCTGGTGAACGGTTCCACAACGAAATTAGTCACATCATATTCAATCAACAGTTTTGCCTGACCGATGTCACTATTGTCCCAAAATTCCAAACAGAATCAGATCACTGTCTCCTTTGTGTGAAATTCTACTTCACAGAGCAGGGAGTAAGGACTACAAAGTTTAAGAAGAGAACTCCCAGAATGACCACCAACTGGGAGCTCTTTGGCACTATTGCGGTAATATGGGAAGATACCATCTATGATAACATCAACGAGGAATATGATGACTGGTTCAGCACCTTCATGATTATGCAAGGAATGCTGAGAGTGAAAAATTCACGCAAAGATGCCTGTCTTTGGAAACTCTAGAGCTCATTTGCCAACGTGGTATGGCATGAGCCTCAGACAATCACAAGGTATGTCTGAGCTTGCAAAGCTGTGCGCAGAGAAGGGATAAAGGAAGATCTCAAAGAGAGTAGAGCAGAAGTGTTGGCTGATGTGGCAGAAGCTGGGAAAAGTACTTTCAATGTCTGCCTGTCCTTCACCAACTATAAGACCAAGATGACTGCCCTCCACCATTCTGATGGATCTATCACATCTTACAGAAGGGCAATGGAAAAGGTTATCCACTACTTCTACTCAGATCTCTTCAATAGCCATGTCCACCTGCCCACATACAAAATTCCGCAGGATGGATATGTCGTTCCCAGTGTTCTCTCTTCTGAAATCTGACACACCATTTAATTGGTAAAGAAGCTCTTCGTGTTCCTGGAATGAACAGACATTAGGCTATACTAGCATGTGACAGGGATGAGTGGAGACATTTCTGGTGCCCATTCGAGCAAATCAATGAGCAATGGGGCGACAAGTGATACAAGTGATATAAAAATAATTGCACAAATCTGCAAATATTTATATACAAAGAACTTTATAATAATAAATAACAAAACAAATCATATTTATTTAGTCATGTACTATGGCTCTTCTAATAATATAATGAATGCAACTTTTAAAACTAACTAAATAAGACTGGGTGGCCCATAAAGATGGCCAGGGTACACGGCTACATGAAAAGGAATAATGGAACAGTATGCAAAGAACTGGAACATATAAATTAGGACTCAGAGGTCAGGATTCCGAGTTAGGTGTCATCAATATTTAGATCAGACTCAGAGGTTTTAAACAGGATGAGATGATATGACCTAAGACCAGTACGGAACTGGAAACACTTCAGTAGCAAGAGAAGCTGAAGAAGTAAAAACCACTGAAATTAGAAGTGTATGAGACAGGGAGAGCTCCAGAAATGAGGAAGGCTAAAATTGCTGCCAGATGTTTCTAACAAGTTGAGTAAGATGAGAAAAGAGATTGGAGGTTGGTGTTGGCAGATGGAGGTCATAGGGTATCTGGGTGATAGGGCTTCAGTGAAATAGAGAAAGTCAAAAGTTTTATTAGGAAGAGGGAAGATTAGAAATCAAGAAGCAGAGAAGAGTCCTATAAATTTTGTTTCAAAAACACCAGTGAAATAAAGCCGCATATAAAAGAGATTCAGATTTAAAAATATTTTTAAATGAAAAAATTCTAATATACAAAATGAGTAGACCCTATGCCATACTATCTCTTATCTGTCCATAAAAAGCTTTAAGAATTAGAAATTTGTTATTCTGTAGTGTCCTGTCCTAACCTGCTCCTGTATTGTTTTGGAACAAACCCTAAATATCATTTCATCTATAATATTTGATAAAAAGGATTATAAAAAATTATGATTACTTTAAAACAATTGATAGTAGTCTGTTAACTATTAACTATTAACTATTTAGAGTGCTCAAAATTATTATTTGAGAATCATCATAATTTTGTATGATTTGTTGGAATTAATTTCAAATAAGATTAATCTATCACAATTCTTTTGGTTTGACACTGCTAAGTTCTTAACTTTTAAAGATTTCTCTCTCATATTTTGCATCTCTTGCAATTTATTTTCAAAGATTGTCCAGTAGAATTTCCTATAGCCTTGGGGTTCTTTAACTTATGTGGAGTTTTTGATATAATTTATGTTTTTATTATAATTTATGTAACATGGTATGTTTATGGTATTAATGACAAAGTGTTCTTTAAAATAAATAACTTATTTTTTGTAATTTTCTAAAGTTGATAGTTGGATCAAAAACTTGATCAGATTCAGTCTAATCTTTTTGGCAAAATTATTTCTTAAGTGATAATATGTCTATCCATGAAGAACATTATATCTGTCACTCATTTTGTGATCTTAGCAGTAATAATCTTTAGTGATTAGAGATATTAATTCATTAGGGCTTTAAAAATGTTGGCATTCCAGTTATATTTAGAATATATATTACATATGCATTATATATTGCATCATTATTCACTGAAATACTTTCCTCATTTTTTAATTTAATTTAATTTGTTTTTGCTACTCACCAGTACACATTCAACTTTTGGTGGGGATATAGGAGGATTAAATAAAATGGGCCTAATTCATCTTGAAATCTCAAATATAGCCTTACATAAATTCAAACAAGAGACTGATAAAGGGATTTAAGGCAAGAACACCCATGCTAAGAAAGGTGGTTGATTAAAAAAAAGACAGAACAAATGTAGGAAGTAGGAGATGCTAATAGTATGTTTTACAGCTTTAAAACATCAGTTAAAACCACACAGAAAGGACTGAAAGAAGAGAGTTCCTTGTTATCTTCTTTTTTCCTTTAACAACCAAGGCTGTCTGGATTGAGGTTTCTAAAATTGGTTTGTTAAAAAAAAATGATACTTATGTGGTTCAGGTTATCACCATTAGGGTTTTAAAAATTGAAATGATGAAATTTATTTAAATAGAGAAACTGCTTCAACTTCTTAATAATTAATTTTCAAACTATCATTGGGATCCAATTTACTCATAAATCATAAATATAAATACAAGCTGTTTATGCAAAGCTGAGTTTTCAAAGTATAAATCAGGATATAATCACTAAGTTTGCTCAACAATTCACCCTAAAATTCCTTTAAAGCAGGCACTTCTTTAGTATTTATTTCCAGACAATTAACTACTTGTTAGAAAAATCTATTAATAGGTTCAGCCACCTAATATACAAAAGTTGGAAATTGTTATACAAAGATAGATGAAAAATAAATGTTGAATAAATTATGATGATGAGGACATATAATTAATTTATTTACATATATTTATAAATAAATCTATTGTTGAAAATGAGTTAGAGCCTTACTTGTTGCTCATCAGGAATATAATATAAATTTTTATAAGTCAGGCCAGAGTAATCCAATATTTTTTCTTACATGAAATACTTAGCGACATCCTCTTATCCATTCTATAGACTTATCTGCATACTATTTTATACAGTATGTCAATTAATGTTACCAGCTAATTAAATGGTAATATATCTATTTTTTCCTTATATAACTAAAGTGTTACTGTTTTATATGTATATATATCCTGAGTTATTAAAATTTAATAAGAATCAGTTTGTGATCAATTCTAGAGAGGTAACATAAAACGATGACAAAGTAAGGCAATTATCCAGGTAATTTTGAAAAATGAGATCTATTCTGTTGATATTTTTTGATATTTTTGTTTGTTTAGTTTGGGGGCTACACCCAGCAGTGCTCAAGGCTTACTTGTGGCTTTATGCTCAGGGATCTGTATTTGAAGAACCACACTGTATGCATGGCAAGCACCTTACCCACTATGCTAATTACAGATACTTTAAAATGTTCCTCGAGAGGTTAATTTAGTATTTACACCCTTGAGTAACTTCATTGGGGTAGAATTTTAGCAACATTGTTGTAAACTGGCAACTAAAGTGTGTATATTGAAGGAGAAAAAACCTCTGTGATTTTACAGAATTTGGGCTAAAAGTGGAAAGTCATTATGTACTCTGATAATTATTCAGCAACTGAACCCTACCATACGCCCATCGATGTTCAGACCTAGAAATGCAAAGGCCTGAGGGTATGGTGTTTAGGGACCAATAGTAGAATTTGGGAGCATCAAAGCTATACTAAGGTATGCTCACATTTTAGGGCTGAATCCAGGGTCTTTTGTACTCTAATCATGTACTTTTACTCTTGAGCTATACTCTCAGCTCAATGAGCTCTTATCAACTGTGCTAGGTGTTAAGATTACTAAGTCTCTAGTGTCTTAGGTTTATGATCTAGTGAGGGCCACTCACATAATAACATAAAGCTTCTGGCATGATAAGCTCTAAAAGTAAAGTCTAAACAAAATACCTTGCATATAAAGCAAGTGGAATGATTTGGTGTGTGATACCTTTGTAGAAAATGTAGCTTTTAAGCATGGTCTTAAAGAATAAGAATGTTCTCAATAGGCACAGAAAATAAAGAGCAGTTCTCTGAAGGAAGAAAGTAAATAGGCAAGATAGTAGGAAAATTTCAGAATAGTGTAAAATGTCCAAGGGGGACTAATATTTGGATCATGGGAATCTGTTGTGGTCGCTGAAAATACTATTAGGAGTCATATTCATGAGTTTTTCAAACTAAGACTATAACACTGAGCTCTTCTAAGGGCAAATAGGTAGATAAAGACAGGTTTTTATTCTAGATTGCTGTTTGTGAAGCCTGTTCTTTGTACTAGTTTGTACCAACTGTAGGATTGGAAGTGGGAGAAGTTGGTGTTCAGGATCAAATATGAGACTTTTGTATTTGCCTAATGAAGAGTAAATGAAGCTTCGCATTAGTGTAGGAGCAATGAGAATGGGAAGAGGGGGTGGTTTCTAGATTTTACCAAGGTAGGGTTGTGATAATTTAGTTGCAGATAAGGTAGCATGGGAGTAGGGTGCTGCAGAAACCTCCTACCTTCATGTAGAGGAAGAGAGAGGAAGTTATCAAGAAAGAGCAAGTTTAAAGATGGGCTACACTATCCCTCAGGTGCCAAGCAAGAAAAGGATTTCAAAAAGGAGCTCATAAGAAAGAAGTGATTCAGAATACCATCATAAATTCAGAACGAAGAACACAGATGAGTTAAAAATTAGAATGTTGGGAAAGAGTACATACATTTGTCCATTTGGACCCTTGGGTTTGATCTCTGGCACCCTGTGGTCCCTGATTCCACTGGTTGTAACCCCAAAACAAAAGAAAAAAATAGAAAGTTTTTATTTTTTCAATATATTTAGACTGAAGTCAGATTATCATGGATTAAGGAACCAATGAGAGATGTTCCTTGGAGGAAATAGAAGTAGGGCATAATTCTTGAGAAGAGATGATAACATGCAATGTGAGAGGTTACAACCCTTTGTGGGGAGGAGCTGGAGGCTATTCCTATCTTTGTGTTCAGAAGTGACCTCTGACATGTTTGAGGGACAATATTCTGCACAGGGATCAAACTGTGATCAGTTTCAAGCAAGAGAAGCAATTTATCTTCTGTATGATCTCTCTGGCCCAGGTTACAGCTTTTTGAAGAGACTGCGATTAGAAAGAAGGTGATTTTGGGGGGCTGGAGAGATAGCACAGCGGGTAGGGCGTTTGCCTTACACGCGGCCGACCCGGGTTCAAATCCCAGCATCCCATATGGTCCCCTGAGCACGGCCAGGGTTGATTCCTGAGTGCAGAGCCAGGAGTAACCCCTGTGCATCGCCAGGTGTGACCCAAAAAGCAAAAAAAAAAAAAAAAAAAAAAAAAAAAAAAGAAAGAAGGTGATTTAGTTGTTCTCTTATATTCTCAGTTCTGAGGTTCAAATCCTGGGCTTCAGATGTAAAAGTCCTCTGATACTGATTTGCATTCCCAGCCTATTAAGTTCTATAAGGATCAGGAAAGCTGATTAGGACATTGTTAAAAGGTAGCTTGGAAGTTGCAGTGATAACTCTAAATATTCACGTCTTTTTATCATCTCATTAGCTTAAGACTGGCACTACTTCTTGACTAACAACATGAAATGTTCTTGAGCAGACTTCCAGGTCTAAGCATTAAGATCATCTGGTAATTTACTTTTATTCTCTGGGAAAGGCTAGATGGAACTTAAAAGATCTTAATTTGACACCATCTTGCTAATGGTGAAACTCTACATACAGAGAGAGAAAGAAAGGGGGGATTCAGCTAGCCCTAGTTATTTGTAAGCCTCCAGCTGAGGTTATTGACATAAGAGAAGGAGACATCATTTTGGACATTTCAAACCCTAAATGCCACATTGATCCACTAAGGAGCTCTGTTCTCCCCAACTTGCAGACTTGACCAAATAAATGTTCTTTTAAGGCACTGAAGTTTTCGAGTGTGTGTTATACAACAGTCACTAAAACAAAGTAATTTAAATATATATATATATATCAGATAAAGCTATTCACTGAATGAAATAAGGCCCCTAAAGAAGATGAGAAGAGATGAGATCAAATAAAAAAAAAAATTCGTCTTAAAAGTAAGTGAAGGCATTGTCTTTCTTCTTTTCTGGGGGGATGGGGGTGAGGGAGGGGGCCGGAAGGATTAAGAAATATGTAGGTAAGAAATAAAACTCAAGTTATTGATGACTGGGGAAGGAAATTGGACAGATTGGGCAAGAAGGCAGTGAGGTGCTTTGTTGAAAATGAAGTCTGCAAAAAGGAGCTGAGAACAGAAGGGAGAGGAGAAGCATTCAATTGCAAATGGATTCAGTTTTGCCCTGAGAGCAGGAGGTGAATGGCAGAGGGTCTAAAAGCACAGTCGTGAACATAGTGCTCTTGGATTTGTAATGAGAAAACAACTCTAATTTTATACGCTTCCTTTACAGAGATGTTTTACCGTTGATGTTCAATCAAAACATTATTTACATGAGCAAACATACATTCTTTATTTTTAATAGTAGATTCAAATTCTAATTATATAAAACTATATATAATTAGATAAACTATATATAATTTTTAAAACTTTTTTAAAAATATGTAATTTTTAATATTTAATATATATTTTAAATATATAATTTTTAATATTTAATATATATATATTTAAATATATAATTTTTAAAACTTTTAGGTTTAAAAAAGCATAATCCAGCTTAAATACTTGAGTGTTTCAAGTCTTTCAGAGCACCTTTTCCATTTTTGTAGAAGAATTTGTTGATATGCTACACAACCATTTTCAATACATAAAATCATGTACCTGAGAATACAGACATTTCTATTTATATTAAAGAAATTGAGTACACATCTAATTTAGCTTCCTGTCCCATTTTCATACTTCCATCCATTTCTATCTTCTTCCCATATGTTGTCCTCAGCACTCTATCTTAACTGCTGTCTAGATAGAGCTCAAAAAAGCTCCTATTCCAAATAGGGCCTTATTTCAGTAGGGGGTTGTGCTTGTTTTCAATTTATGATGAACTGTCAGATAATATGAGACTTAATTAGTCAACTTTTACAATTTCTCTGTGATAGGTAAAAGAGAAAATTAAGTCCCTGACTAGTACAGTGACTTTTCTTTATCTTGATTTGAATGGTAAATACCACAGGGATTTGGAATGTGACATGTTGTTAGAAAGTCAAGGCTGAGTATCTGAGTGATTTTGAGGCACTTAAGGGATTTTGTTATTGAAAAGTCCCCTTGCTTCCATTAGGTGATTTGCCTTGTCTTAATCTCTAGGGTCTCTCTGACCTTCACCTTCTCATTTTTCTAAGCCTCAAATTCATGGCTATATTTATTATTGGCTTCAAATTTCTGATCTTATTTATTTCTGTGACATGACCTGTTTTGTTTCTCTCAAATCTGGCTGCTCAGTCTGATTCAGTGCTAGTCAACAGTCAAATGGTCTGGGGTTCCCCTCTTTGCCACATCTATCACAATCTATGAGGTGACCTCCATGGTAATAACAGAAGTTACCCAGATGAAATTTCCGTTGACTTGTACCATGCAATGCCTGGTGTTGTGACTGAACATAGAAGACACCCAGTAACATCTAGGCATTTTCCATCTTCCCCCACTACATGGTTGCTGTCATTTACGATACTGGGTCTCAGACACATTTTCTTTTTTTTTTTAATTTTTTAAAAAATTTTTAATTAGTGAATCACCGTGAAGAAACAGTTACAGATTTATACACTTTTGTGCTTATGCTTCCCTCATACAAAGTTTGGGAACCCATCCCTTCACCAGTGCCCATTCTCCACCACCAGTAAACCCAGCATCCCTCCCACCCTCCCCAATCCCATCTCCCCCCACCCCACCCTGCCACTGTGGCAGGGCATTCCCTTCTGCTCTCTCTCTCTAATTAGCTGTTGTGGTTTGCAATAAAGGTGTTGAGTGGCCACTGTGCTCAGTCTCTAGCCCTCATTCAGCCCACAACTCCCTTCCCCGACATGGCCTTCGACTACATTATAGTTGGTGATCCCTTCTCTGAGTTGCCCTTTCCCCAGAATGTGAGGCCAGCCTCGAAGCCATGGAGTCAACCTCCTAGTACTTATTTCTACAATATTTGGGTGTTAGTCTCCCACTCTGTTATCTCAGACACATTTTCAATCATATTTTTGATTCTAGTGTTTGCCAGGCTCACTGTTTTATTAGACACAATGCTTGCTATGGGAGAAAAGGGTGTACTACTCTTTAGATGCTGTGCTCGTGTTCCCTGTGTGCTTGTGCATGTATTGCTCCCTGGGGCCGCACAGTTCAGCTGTGGTGCTCATATATACTGGGTTGTGTGCTGGAGATCACACACAGGGTTGTGGCATCATGACCTACCTCAGTCAGCAGAGTCAGGGTGACTGTGCTTGGCAAAGGCAGCACCAGGACTTGAACTTGTCCTCACCTTACAAGGCAAGAACTTTTTTTGCCACAGAGATGTCCCCTAGGGATTCATCCAGTTTACTTTAACAGCTACTAAATAGGTTTGCTCACTAGAAAGTTACAACAGACTATTTGAGACGTGAAAGAATGGCATGGGTTGTTAAGTTAGGATTGATAATTAATGTCCCAGTTTCATTCAATGAGAAGATTGCAGTTAGAATTTATTACTGATTCTTTTCATCATTATCTGGGAACTGATTTAAAACTTCTTTCTATTCAGATCTATTGCTAGAAGTTAACATGTATTAGGACAAGTATAAATTCACTACCCAGTTAAATGAATGTCAGGCTAAAGGATATTGAGGTTATATATTATGGTATTTATCGTGGACAAGTAATCTAGGCATTTATACTGAAATAACACTGCATTTTTACTATCGGAGACAAACTATATGCTAAGTAGATTGGGAAAGAGAAAATAGAATCAAACAAATGCGTAGCTTGGAACCTGGATTGGCATCAACATAGTCAGGGAAATTCAAGCCAGATTTGATATGTGCTGAAAACCAAATTTCCTAAAGCCCAGGAGATTTTGGCACACAGCACTGAACAGTTAAATTCTAGAGCTATTTCATTTGTGCCAACTACTTACCCTTATCAACATCAAACTTGCATAACTACACTGCAGTTTTACTGCTAAAAACGAATGTTTCTTGGCCTGAGATTGCACAGAGGGTAAATGGCAGGAAGAGATTCTGCTATGCAGAAAACTAAAGGGAAACATTCATAGCAGGAGGTTGGCACATAAAGAACTCCTCAAAGACTTTTGGCAGAACAATTTCCATGCAAGTGCTAGCCATTACCTGGTTTGAAACAAAATTGCAAGTAAGCTCACTTCAGAAGGGACCGTCTAAAACAGTAATTAGGAGCGAAGAGCGCCCTGTAATCCTAAAATAGAGAGACATGGACAGAGATAAGACAGGGACAGATAACTCCTGTTTTCTGGTATAAAAAGGCCACTTTATTTTTATTTAATTAATTTTGTTTGTTTGCTTTGGCCATACCAGCAATGCTCAGGACTTATATCTGGCTTTGTGCTCATGGATCACTCCTGGCAGGGCTCAAGGGACCATATGCGGTGTCAGGAATGAAATCCGGGTCAGCTGTACTGTCTCTCCAACCTCTAAACACCACTTTTATTATGGTGATAGCAATGGATGCTGTTATGCACCCTCTCAATGTCAAGTTCAAGGTAGTGGTGTTTTTTTTTTCCCACAGCAAGGAGAGATTGGGGGAGGGGCATTGAGTGGTTGTCAGTTGGATGTAAAAATCCTGATCACCTTGTCTTGCTTGATTCAAGACTTCTCTAAAGAGCACCCCGGACTCATAGTCCTTAGTATTAGTATCCTTATACATCTATACATCTGCCTTATGTTCCTTTCACTCTACCAGATCATCCCACTTTTCTTGTTTCCTGTTGGATCAAGGCTTCTTGCTATCCTGACATTGTATTCCTTGGATTCATTTTGCCTGCTTGTATCCTATGCAGAAGGTGCTGTAGCTTTTGCATCTGGTTTCTTCTAATAAATACTATGTCTGTACACTTTTTAAATTTTTACTGTTGCCTCTTGTAGATTTCTCCGCCTTTTTACCTAGTATTATATTGCATGAACACGTAGTAACTTGATTTTAATCTTCCTCAAAAAGCAATGTCCCTTATAATCAGTATGAAAACTTACTTTTAATAGCTTTGTCTGAATCTCTGTAGTCAAGTAATTATGCTTTCAGGAGGGAGAAGTTCCCCTTTCTTAGTCATTTCATCCCATCACTACCACAACACCATACTGATTCCCTTTGAAACCTCAGGGCTGTACTGTTCTTCCTAGTCACAGGGAGCTGTGGCTACTGCTTCTATGATCCATGGGTAGAACAAACCGAGAGGTGCTTGCTGGATAAAATACAAACCAGATTTCAAAGACAGTTCATAGCAAATTAATATAGAATAATTCAATACTATTATGCTGATTACTTACTGAAATAATTATAATTTGGAGTGAAAAAATATTATTAGAATTAACTTTTCATGTTTTTCTTTTAAAAATGTGCAATCAGCTAGAAAATTTTAAATTGCGTACATGAACTTCATTAGATTTATATTAGATCATTGTGATCTACATTCATATTTTCTTTAATTGGTTCTGTTCTGTTAGTCTTGTGCTAAAAATCAGAGTGCTGCGCTGGCCAAGCGACTTCCCAACAATTTGTTCCAAAACTTATTGTCAGGATGTTCACTGGAGTCAGTACATTGGTGCTCAGTTCCTGGCAATGCTCAGGTTGAGATTGGTTCGAATGAGGAGCCACACATCCTGCCATAGGCAGTGAGTTGCAGGTGTATCTTGACAGCCAATGAGTTTGGGTACGGCATTCAGCACTGACACCACTTTAATTAAAAATGTGATGAGATGTTGATTATGTAAGTATATGAGGCTGAAAAATCATGAGACTTCACATTTCCAGCCTCCATAGGGAAACCACTTTTCGCTTCACTTAACACTGTTTATAGATGCCGTTGGCTTATATGGAAAATGTGGCAGCTAAAGTTCAAACGATTTATATATGGCAATATAATTTATATGGAGTCATTTTAGAGGCCAGCTGAATAATGAAAATATGAATTAATTTTAAAATATTTTTACCTCCTATTTAGGTTTTATCATCCACAGACCACATTTCTGATCAATTCTGCATACTCAATTTAAGCTAATCACACACAGAACCACAAAGAAATAAACACGATCTCAGAGAAATATAAATAAATCCAAGAATATTTGATGCAGCATGATTCCTAATATTTACTGAATGCCATATTCCACCCTTGTGTGAGGCTTTATTCAAACTGTTTTTAGAAGAACATTTCACTAGGCAGATCAATTTTTATTTTTCTCTAATTTTTAGGGACTAGTCCCAGTGCTTCTTGGATCATGTGGTGCTTGATAACTACAAGCTAAGTCAAACTAAAATTCTTAGTGCTCAGGAAGGACACACTGCATAGGGAATCTAAGGCAAGGCCTGGTCCTCGGGCAGAGAGATTTTTTAAATTTCTTATCACGTTTAAAATTTCTAATCATGACTTCATATTCTTCACCCATATCATCATTATTCATTTTTGGCAAACACACCCACATACCTCTTATCTTTAAAGTCATAGGAATTTTAAATTATTTACAACCTGGATATAAGGTCTCTTGATTGTACAATGTATTATGTTTCTAAACCCCAATTGCCCTCATCCCTTAATTAAAACTGGATCAATTTAAATCATTGCAATAAGGTTTTTGTGATTCAATATTTTAATTGCATTTAAATGATGAATATTTGATACCTAATACTTGTCAGACAAATAGCAATACGTATTCTAAAGAACCCCCCAAAGACACCTAACCATTATTTAAAGCAAGGAAAGCCTTCATTAAAAGAACTAGAAAATGAGACACAGCAGGTAAATGCAGCCAATGCACAAGTTCAAGGACTTTACTCTGAATACTTCTATGGGCAAAAGAGAAATTATGATTTCAGAAAGGATTAAAAATTGAACAGGACTAGAGTTTTCATCAGGAAGTGATCTGGTTTTAGAATCTCCATTATTTTTTAAGCTACTTTGGGAACTATTTTAGAAACAGCTCAGCTTCTGTGGAATGATCGTCTGAGTGAAGCACAGAGTAAAATCTGTTTTTCTATCCTTGGATCTTCACATAAAATCAGCCCATTAAAATTCTTCTGACTTAGTCTTGAGGAGGAATATATAGAATTTCCTCAGATGCGAAAGGAAGGCAAGAAATGGAGGCACAGCATTCTCCTCCAAACATGTTACCTACAAAGAGGCCTGCGGGGCTGGTGAAGTATGCACAAGAGCACTAAAGGCAGATGGCAAAGCATGCAGCCATTCAGCATTCTACTGCAGGCATGGAAATAATTCTAAAATGGTAGAATGCAGGAAAGGCGGAGCTACTGAGGAACCTTAGTCATTCACTGCACCTCTCTGTCTTTGATAGGAAGCTGAAGCCCAGGGTGACTAATATGCTTGGTACTAGGTTAGAAAGGACATCAAAACAAAAGCAGTGAGATGACCACATGTGTATACACTCACATACATCCCAGCCCTCTGTCCTGTCACATATATCCAGCTCTCTGTCCTATCACATACATCTTTGCCCTCTTTTCTGTCAATTATTTTTGTTCTTCTTATGTTTGTTGCATTTTCTTAGATTTAATTGAAGTAGAATTAGTTAACCATTGAAAACTGTAAATATTTCAGCTTGCAGAGTGATTATTTTGATTTATATGTGTAATTGGATATGATTGCTACTGTCAAGTTAATTAACATATTGATTACTTCACCTAATTACTTTTCTTCATCAAACTGTGTTTTGTGGCCACACCTAGTTGTTTTCAGGGCTTACTCCTGGCTCTTCACTCTGCTCAGAGAATCATATGAGGTGCCAGGAATTGAACCTGGGTCAGCTACTTGCAAGGCATGTGGCCTACCCACAATGTCATTGAGTTTCTCTTCACTAACATTTCTTTCTGTCCTACTTGATGTCCTTATTGTTGCAATGCTGATTGTGAGAGTGGGGCACACTTGTGACGGAAATCACAATGGTGATTCCAATGATTACTCTCCCTGGGTGGGGGGGTGAGGTAGAATGAGGAGCAGGTAGGGCATTGCTAGCATCCAACCACAGCCTCACACAGGGCAAGGCAGGTGTTCCACCACTAAGACACATCCTTGTCCCCACACTAATACCTTTGTTTACTCTATTTTAAAAAAAATTTATTCTTTTATTGAATCACCATGTGGAAAGTTACAAAGCTTTCAGGTTTAAGTCTCAGTTATACAATGCTTCCCTTCCCTTCACCAGTGCACATATTCCACCACCAAGAATCACAGTATACCTCCCCCTACCCCCCCACCTCCACAGCCCCCCACCCGCCTATGTAACTGATAAATTTCACTTTACTTTGATTACATTCAATATTTCAACAAAAAACTCACTATTATTGTTTGGAGTTTCTCCCCCCTAAAGTCGGACCTCCAGCACTAATTCTTATAGTAAAATATCTGTATCTTTTGACAAACTTCTTCGCAAGGACCACCCCACGTCCTGCTCAGTAATTTCTCCCTTACTCTGTTTCTGTGAGATCCTCTCTCTTTCAATTCTACATATAACTGAGATCACACAGTATTTGTCTTCCTATATGTGGCTTATTGAACTCAGAACATTGTCCTCCATATTCACTAGGTTGTCACACATGGCAAAATTCTTTGTAAAAGACTGAATAATTTCATAGTATGTGAGCATATATATATGTATATATAATATGCATATGTATACACACATATGTACCCATGTGTACATGTACATATATACATATAAATATGTGTGTTTATATTATAGTTTGATGAGGGTACAGAAAAGGATGAGGGTTAGATAAATATTGTAGGAATAGAATTACTTACTTTGTTTGTGGTGATTCGGCTCAGATTTGATCCCCAGTGCCTCAGCCTCATATAATCTGTGAGCATGGCCAGGAGTGATCCTTGAGCATAGATCCAGGAGTACACCCTGTGCATACCAGGTGTGGCCTGAAAACAAACAAACCAGAAAATCCCAAAGCAAACTCTTCCTCAAAGTGTGAGGAGGGATGTAAATTGGTATAACTATCATGGAAAATATATGTATATTTTACAAAAAAAATTAGAAACAGAACTACCAAATCATCCCATGTCTCATTTCTGGAGATACACCTAAAGTAAATAAAATCACGTGAGGATATACCTCCTTCCTGTGCTCTCTGTAGAATTATTCAGTAGCCCAGATGTGGAACAACGTAGGTGTCTATTGACAGATGGAGGAACTTGTAATGAGGACCTGGGTTCTTCCAGAAAGTTACTCTGGATAAATCTTTCACAGAAAATTTTCAGACACAGTGCTGCTGTCTTGAGGGACAGGAGACAGCTCATTTATCTTAAGTTCATGGTTGTCGATAATGTGATAATATGTTGGCAAGAAGAATGCGTTAACCTTCTTTTTTACCAACATTGTCTGTGGCTCTTAGGACTTGAGTTTTATTTACTTACGAGGTGCACGTCTCCTTCCAAATATGTGCTCCTTCAGTGTGTGCCCATTTGTAGCATCCATACAGCCCCTTTCTTTACATTTAGGTGTGCGCACGCTCTCTCTCTCTCTCTCTCTCTCTCTCTCTCTCTCTCTCTCACACACACACACACACACACACACACCATTTAGAGGTCAAAATATTTAATGTCTTAGAAGTCTTAGGAAGGCATTTTAATTTTTTTGCCAGCAGCTGGATTCTGTTGTCTGATTCCATTCACTTTTGATTCTGTTCATAATCCCCACCATATTTTGAATTCTTCAAAACCTTTGAAGTCCTATCGAAAATCTTCTGCCACCTAGAGAGTTACCTGCTATTTTCAGCTCCCACACATTGTGTCTCCTGTCTCCAAATTTCAAAGGGGTTCAGCCTTAGCACTGCAGTAGAACAAGTTGGATATTAAACCATCTTTGTTGGAGAAGAGGGTGAGGGCTGACCTCTACATTGTAAAGTGTTTAGTATGACTGTTGGCTTCTACCCTCCAGAGGCTAATAAAACCTACTCAAAGTCATGAAAATCAAGGATTTTTCCATAAATCCTTCTTGCTTGAGAACTACTTCTCTAACATTATCTTTCTGTGGTGATGGATTGATGGTATAATCTCTAGTGTATAAAGCTTCCCTAGCCTGAAAGTACAATAGATCTGCTTCTCATTGCCGAGATGAGCAGGAGGAGCAGACATCTAGGTATGTTCTGTGAACAACTTAGCTGGATCCTTTCATGGTCTTTGTGATAGCTGTGGTTCACATTCCCAGGGGTCCTTCTCTGATCACCTACTATATTAACTTTTTTCAATATGTTATATCCTTCTTTGCTGTTTCATGTACCTTTATGATATATAACTGTACTCACTTTTCCATATTTTACTTATTCATGTATTATCAAACAGAGGTTTTGACTCCAGCAAAATGTAAGTTTCTTTTTTCTCTAGCTTCTTTTTTTGCCTTATTTTTTGTGGAGGGTGGTGCGGATCACAGCTGATGCTCAGCGGTTACTCCTTGCTCTGCACTCAGGAATTACTCCTAGCAGTGCTGGGGAACCATATGGGATGCCAGGGATTGAATTTAGGTTGGCCATGTGCAAGGCAAATGCCCTCCCTGCTGTGCTATTGCTCTGGCTTCAGAATATAAGCTTCATGAGGGCAAGAACATTAATTTGTTCCATTCAGTACTAACATGTAGCACAATCACTAGTTCCTGACTCACTGGAGAGATTCAATACATGTGCATTAAATAAATCCAGAGTTATTTCAAGATAGCACTGTAGCACTGTCATTTTGTTGTTTGTTGATTTGCTAGAGCGGGCACCAGTAACATCTCCATTGTGAGACTTGTTGGTAGTATTTTGGCATATTGAATACAGCACGGATAGCCTGCCAGGCTCTGCCATGCAGGTGGGATACTCTAGCTTGTTGGGCTCTCCGAGAGGGACAGAGGAATTGAACCCAGATTGGCCGCATGCAAGGCAAATGCACTATCCACTGTGCTATTGCTCCAGTCCATTTCAAGATGAAGATTGCTCATTTTAAAAAGAGTGCTTTCAAATTTATTATTTTATGATCATGCCTGAAAGCTTATCAAGCAAGCTAGTTTAAGTGAATCAATTGCCTCAGTGCTTACTATCAAGGCACTTGCAGCTGCTATGCCATCATTTGCTTTTTCTCTCTATTTTGGGTGGAGATTGGGGAGAAACTTGTTTTTAACTCTGAAATGGTCCTGGAGCAAATTATAATAACTTGATAGGGGAAAACTGTTTATATATAAGGCTATGTAGCTAGGTTTTAAATGACTTATAATTCCTGTCACCTTAAACGTAAATGATAATAGTATAAATATATAATAATAAACATGAATAGAGCACTGTAGCACTGTCTTCCCATTGCTCATCGATATGCTCGAACAGGCACCAGTAATATCTCCATTGTGAGACTTGTTACTGTTTTGGGCACATCAAATACGCCACAGGTAGCTTGCCAGGCTCTGCTGTGAGGGTGGGATACTCTCAGTAGCTTACCAGACTCTCTGAGAGGGACAGAGGAATTAAACCCAGGTCTCCCACATGCAAGGCAAACACCCTGCCCACTGTGCTATTTATTTATAGAAATAATTAATATAAATAATAGTAAAAATAGTATTCTACATATTTCTCTGATAGAAGTTACCCTTATTAAGAACAAGAAAAATCACTAAATGTAGAGACAAATGAAGGAACTGGAGCACCTTCACAGAGGGACCCTTTCTCTCTCCAGTCGACAGACTTGCTCAAGCAGGCTGAGTCCTGGCTTCCATCAGAGGGCAGTGAGGAAGATTCTCTTTTTACGTAAAAATCCTACTTCTCAGTTTCAGAATCATCTCCTTTAAGGTGACACAGTTTGCTCCAAGAAAGCCACAGAGGCTCACCTATCAAACAATAAAGGGATGGGTCACAAGTGTGCCATATACAATAAATAAGGGCAATAGATAATAGCAATGTTGATTTCCATGGTCCAAACAAACACCCTTCCTTTCCTAGCTGCCTCCTCTGAAGAGAACAATGCGTTCACAAACCAATTTGGCTAGAGAAGTGGGTGTGTGGGAACAGGAAAAGAGTGGGAGAGGTATTTTGCACTCTATTAAAATAAGAGTATCAGCACCTCTATTTTTTACTATACAAAACAAAGAGCAGTGCATATATACATTCTTAAGCTCTTCCTTCTTTAGAAAGATTTCCCAGCACTAAAGCTCTATCATTTTATAACGATTGTTTTAAACTGTTTTTTGCTCAAAGTCATAGGGTTGTTTGTAGGTTAGCAGGTACATGTATGAGAAAAATAACATCAGGCAAAAATCTCTTTCTTATACTGTCTTTAATTTCCTCCATTACATGCTGGAACAGAGCTTGGCACTTACAGAGAGAGTCTAGAGGCCATTTCAGGTGAGTGCAGTGATTAAATGGTAGGACAGAACACCCACTGTTATGAAGAAGCTAAAGAAGCTTCTTTCTAAAGCAGTTAAGTCTGTTTGCATAACTCATAACTTCTGCTGAGATCAAGACTCCTGGAGGGTCACAGAGATGTTGGCAAGGGGTCAACATCTATTCCCAGGGTTATCACCTGCAGCTGTTTGATGGTGGTATCTCTAAAGATAGATGATGTGAACTACACAGACCTTCTATCCCTGCCCCTGGGTCCTGTCTCCAACTTCTTTTCCCAGCTGCAGCTTTCTATTTGCCTTAATGTTAGGACAGCAATTAGATTCTGATTTTTGAATTGTAAACTATACTATGTTTCTAGTAAATGTGCTTAAGCTGACATTTAGGAAACGTTGACTCATCTAAACAAAAATATTTTTAAGGTCTTTTTTTAAGTAAAGAAAATTTCTTTCAAAGTAAATAGTCTGAATCTCAGCTCTATGGAAACATTCATGTTTGGGCTTGCTGGGGTTTATCACCCCCATAAATACATATGCGTTTTCTTAAGACAGATTCCATATTTTTTAGATTCTCTGAGGGATCTGGATTGATGAGAGGGTGAAGGATCATGATCACAGAGATAGTCATAGGGTGCCATTTTTTTCTTTCATTATAAATTTTGATTTGTTTTTAATATGCATGTGTGTATGTATTTTCAATTTTGAGACCAGATAATTTTATTGGTGTTTTTCTGTTTTCCTAAACATTGGAGAAATTTGGGTTTGAAAGATCTCTGGAGGCAAGATTATAAACTATATTTTGTTAGTCTCACAAAGAGTTTCCCATTGAAATTCCATGGAAACTCTCTGCACAAGAGGATGCTGGAATGAGAAAGAGCACATAGGGAAAGGAGGCAAGGAAGAGAGGAAAAATTAAGTGCACAGAATGCACAGAAACTTCTGTACCTACCTATGCCCAAAGTAACTGATTTCTTTCTTATCTGTTAAGATTAACACCTCCATTTATTATTGCTTAGAGAAATGTGTATATCAAATGTTATCATGAGATCAAGGAGAGAGAGAGAGATGAAGATTACAGGGATCATTCCAGATATTAGAAACAGGCTTTGCTGTCTCAGAAACTGTCATCCTTGATAGCAGCATTGCTATTTCCTTCCCCAAATGCCACATCTTCATATAGAGTCCCACGTTGGGAGACTGGTTGGGAATTTTATCTCATTAAGGAATGACGGAGCAGGAAAGATAGCTTAGATGGCTGAATATATGCTCTTCATGAAAGATAACCAAGATCAATCCTCAGCACCACATGATCCACTGAACACTAGCAGGATTGACTGCCTCCCTCAAAACAAAACACCAAAGAAAAAAGGGAAAATTATTTCTCATCAGTCCATCTGTGATATCAAGCCACAATTGTTCCCTTACGCTTTTTTAGACATAGAAGGCAGTTTTCTGCTTATGCCTGAAACTTTGCTGTTATTTCATCTAGATTTCTTTTCCCTCAGTTAAGATCATATCTCACTAACTTTCCTCTTATCACTCAGCAGAAGTCACTTTCCCAGGGACTCTTCCCTGATATTCTAATGTATTAACCTTTTAAAATATTTTCTGTCCTACTTTGCTACTTTTGTCTTTAGCATAAATAATCTTATCCTCTATCCAGTGATTTACTTATTAATGTATTTTCAAATAGAATTTTTTACTTCAACTGAAGGGCTGGAGTGATAGCACAGTGGATAGGGTGTTTGCCTTGCACCCGGACGACCTGGGTTCCATTCCTCTGTCCCTCTTGGAGAGACTGGCAAGCTATCTGTGGCTTATTCACTATGCCAAAAATAGTAACAAGTCTCGAAATGCAGGCGTTACTGGAGCAGATCAATGAGCAAACGGGATGACAGTGACAGTGACTTCAGCTAAATGTAAGTTTCATGAGGGCAAGAACATTGCTTTGTTTCATTCAGTACTAACATGTAGCACAATCACTAGTTCCTAACCCATTGGATAGACTCAATACATGTATGTTGAATGAATCATTTTAGAAATTTCAAGATAAATGTTGCTTATTTTGAAAAGAGTACTTTCAAACTTATTATTTTATGATCATGCCTGAAAGCTTATCAGTCAATCTAGTTTAAGTGAACCAATAGCCTTTGTGCTTAGTTTCAAGGCACTTCTTGTCAATATGCCATACATTTGCTTTTCTCTCTGTGTTTTTTGGTGGAATTCAAGACTGTTTTCAACTCTAAAATGAGGCTAAGAATAAATTACAATCTCCTCCTAGAGAAAAAGTGAATACGGGAACACTTAGATTTTATACTTATCCACGTGGAAGCCTTTAAACTCCAGTTGAAGCCACTAAGACCACATAAGACTTGGCTGGCTGGTATAATTATTTAAACCAAAGTTTTCTGCCACAGAAGCTATCAACTGTATTAGCATTAGGGTCTTTCAATTTATTTTATTCAACCAAAATTTCATTACAAAATTCTACCCAGGATCAGTGCATCATTTTCCCTCCCCTTCTTAGCATTATTATCTATTTTTGCAAATGACAGTTCCTTTAGAAAATACAAAGCTATCACTTTCCTTCTATAAAACAATCACTTTTTGTTTTAAAAAACCCACACCTTTAACTCTGATATATTGGTAAAGAAGATATTAACCTTACAAAGAACCTCACCTAATAAAGATTTAAAAATAAGGAGGTGGGTATTTCAATGAAGAAATTTCTGGTCTAATACAGAAGGGGTTCCCCCTCCCCATAGTCTTCTTCTGAGCTTTCTCTTTTTACTAAATCATAATGCCAGACAAAGTCGGGGCATGCTGTGTCTGTCATTGTGGTTTATAGATCAAATAAAAAGCCGGTATTAATCATCTTGTTTGATTTGGGAACCTATTAATTTTTGAAGAACTCTGACCCATCCTTTATTCTGTGATCTTCTGCAGTGTCATTTGCCTTTCCTCCTCTTAACATAAAACTTAGAAGAAAATGTTAGTTACATAAAAATATTTAAAGCCATATTTATATGAATTTAGTAAAACAATACTTGCTTCTATATTCATCCAAAGTCTTTAAAATCTTTGAGATACCAGGATCTTAAGTACTTAGTCATATAAAATTGCTTGATTTTATTTTATCCTTATTTAAAGAAGAATTTTTAAAATGTAGAATGGACTATTGGTCCTAAACTTAATTTTAGTAAATAGAAGTTTTAAAAAAATCTCCAGCTTATGTCACAAAAAACAGGTGAAGCTGACAATAAAGTTCTCAAAATATTGTGTTAGGCAAAACACTGTTTATTTATTCTAGACTCCCAATAAATGGTGTTCAATGATTTAGTGAAGTTGAAGAACAGGAATCCTGTCCAGTGTCATCTATTTTCAGAAAGAATAGGACGGTAAAGAGGTATAGAATGCTACCCAATAAAGCCTCAAGATGTTCTTATTGAAATTATAACTTTCTGGGTAACATATTGTGATTGCATAGTCTATGGTAACAGAATTTTCGCCCTGTGACTTTACTCCAAATAATGTGTAAAACACTTGAATGATGTTGCTTCAGAAAACATGTCAGATTCATGTTCATTTCAAGGTGAAAATTATTCTTAGGAGGATTAAGTTAGGATAGCAACAGTAGATCAGAGGTCTTTGACTATGATTTTATATCTAAGGGTAATTTTGTATGCATACATCATTGTATAAAATTTGGCTTATAGAATAAGGCTCCATTTATTTTCCAGTTATCTATAAGAAAAATGTATCTTCAGCTACACTTCTAGTATACATTTTGTTGAGATGATTAAATTGTAGAAGGACAAAATTAATCTAATTATGCACTCGTTTTTATTTTAACATTTCTGTGCCTCTCCATTTTCTGTTATGTATAATGCTAGGTTCTGTTTTTAGCCAGTGAGAGAAGGGAGACATGTAAAAGATACATATAACATCTGTAGCAATGGACAGAAGAATGAATAATAATAGGAAATCTCTACAAGCCATCTGGTATAAACACAGATGTGTGTTTTCTTTAAAAATAAAAATCCAGTATTATATAAAGGGAAAATTTACAATACTTACAGAAAGTCAAGAACCCATTACTGAGTAGATTTTAATTAATATGAATCAATTCTCCTTGTTGGCTGCAATTTATTTATAGATCTCCACTGATACTTTCCCTAACTGGCACTTATCATTTCCTTCATAAAGTTTGAAGACAGAGGTCATGGTAATCACCAGAGCCAATGGAAATGTGAAACAAATTATTTCATTTCTAATCTTATATTTCTCATTTTTTTCTTATTTTTAATTGAATCACTTTGAGATACACAGTTACAAAGTTGTTCATGTACGGGCTTCAGTCATATAATGTTCTGACACCTGTCCCTTCACCAGTGTACATTTCCCATCACCACTGTCCCCAGTTTCTGCTCCCCCACATCTATGTCAGAGACTTTTCTTCTCTCTCCCTCTCCCTCTTTCCCTCTCTCCTTCTCTCCCACTTCTATACCCCTCACACTCTTTCTTTTTTGGCACTACTGTTTGCAATACAGATACTGAAAGATTATCATGTATATCACTTTATCTACTTTCAACACTCAGTTTCAACTCTTTTTTAAATTAAATCACCTTGAGACAAACAGTTACAAAGTTCTCCATTATTGGGTTTCAGTCATACAATGTTCCAACATATGTACCTCACCAGTGTACATTTCCCACCACCAATGTCCCTAATTTCCTTCTTTCTACCCCATCACCTCCAGTCTGCCTCTATAGCAGACACTTTTCTTCTCCCGCTCTCTCTTTCTCTCTCTCTCCCTACCGCCCTCTCTCTCTCTTTCATTTTGGTCATTAGGTTTGGAGTACAGGTGCTGTGAGATTATCATGCAAATCCCTTTACCTAGTTTGGCCCTGAGATTTTATCAGCCTCTCCTTGCTCATCCTACCCAACACTGCCATACTGGGGGATCTTTCAGGGTCAGGGGAATGAGGCCCATTATTGTTACTGTTTTTGGCATATCGAATACATCACGGGTAGCTTGCCAGGCTCAGCGTGTGGGCTGGATACCCTCAGTAAATTGCTGTGCTCTCGGAGAGGGACAGGGTTTTTAAGGCGGCCTCTAATCACCCTACAGGTGCTCCTAGTCTACAGAATGCAAACTTCTGGTTGACTGGCATGCCTGCACGTTGACAAACACACACCTGCCTGTTTCTCTGGGCAGCACTTATTGGTTCACTCTTCACTGGTTGGCACCATTGCCACCCCCTGCCATAATTAGGGGGTGAACTATCGAGGGTGAACCACCAATTTAAAGAAGGCCTTTGATTCTGTTGAGACTAAAGCAGTCATCGAAGCCCTAGCCAAACAGGGCGTTCAAACTCAGTACATCAGGATCCTCTGCAAGCTGTATTACAGATTCACCACCAGGATCTCACCATTCTACAAGGAAGTGATCATTTTTGTAAAGAGAGGGGTTCGACAGGGTGATACCATTTCACCGAAACTCTTCAGTGCCATCCTCGATAATGTCATGCAACGATTGGAATGGGAAGGAATGGGAGTAAAGATAGACAGTTGGCAACTACACTACCTCCACTTCACTGATAACGTCATTTTAGTAACACCAAACATTAGTCAAGCGGCATGAATGCTGGCAGACTTTGCCTGTGAGTGTGGAAAGGTTGGACTACAGCTGAATCTCACGAAGACAATGTTCATGAGAAACAAACTAGTTCCTGACGTTCCATTTGCTCTCAACAGAATGATCATCTCTGAATGCAGCAGTTATGTGTACCTGGGTCGAGAATTCAACATAATGAACGACTTGGCACCAGAGCTGCGCAGAAGGAAGAGAGCAGCATGGAAAGCCTTCAAGAGTGTCAAAGAAGTTGTTAAGAGGACTAAGAACCTCTGGCTCCAGGCACATCTTTTCGACTCCACCATTCTTCCTTCACTAACATATACCTCACAGATCAGTGCCCTATGAAAACAGGATGAAAATGCTATTCGTATCTTCCAAAGAGGAATCAAAAGAGCTATGCTTGGAATATCACATTTCACTCAAGTGGAAGAAGGAATCCGAAGTTCTGACCTCCGTCGACGATCGAGGATCAGGGATGCTGCCTTGTTTGCCAAGGCAGAATCAGTAAAAATGGGAGATGCGTGCCAAAAGTAGATAATGGATCAAACATGATGACCTGTCAGTGTCTGTGTTGCAAGCCATAATGCCTAAAAGTAGAGAGAGAGTATGGGGAATATTGTCTGCCATGGAGGCAGGGGGAGGGTGGAAAAGGGGGGGTATACTGGGGATATTGGTGGTAGGGAATGTGTACTGGTGGAGGGATGGGTGTTTGATTGTTTGATCATTGTGTGATTTTAACCCAAACATGAAAGCTTGTAACTATCTCGCAGTGATTCAATAATTTTTTAAAAAAAATCAGATGGGCCGGACACATAATGCAATTTAGAGATGACCACTGGACTAAAGTTGTTACCGACTGGCTTCCACAGGACATCAAAAGAATGCCTGGCCACCCACCTAGAGATGGTCAAAGTTCTTCATCAAAACCCTGAACAAACGGTTTGATGATTTTCGTGTTCCTGGAGCAAGCAGACACCACTGGGCTACACTAGCACACGACAAGGACGAATGGAGACGTTACTGGCACCCACTTGAGCAAATCGGTGAGCAATGGGATGATAAGTGATACAAGTGATCTCTTTACCTACTTTCAGCACTGAATTCTTGTCCAGAGTGATCATTTTCCATTGTCATAGTGACAATGTCACTTTTTTAGTTTAAAGTCTTATATTTCTTTATATCTTAGTGATATGAAGAATGTGATGTGAAGAATCAAGAATCAGGATATTTTGCTTCTTCCGTAACTTCATTGTAGTGTTTAAAAGCTTAGAGATAAAAAAAACTATGCAGAATAGAAGAGGGTAATTAGATGTACTTTATAAAGTTATACAGTTTTTCTTCTTCCTTTTCATTTGTCACCATTATTGTTGCAATGAGAAGAAGTCTCTATGGATGCGTGCTCGCATCTTTGCATGCAGTGCTTGTCAGGGGCTTTAGTCATGATGCTCATACACATTCTGATTATGGTGTTGATCAGGGAAAACTGTGTTGCTCATACAGTCTCACTGAGGGTTTCTCCCCTTACACATCTTCAGTTGCAGTGCCCAGTTGGGGTCACTCACTTTCATTGTGTTGCTCACATACACCTGGTTGTGTTCTGGAGGTAGAACACTCTGTCAAGGTCCTTGGAGTTCCAGACCACAAGCTCCAGAAGCCTTGTAGGCAGCACCAGGAATTGAACCCATGGTCTCACACTTGCACTTTAGTCCCTGAACCATTACTGGTTTTCTAGCTATATAGTTTTAATTATTTTTAAAACTATTTTAATTTAGGTACTAGTATCTATAATCATCATCATCATCATCATCATCATCATCATCATCATCATCATCATCATTATCATCATCCCGTTGATCGTCGAATTTCTCGAGCATTCTCAGTAATGTCTCCATTTGTCCTAGCCCTGAGATTTTTTTTTTTGAATCACCATGTAGAAAATGACAAAGCTTTCAGGCTTAAGTCTCAGTTATATGATGCTCAAACAACCATCCCTTCACCAGTGCACATATTCCACCACCAAAAAAACCCCAGTATACTTCCCACCCCCATTCCCCACCCCTGATTGTATAACTGATACATTTAACTTTACATTCTCTTTACTTTGGTTACATTCAATATTTTAACAAAAACCTGACTATTACTGTTTAGAGTTTCCCTACTAGAATCAGACCTGTTGTGAAGAGATATGAGATATGAGGGCTATTGCAGCCGCACAGTTTTGGATTCCTGTATTTTAGTAACTAAGTCCAGGGACATTTCTGCCAGAAATTGGATCATTGCAAGCTTGTACCTCTCATTTGTGGTCCTCATAATATGGCAGTCACCACGCCCTCCCCCCCGCCCCATCCCCCACAAGGAAAAGGTGAGAGAGAAAAACCTTTCCCGTCCTGGGCAGGCATGGGGCCACGGCTTAGTTCACAGTCTAGAGACATTTCTGCAAAAAGCTGCCGGTACCAAAAGTAGTTTAGCTGGCCTCTGGAATCATGCTCGTGCAGATGCGGAGAGGCCACACATGTGCGGCCACCAGGGTCTCTAGCCCTGAGATTTTAGAAGCCTCTCTTTACTCCTTCCCAACGATGTCACATTGGAGGCTCTTTCAGAGTCAAGGGAATGAGACCCAGCATTGATACTGGTTTTGGCATATAAATACACCATGGGGAGTTTGTGAGGCTCTCCCAAGTGGGCAGGAAACTCTCAGTAGCTTGCCAGGTTCTCCCAGAGAGAGAACTGGGCTATAAGATGTCTAGTTGACTTCCAGGAGCTTGGTTTTAAGTCTCTGGATGTGGGCCGTTGGTGGGATTACACGGTGCTGGGGGCAGTGCCTGGGTGTGACCGCCTAGCTACTGGAAAAATGGGAAATCTGGGTGAAAGAGGCCTAGTCCCGATAAAAGCAGGCTTGGAGGTATCTAGAATATTTATAATTTTCATGAATACATGTGCAGCATTCCAACACAGCATGCTACCAGCAAAGACCCTGCTTCTCTCCACCAGTGTCCCAAGTATCCCTCCCATCCCTCCACATATCACTTTAATTATTTTGACGAAAATCTTCAGTTAGTAATACTTCGGTCATGTGTTGTTCCCTTGCTATGTTTCCTTTTTTGATATCATATTTGGGATATATCTCTCTTTCTAAGTCATGGAGCCTGATGACACATACACACATGAAGGTGAATGGAGCTCAAAATTTAAGGGGAGGATCTAAATAGACCTGTAGAAGTATAAAAGTGTGTCTTACCTAAAAAAGGGAATACTATCTTTATGTTAGAAAACATTATATTACGGATGCTGCTTAAGTGTTTGGATTAATAGGTAAGAAATTGAAATGAAAAGATCTGTCACTGTCATTGTCATCTTGTTGCTCATCGATTTGCTCGAGCGGGCACCAGTAACGTCTCCATTGTGAGACTCGACGTTACTGTTTTGGGCATATCATATATGCCATGGGTAGCCTGCCAGGCTCTGTCGTGCGGGCGAGATACTCTTGGTAGCTTGCCGGGCTCTCCGAGAGGGGTGGACCCAGGTCGGCTGCGTGCAAGGCAAATTCCCTACCCACTGTGCTATCGCTCCAGCCCATGAAAAGATCTATGGAAGTAAAAATAAAAACACTTGATCATGTACATAACAGTCAATATAAATGAAATGTTAATTTGTTTTTGTGAATGTATAAAATCTCTTAGCATGATAGGAGTAAACAAATCTTTCTTGCTCTAGTAGAGGGCAACCTTAAGTCATGAATGAATGCCAAGTGCTGAGGAGTTTTTCTTGCCTTTTAAAGATACTCTAATGTTTCTTGCAAGTCTAGTTTCAAGGCTTTGGATTCCCTAAATTGTTGCCTGTCCCTGAAGTTCTGTATTGTTTCTTCAATTCTAAATGATAACCTAACTTGATAGAGGAGTTTTGGTGACATATTTAATTGAGTTGTTATATTTCTTCATTCTCTTCTGGCTCACAGGGTCTCATTTGCTAGATCTGCTGTGAATCTAGGTGCTTTCTTGTTTTGTATGTTACTCTTATTTTGTATGATGCTTTCAATGTTCTGTCTCTGTCTTTGGATTTTGTCATTCTGATTTATAATGTGTCTTAGAGTTTTTCAGTATGAGTCTATTTTCTCTGGGACCCTCCAGTCCTCTTGGATCTGAGTGCCTGTATTCTTCAACTCTGGGAAAGTTATATCTATGATATCTTTGAGCATTGATTCTTCATTGAATTTGCCTTTCGATTCTTTAGAGACTCTAATAATTTTTTTATTGTTCCTCCTGAACTAATCTCATATATTTGTGCTATTCTGTTAGTTCCTTTTTGGATTAATTATCACCTTCTGTTGTTTTCCAGTAGTCTCCTTCATCTCTTTTAAAATATTTTAAATTTAATTTTATTTCTATTTTATTAAGACACCATGGTTTCCAAAGTTGTTCATAATAGAATGGTTTCAGGCCTGCAATGTTGCAACACCATTCCCACCACCAGTGTCTCTCGGGCCACTGCCATTCCCCAGCCTGCGCCCTTGCCAGGCATATATCAGATTTATTTCATATTGCTTGCACAAAAAAAAACCTTAAAGAAATGACAAATGGAATTATCAGAAGATAAATAAGCAAAAGTCCATTAATAAAGATTAATTGCTATATCTTAAACCTATATGCAAACAAGAAAATTCAAATGATTTTATACAATAAAGGATAATGACTATGCTTATTTATATAACTAATCATGGAGATCAGGAGTGGAGGCTGCCAGACCTAGAAGGACTAAGTATCCATGCTATCCCGGTTCAAAAAAGGCCAGGGGTTTATCAAACCTGGGATCAATCTACCTGGTTGGGTGTGACAGTAAGCAGAAGTTCAGAAGGTGTGATTGGGCCCATTGGAATGGCCAAGGTCAGGTGTGGAGATTCTAGTTTTAGTTCTTAACTGCTGTCACTAAACTCTACGTACTAAGAGAAGAAAACTGTCTCAAAACTAAGAAAACCACTATGGCTTCAAGGGTTTTTAAAAAAAGTATTTATGCAGTGAATACTAGTAATGAATTTAGCAAAGGTACTTACTTTGAGGAAGAAGAGTTAAATTCATTATTTTTGTTAGGCAACCCATACCTTTCAAAATAAGGGGTGTATGGTGTATTGTACTAGAATAAAATGCTCTAGGATGTGCCCTTTTAAAAATCGCTACAAATGAACATTTTCTATTCTTTAAATAAAAGTATAAATATTATTATAAATATTGGTACAACATTAGACTCTTCAGGACAATCTAGGTGACTTCTATGAATGACTATGGTGACTTTTCTTTGAACATCACAGTATAATGAAAATCTATTAAACATTGATAATAATAAAAACTATAGATTATTTTGTTAATAATAGTGACAGTGGTATCTTTCCTAAAGAAAATAAAAGGCAATCTTTATATGGATGAAATGTATGCTTTGGAAGATATCTCATTTTTGAACCTTAAAATGAACCCTTTTGTGAAACAAATCCATTTTGTTTGGCCCAAATAAACATGTTCTCATTTTCAAAGCCTCCTGATAGCCCATCTCTCTTTCTATTAAAAAGCAAATTATAGAATTGGAAATCACATTCTAGATAATATATTAGTCTTGACTAAAAGCTTATAAAGAGTTCTCTTAATTAAGAGTTCTCATCTACCTAGGACTTCTGGCACTCTTTGTGCTAATAGAAAATTGACATAATTGCACATGAATAGTTTGTTTATCACCTCCAGGTGCTTTTTCTATGCTGATATGAGAGTAGGACTGGAGCGATAGTACAGTGGGTAGGGCATTTGCCTTGCATGTGGCCGACCCAGATTTGATTCTTTCATCCCTCTCGGAGAGCCTGGCAAGCTATCCATGGTGTATTCGATATGTCAAAAACAGTAACAAGTCTCATAATAGAGACGTTACTGGTGCCCGCTCGAGTGAATTGATGAACACGGTATGACAGTGCTACAGTGCAGTGTTACAGACATGAGAGTATGGGATGTCCAGTGGTCCACTGACATCTCATTTGACTTAGACAATGGTACAAAAACTGGGTGCTTATTTAAAACCTCTTGACCCACTGCTTTTTTTGTTGGCTCTTTGTTTTAAACCTTTGATTTGCCAGATACTGTCTACTATGTGCTCATTTGAAGTATTCTAGGTGAATCTGTAAAACTTATCTTGTCTCTTGTAGTGTTTGCTTTTTCTCTTAATGAAAAGAGTGACATTAAATATAAATAAACACAAAACTAACACAATCAGTCTCCACAGATAGAATCCATTGATTCTGTGTCTTCAGAGATTTATTTTTGTTGTTTCAAGAACTTTAGACAAACAAGCTTTAGAGAAAATGTGCTGACAATTTCAATTTTACCAGTTCAATTGTCATTTTCTCCATTTCAAAAACATACCAAGCTTATCTAGAAAAGAAATGATGTGAGCAGTTGTTACTGAGTAATTACAGATTTACTTTTAAAGGGTAGCATAATTGCCTGTTTACCACGTCAAATGAATATAAACATCTTCTACAAACATAGTTAAGATAAACCATATGCTTTTGGTAAATTGTCTGAAGAAATTCACTCATATATATGGGCTCAAGCTGACACTGTTCTGTTAAACTGGCAATGAGAGAACAGGCAGGGGTAGAGGGATTTTTACATTATAGTTGAAGAGGGTTGTTCAGAATGCCCAACAAAGATATGCAGGGTGAAACAACCATCTATCTCTAAGCTGATTGCAAAGCTATAAATGTGCTAGAAGCCACCATCAGAATGTCTTGCTTTGCAAGTAGCAGTAAGAAATGGAGCAAGTACTTTTAAATGAAGTTGTGGTCTGGCTGCAAATCTGAAAACAAGGTAACAAACTATGGGCCTCCAAGTATAAAGAGCTTGGCCTTGAAGTGTTATCACTGTGCAATGTGCAGTGCATACTTACAAGGCCGAATGTGGCTGTCCTCACATTGGCCATTTCAGCAGGCCACACAGACTCTTTCATTGCTCTGTTCACTTTGATAAAAGAAGAATGGTATTCAAGGCTGTTGGATCATTCCATGGTAAGAAAGTTTTTATTATGATCTAGCATATACCTAGAAAAATCAAGCCATAACCTGATTTAATTAATGAACAGTTATTTAATATTTTGGCATATTCCATGCATACCCTCTATTTATACATTTGGATACCAGCATTTTTCTAAATACAAACAATAAAACATTACATATACATGCATAAATTATTGAAAACGTAAAGCTTTTATTCAAATAGAAAAATAAATAATATGTATTTTTTTCTATTTAAACAAATCATAACTTGCCAGTGATCAATGACCACCGTTTGAAAAACAGTCAAAGTAACCAAATAATTCCACAATAGGTGGAAGTCTCTTGGGAACTCCCTTGCTTCTCACCTGCTAAAGGGCTGCTGGCTGTTCTGCCTGTATTCCCTGGGAACTAATGCACGCTGTTTGCACAGAGCTAATTTGCGTTTATTACTCAAAGTGTTCTGACATTTACTCTTTAGTTCATGTTGTATTTGCAGCTTGAATAGAAACTAGAACAATAGAGGCCAGATCTGCTTGACTCCTGTCTCTCCTTGCACAGTTCCTTTCTGAACGCAACGTCCATTCCTCTCGTCTTCTGTGAATACTACTTGCTAACATATTATGTGACTATGCAGATGGAGTATCATTTGGTTCACTGAAGTTACTAGAATTTTAAACGAATATTTTCCCTCCAGCTGAAAATTGATAATCCATAAAATACAAAGTTCACATTTAAAATTTGTGAATATGGGACCAGAGCAATAGTACAGTGGGCAAGGCATTTGCCTTGTTTAGCGGCTGATTGGGGTTCAATCCCCGGGATCTCATATGGTCCCCTGAGCACGTCCAGGAGTAATTCCTGGGCACAGAGCCAGGAGTAACCCCTGAGCACTGCCATATGTGATCCCCAAAAAGCAAAACAACAACAGCAACAAAGGTGAATATATTGTCCATGATGTTTTCACCATTCAATTGTTTATTCATTTAAATATTATCTATATATTTAAGGAGTCCTATTTGTCAGTGCATCATTTTAAGTGCTAACCACATTCGAAAATGTGTGCTACAAAGAAGAATTCTCAGAATTTTGGTGAAATGAATTGTTCAGTTTTGATTTGGGTGATACAGCTTTCTTTTGTTTACTTTGTTTTACCTGAATGTTATTATTTTACTTAAAATATATCCTGACATTTAAAATAAGCTATTTACAAAAAGTGGATTCTGTAGCATCCGTTTTGTCTCTCTACTCATGGCAGTCTTTGAGTCTAAAATGCCTAGAATTAGATTCATCATAATTCTAAAATAATGAAATCCATTTCCATTGGTTCAGTCAGGACTCATTTGCTTACCTCTTTATGTATCTGCCATGTCCAAGCCTATTTATGAATTTAATAATGTGCCTGTACAATTAAGACAGAAAAGCATGTAAATACACCAATGACCAGGGATATTATTGCTTGAATTGGTTAGAGGAGCAGAATAGAGTCTGATAAAGACTTAGGTAACTTTAGAATATATCAAAACAATATGGTAGATTACTGGGGAAAAGAGAGACAACTGAATAAATTGAACCAGGAAAAAAATTGTGGATCACCAACACTAATTACAGCTAGAGTAAGAACTTAAATGCCAAAAGATAAGCTTGAAATATTTTGGAAGAAAAACATAAGCAGATATCTTTCTAACTTCAAACTAGAGAAGAATTTCTTAAACAAGATATGGAAGTGCTAATCATGAAGGAGAAGATTGATAAATTTGACTACTCTGAAACTAAAAACTTGTGCTCACAAAGTCATCTTTTTTGAAAAGATAGAATACAAGCTAAAAATTTGGGATGAATGTTTGCAGCACACATAACTGACAAGGCTCTGAATCAAATTTATGCGAAGAATTCCCACAAATAACATCCCACTTCTATTTTCACCAACTTATGTCTGCCCTCTCATTTCCCACCAACTGACTCCTTCATCCAATCCATCAAAATTAGATACTTCCTGAACTAGAGTTTATTGCCAACTCTGGGCCCTTTCCTCTACCTATAATACTGTTGTCACCAGTTGTTTAACTAACTTCCTGGTTCAAATTGCCTGATCAAATTTTATCACTGCTAAGAACCACCCTTAATGATTCCATATTAGCACTGTTTATTCCCACTAAATTCAGGGTTCACTTATATTGGTTAATGTTATATGCACACACATATATGTATTTTGATTTTAAATATCCTATCTACTGTGCTACTTAAAATTTCCATGAATTTAAGGACACTTGCATTTCATTCTATTCTTGTGGTCTTCCTCTGCCTAGAACTCATCACAATATAAATCCATATGATGGAACCCAGAAAGTGGCAGCCTAATTGCAAAATAAATATTTTACTCAATTTTATCAAATATCCCACAAAACAAAATAAAATTAATAAGGATTTATCTCAAAAAGTAAGATAAAAAAAAGATACCAGTTCACATAGGTAAACACCTAACAGAGATTGTATGAGACATATGGAAGAGATTTAAAAATATCCATTTACAAAGAAATTGTGAAGAGGAAAAAAGATCTGTAAACAAGCCAAATTAAGGAAAAATTACAGGTTGGAACAGAGAAAGACAATCAACAGTAAGTTTCAGAAAAAAACATTTCAAAGGACAGCAAAATGTTCAAATAGATAGCAACAAATAAAAATAAATGGCTGGACTAATTATACCTATAATCAAGAAATTGTTTAGAAGATAAAAACCCACATGTGTTTATCTTTTTTACTTTAGAAAGAACAAGTTGATAGCTACCTTTATCAGACAACAATGTTTCAAGGCCAGCATATGTAGTAGTTAAAATCAAGTTACTTGCAAATATATTTGATGAAGCAGCATATCTAGAATTAGATTTTTAAAAATTTTGATGTTTGGACCACACCAAGCTGTGTTCAGAGCTAACTCCTAGCTCTGTGCTCCAGGATCATAGGTAGTGCTATGGAAAACCATATATGTTGTCAGGGATCAAACCTGGGTTGGCCATGTGTAAGGCAAGTACTTTACTTCTATACTATCTCTTAACTCCTGGTGTGCATATTTTTATAATAAATCAAGAGAGATTAAAAATTAATTTAGACATATTTAGATACCTTAAGAGTTTCAGAATAATTACATATTATCATTAGAATCTTAAGTTTCAGAGTAATTAAAATATAGCAAGATTAGAATTAATAAAGGTTCTATGGTTTAAGCAATCAATCATTTATTTGGCTCAGGCATTTAAGATCCTCTACTTTATTTGATTACTCAAAAATGTCTTCATGGAGGTGATAATTTGTAAATACAAACTTCACTGATACATTATATTCTAGTATTGAAATATAATAAAGTAAGTGTTTATGTGCTATTCAGTTTAAAGCTGTTGAGTTACTCGGGCACCAATAGATAATGATTACCAAACCGACCCACATGTAAGCTCCTGTCATAACAGGAATCACAAGCAAAGCATTTAGTACAACTTCCCAAACCTGATGCCCAAGGTCTGGGTGTATTTTGTGTTGAAATATATACGAAAACAATTGTGGGGCATTAATCGTATACTGAGTGCTGTATGAAGTGCTGGCACTTTAGATGAGAGTAAGAAAAATGTTTTCAGACATTCTGAAGTCTCCATGCATGCTGTTGTTTAATACAGATGCACCCACTTATTCATTCAGTACACAATGGAAGGCACATGGAGGCCTTGGAATTTGAATATGTGGAACTAAGTCCCAAATCTGTAATCTACTTGCTTGGTGACCTTGAGGAAGTTAATCGCTCTTCCTGAGCTTCACTAATAAATTATGGTAGAGGTATGGGTTTATTAGTGGATATTTCCTTTACAGGGTCATCGTGATAATTAACTGCGCATACATACATTTTCAATCATTAATGTCCTCTACAATGGGAATAGTCAAAAGGGATGAGAATTGAGGACTACTGGGATTTAAGAATCAATAGGTTATTGATTTTGTTGGAAGTGAAAAATTTCATTGAGATGATGAATCTGATTGTGGAGAGAGGAAACAAGTATAAGACTCAAGTGAAAGCAGTTTTTCTCTTAAAAGTTCCTTGTGTGTGTCTCCTGAAATAGATTAAGTTTTTAAAGACAGAAATTATATCAAATTATTTTTACATTCTGTACTACTTACAAGTTACATTAATAAGATATGTATAAATATTCACTTAAAAATAAATTAAAGTGAATGCTGTTGACAGAGAAAAGTATAAAAGAAATCAAAGTTTTAGATGATGCAAAATCAAAGAGTTTTTCTGATTCAGGAGTTTTCTTATTTGCATGTTCAAAACCCTTGAGTATATTAATTGTAAGGAGACTGAACAAAATAGGAGAGGTTGATGTGTTGCAGAGATACAAGTTTTATCTTGAGTTATGGAGCCAGACAAAAGGAAATGAGATCATGATAGTTGAACACAGTATATGGAAGAAGAAAGAGAAATTGGTATCAAGTATGTACTGGTAGTTGCATCACCTTGGAGAAAAAAGTGAAAGAAATTCTTAAGTGTTGCAATGATAAACGGAGTTGGCTGTATTCTAGTGAAGCACCTTCCAGGAATAGAAGAGTTAAATTTTCCCACAGTTAGGGGGTTTGGGCTGTTTGAATGTTCCGTAAGAAGTTAATATGAGATAAGAAATGGATAGTTGAAAAAGACCTGGTGTAGGGATATCAGGATGTCAAGAGTGTTGAAAGGTAGACTGAGTGTGAATTACAGGTTTGGAATAGAGGAGAGGGAGAGTTTAGTGGCTAGATTCTTAGTTGTTATTGGAGTGTAAGTAAAGCAAGAAACATGTGCTGGTGTCTTACCAATTTTTTTATATAAGATGACCGATCCTGACAATTCTATTCTCTTTCAATAGCAGAGAATAAGACAATCTACAGTGTAACTTAAAACTTGCTTTTAAGAAAGAAGCTTTTCACATAGAAATGAGGAAAATTATTTTGGAAAATTTGGAATTGTTATGAAGAAGAAACATTTAATAACAAAACTTATCTAGAGATGGCTGTCTTGGAAAAGGTAAGTTCTCAGCCAGGGAATAGGCTGATTGGTTGGGATTAAAACACAAGAAATTTAATTTTACTATTTCTGGGGATGAACTTGAGTGACATCCAAGTGTTAACCTAGAGAGACTATATCTCTTAATTCCTTTTCCAAATGTTGTTAACTTATTATTTTTCATTAAGAAAGATAAATACACAGATTAGAAAAGATGAACTTGAGGATTCAAAAATCCTGATGTTCCAGCAGAGTTTTTAACTATCTAGAGAATTACCACACTGCTAAAATTTTAGTTTATTTGATACTGGGCCAACTTCATTTTTAAAAATCACTTATTCCTCTTGTGGCAAAAGCTAGTATGTGAATATATTATACTTATGAAAAGTCTAGAGGAAGATAATTTATTATTGTTTTGTTTTCGAGCACCTAGTTTCCTTTCAATATTTTGTTCTTTATTAAAACAAAAATATTAATGAACATTTTGGTACTATTTTGCTTAGTGTGTCTCTAGGATAATGTAGCATGCAGCACTGAGGTATATGCATACTAATAAGGTAACTTCCTGAGAGGCTATATCAACTTACAGTCCTATCAATAGTGCATGAGAGCATGGCCTATTCTTTAATAGTCTCATATAACATATAACTATATCCTTAGAGTGGCAAAGGAAAATTTAAAATTATTTCTTTGACTTTAAAATTAAGAAAACTAATGTATGTGAAAGAAAAATCCCACGGTTCAATATACCACAATTGTGAAGACATATTCAAAGTACATTTAATATTATCCATATAATGTGCTTTGAAATGATATGTCAATAAAAACTTTTGTAATCAGTTTCTATGGATGGTTTGTGTTTCCATCAGTTTTTCATGCCTTGATTTATTTTGCCTACTTGCAATAATGCTATTTGTTTTCCTCTTTCCTCTTGATGTTACAATCAATAATACCGTGTGTCTCCATGTAGTTTTAACAACATTAAAAGAGCTATGCAGTATTTCCTTAATGAAATGTGATCATTCCCCTTAGTCTTAAGTGTATCTTATCAGTAGTTAAGATTTTGGGCGGCCCATTTTCCTCCCTATTTAGTAATAATGCCTAAGTAATATTCTCGAATAAAGCCTAATTCAATCAGAGGTTTATTTATTTATTTATTTATTTATTTGCTTTTTGGGTCACAACCAGCAATGCTCAGGGGTTACTACTGACTCTGAACACTGGAATTACTCCTGGCGGTGCTTGGGGGATGATATGGGATGCCGGGGATTGAACCCGGGTTGGGCACATGCAAAGCAAACGCCTAACCCCTTGTATTATCACTCCGGCCCCTCAATCAGAGTTTTTAAATATAGCAAACAAATACTTATAGAAAGTGCATTTATGAATGCTACAATGATTTTGGCTTACCTCTGGTACATTGTTGTTATTTTCCAATAACTTTCTAAAAGTCTGCTAATTATTGTTATTGGCTACTATTTGAAATATTTTGTTTTGGTGAATATGAAGTCTGCATATACTTGCTTATTGTTCACATAAACTTATCCTCTAAATTGTGAAGACAATTGGTGGATGATTCTTTGAAGTGGGAAATGTCCTATGTATTGTGTAACTGTACAACTGTCCTATATATACTACATGTGTGTAACATCTCTGACCAGCCCAAATACCTCCAAACATTGCCAATTATTTATTTGGGAAGGAAAATTGAACCTCTGAAGAATAATTATTTTAGAAACAATTTTAAATAACACAGTATTTATTGATTGATTTGGCTCCAGATATATATGCTTGTATCTAGAGTGAGAAAACATTTTTTTCAAGTATTAAATAAGTAAAGACAGGTTAAAAAAGAAGAGAAGAGCTGCAGTCAGACTGTAGCCTGACACATAGAGGCATGAACTTCTACGCCTGGCACCACAGGGTCACCTGAGCATGGCCAGAAGGAACAGAAGTACCTTGGAATACAAGTACTGCTGGATGTGACCTTTGTGACCCCAGGCCCCAACATTCAACCATGTGTCCATGTGGCACTGCATTGTTGAGTTTAGTATGGCTAGAAGTAACCCTTGGGCATCATGAGCACCTCTTAGGAACAAGAACGGTTCTAGCAAGACTGCCAAGAGTTTCCCTAAAGAGAAGGGAAGAGCTAACTGGCTTCTAGAGGTCAATTCAGAAAGTTTCTCAGCACTGCTGAAGATGAACAGATAGGAAAACAAGCTGAGGGGATTTGTTTCAGTATTTCAATGACACATTCCAAAGATCTTAGATTGGAATTCACCTTTTGTACCCTAGGCTTCAGTTATTTTCATAACCTCACTTAATTCTTGTGCTAGCTCTGGTCTCCATCATGATTTAACTGGGACTGGATGCCTTTACAACCCCCTTTTCAGAAAACCTACCTGAGTTATGATGATTTCCACCAGCTCCTGAGAATATTATTTATATATTTCTGAGAATATTATTAATACATAATAATATTATGTATTATTATAAAGGACTGGAGTGAATAGCACAGCGGGAGGGCGTTTGCTTTGCACGTGGCCGACCCGGGTTTGATTCCTCCATCCCTCTTGGAGAGCCGGCAACCTACTGAGAATATCCTACCTGCCCAGCAGAGCCTGGTGGCAAGCTACCTGTGGCATATTCGATATGCCAAAAACAATAACAAGAAGTCTCACAATGGAGACATTTTGGTGCCCTCTCGAGAAAATCGATAAGCAACAGGATGACAGTGACAGTGACAGTGATTAATATAAAAATAATATGTAGTGTTAATATATTGTTTATATGTATTTAATATACTTTATTAGTGTATAACTCTTCAATTAATATTTGGTTGTTAAGATGACTGTCACTGTGTTCTTGACTTATCCCAATACCTTGAAAATTTAAGGGCAACTGGAGAAAGAACTGGCCACAAAGGGTACTCACAAAATACTATTAACTAGGATAGTTTTGATAGCTTCTTGGATAATTTTTTTAGGGTTACCACGCCCCGTTAATTTGGCTAAGTGATACTGGTTTCTTAAGAAGAAAAGACGGCCTTTGACTGGTAATAGGAGGTGTAAAATGTGAGCAAAAACTATTTTGAAACCAAGTAGATTATTAATGTTTATATTTAGTACAAAGGATATAAGGATAAAAGGACACAAAAATTAGAAAACGAAGGGTGACTGAGAGCAAAGTAAAAGTGTAGCACAGTAAAGGGAGAACAGAGACATTTGTATTGGAATGAAAATGAATGCAGCAACCAGTGTTTGCTTTAAGTATTTTTTTCCCTCCTCATTTTAAACTTCATTTTGTTCTCCACTGATCTTGGTGCCTAATGTACTTTTATCACATAATATTTATTTAGAGATGGCTGAATGATGGTTCTCACTTTTTGAAAATCACTTTATTTGCTGCAGCAATATCTGTGAATAAGAGTGGGAAAATCTCCTGTTCCATTCAAGTTTATATTAAATGCGTGTGGCAGGTTTGGTTCTGCCTAAGCACTGAAGATAGTGGTTGAATAAAAACAAAATCTAAGAACCAGTCGTTAGATTTAACAGTCTAATAATCTCTTTGAAAGTTAAGATATGAGATACCATCCGTAAGGAGCTAAAGATAGATCTAAGTGACTGTTCAAATACAAATTGATCAGTTAAAGGTGGTAGCATATTGGAAATTTAATCAAGAAATAGGGGTTTTTCTCCTCTCCTCTCACAATTCCTTTATTGAAACCTTGCCTGCCCCATAGTGGCTTAGTGTAAAGTGTTTTCAAAATCTTTAGTGACTCTGATTAGAAACATTTACTCTGTAAACTGATATTGATTGCTCTGTGTAAGGTGCTATATTATATATTAGGCATTTTAATCAGTTCATGAACTGGCAGGATATAACTGACAGGATATAACATTTACATTCTGTGGATTCAAAGGCTAATCAGTGCTTCTGATTAACCTCAAGAAGCAGCATATAAAAAGTTTTTGAAAAGGAAAATAAATGAATTAGAACTTTTGCTCTGAGAATTTGTGACCTCAGACAGTTCCCAAGTAGTACTGTTTGCTGTTTCTCACTTTGTCACCTGAAAATGGCATCAATCATGTCTCCTTCGTGAGGATTGTTATGACAATAATATGAGACAATACCTGGGTGGGAGAAATAGTAGAGCTGGTGAGGCTTGCATGTACCCAACCAGGGTTGGATCCCTGGCATCCCATATGGTAGCATTGCCAGGAATAACCCCTGAACATCTCAGGGTGTGGATTGCTTCACCCCCTGCCTCCGCCCAGAAAAAAAAAGAGACAATACAATGAGCTTGGATATATTCAAAGAGTGCTTAGAGTCTCTGAGGCATTTTGAAAATGATTCAACAATTAAGAGAAGTGTTAGAAATTTATCAAAAATTGTAACACGGGGCTGGAGCAATAGCACAGTGGGTAGGGCATTTGCCGACCCGGGTTCGATTCCCAGCATCTTATATGGTCTCCTGAGCACCGCCAGGGGTGATTCCTGAGTACAGCGCCAGGAGTAACGTGCATCACCAGATGTGACCCAAAAAGAAAAAAAAATTGTAACACAGGTTAAAGTGGAAAGCTTTTTTAAAAGGCAAATTTAGATGGGAAGGTTTTAGTCATTAGATACAGTCCCCATTTACCAAGCAGTTGTGAGTTAAATCACAAGGGGGGATCTGAAGAACTCAGTCTAAGAAATCAACATTTCTGTAAGAGATATTACCACATCTTTAGATTTACAAAAAGTGGAAGAAATCAAAATTGCAAATGCATTTCAAAGAAGATTAATTATTTTGTATGTATCTCAGAGCAAAGAGCTAAACATGGGAATATGTGTTAACCAGGGTAATCATTTTGCAATTTAATCAGGAATGGATTTGGAGTATTGTGAAGTCAGTGCAACCTTCATCTTGGAACCCAAGGCAGCAGTGGATTAAGTTTCAAAGGGACAGGTGCATACGAAACAGCACAATTATTATTGCTAAGCCATGATTTGGGCTTTAAATGAACAGTTTTCACAGTACTGATCACCTCTGGACACAAAAAACATTATTACCTTCAAGAGGGTCCATAACAAAACACCAGTTCTACTAGATCATAGGAAAATAAATTCTTATGAAGAAAGGGTAAAAAAGATATCTTGATAACACTCGGGCAAATAATTAATTTTAAAATACCATGATAAAGAAGTCATAATGTGCTCAGTGCAAAAACTGTGCAAGCAATTTAAATGCATAACCCTTCTCTACTAAGTGCATTTACAAAATTAAAGATGAAAGGAAACCCAGTCTCCAGTCTTAAAATAATTGCAGGCCCAGGATATAATTCTTTTCTGTATAATGTTAGAGATCTACATAAAAACTCTAAAATAAGTTTGAAAGAGTGCCTCAAATGAATCTGAGATATAACAATGAGTTTCATATCCCTTCATCTTCCAAATACAGGTATTCTGCTTATGAGATAAATATAAAGACACAAATTGACAAATCAGGAATGGACTTAAAATTTTCACTTAAAATAAATTTCCTATTTTATGTATTTTATAGATTAAAATGTCAACATCAAATTTGGAATTATGTTATAAAATAACAAATATACTCAATACTTAAATATCTATCATATCTATCACATCATCCATTCCATGAAGTATATGAAAATAATCATCACTGTATCACTGTATCACTGTCATCCCATTGGTCATCGATTTGCTCGAGCAGGCACCAGTAAATATCCATTGTGAGACTTCTTGTTACTGTTTTTGACATATTGAATACACCATGGGTGGCTTGCCAGGCTCTGCTGTGCAGGTAGGATACTCTCGGTAGCTTGCCAGGCTCTCCAAGAGGGACAGAGGAATTGAACCTGGGTCAGCCATGTGCAAGGCAAATGCCCTACTCACTGTGCTATTGCTCCATGACAAGTCTCACGATGGAGACGTCACTGGTGCCCCCTTGAGCAAATCAATGAACAACAGGACGACAATTGCTACAATACCACATTAGTGAGGTCAGCCAGTGTTTGTCCTTCTGATTCAATTTACTTTGTTTAAAATGATACTCTACCTGCTGTAAAATAATCATAGCAAAGATTATCTAACTGAAAATCCAAACATTTTTTGTTTTAATTGACAGGTAAACATTTTGAATAGCTAAAATAATTAATATGTGGTTTTGAACAAAGGCACAGCTTTTTTTGAATCTGAATTGGGACATTTTACAAATAAATGCCACTGAAATAATAACTCCCTTAAGTCCTCCATTAATAATGAATCAGAAACAAACTAAAAAATTTCCTAAGATTCCTAAAATTCATGCACATTGTGAAAGAAAATAGCCTATTAGCCCATGAAGAATGTTGCACTATCTTTTATCTAGTTGTAAGTTGCTTTGAAAGTCCCGGATATACATATTTTAAATTTCTTAGATATGTGAGATCTTATTGCACAATATGCTGATATGCACTCTCCAAGTGGTTATTAAAGTATATAACAACAAATGTCTGTCAAAATTTTTATAATTTTCAAAATATTTTTCCACTTGTTTGATCCTTGCCATAATCCACTGAAGAAGGTAGAATCCATCTTTCCTACCTGGGTATTACAGATGAAGAAATTAAAAACAGTGAATAGTACACAAAAGTGATGAAAATATGTGAAATCAGCACTCAAACCCTGTTCATTCAACACTAGAACTTATGCTTTTTTCATTACATGACACTGGAGATAATGGAAAGTACAGTTGCTATGAAAGATTCATAGTGAAGGTTATTAAAAAGCTATATAGGAGTTATAAGATAATTTGAGGGCAAGTTTGAGAATGACAATGGAGAAAATTTCATGTACATTTAGTCTTTTGATTATTATAATCACCCATTAAGGCAATGCTAATATAAATAGTGTATCTTTCAGATAAAAATGTGGAGGTCATCAGGTCAAAAAGTGACCACTGAATATTGGAATTTGTCTCCTCTTTCTAGTTTTTATTTTTTTTGCTTTTTGGGTCACACCCAGCGATGCTCAGGGGTTACTCCTGGCTTTGCACTCAGGAGTTACTCCTGGCGGTGCTTGGGGGACCATATGGGATGCCGGGGATCGAACCCGGGTCGTCCGCGTGCAAGGCAAACGCCCTACCCGCTGTGCTATCGCTCCGGCCCCTCTAGTTTTCTTTCACTCTAAGAGTGGCTTTTACATTATGGCTCCTAGGCTCAAGATGACATTATTGCTGATAGGTGCAAATAGCACAGCTGGTAGGGCGTTTGCCTTGCATGCGGCTGACCCGTGTTCAATTCCTCCGTCCCTCTCTGAGAGCCTGGCAAGCTACCCAGAATATCCCGATCATACGCAAAGCCTGGCAAGCTACCTGTGGAGTATTTGGTATGCCAAAAATAGTAACAAGTCTCACAATGGAGACGTTCCTGGTGCCCGCTCGAGCAAATCGATGAGCAATGGGACAATAGTGCTAGTGCTAGTGCTAGGTGCAAAGCAATCTAAACAATCTAGAAGGGAAACTGGATGCTGCTACCCCCAACTTAAACTTTGGCAAAAGATTGATTTCATGGTGGGCGTGGAAGGCAAAGGCAAGATGAAAGTACAGGTTAATATTTTGTTGTTTGCTTTGGGGCCACACCCAGTAGTGCTCAGCGCTTAGTGCTGGATCTGCTCAGGGATCACTCCTGGTGGTGCTCAGTATCAAATCTCGGCCAATGGTGCATAAGGCCAGTGCTTTCCTGCTCTATTATCTCTCTGACCCTCCGTGGTGTTACTACCTTTGAAAGAAATATTAATATGCACATATCTCTCTTAAAGGAGATCTCTGGGCAATTCTCCAATCGAATAAACAGAAGACTGAACTTCAGTCTGTATGTGTTTTTTTGGTTTTTGGTTTTTTTTTTTTTTTTTTTGCTTTTTGGGTCACACCCAGCTATGCACAGGGGTTACTCCTGACTTTACACTCAGGAATTACTCCTGGTGGTGCTCAGGGGACCATATGGGATGCTGGGAATCGAACCCGGGTCGGCCTCATGCAAGGCAAATGCCCTACCTGTTGTGCTATTGCTCCAGCCCCTGTATGTTTGTTTTTATCATGTCTCCTCAATAGCCTCCCTAATTGACTTTCTCTTTGACTTTCCCAATGTCCTCTGCATTAGCTAAGCTATTTAAAGATGGCATCTATGCCCATGTGTTGAGTCATTCCGTTTTTCTGGGTCTCTCCCATATACAGGAAGTATACGTTATTCATAAAATTGTCCTTACTTTTACTCATATTGATCTTTCTGATCATGGCTTCTTTGCCTCTGAAGTACCCAAAAGTGCACAGGCTGATTTATCTTTCACCCATCAGTGCCTTGTTTTATAACTTATTTCTGTTCTTATACATTTCTTAGTGAGTAAAACCAAGTGATTAAGGAAGTCTTTAAATTTGTTGATGTTCTTATTATCACCAAATTCTTTATACACCAGGAAGTGTAAATTTATGACCATAGTTAAAAGAGATGAGTGCTTAAGTTCATCACTGTTTGTTTAGTTACCAATGCACTGCACATCTCATAAACACAACTAGTAGGGAAATGCTTCAATTAATCCTCCTCTGCAGTGTTTCTCTTCTATATTTAGGGCCCTCTCCATGGTACATTCCCACTGTGTTACTGAGATCCTAGCACCGTCTCAACACTCATCACCTAGGACTACAGTTGGTTTGCTCCATTATTGCCAGCAGTGACCAGAAAAAAAATAATGGTAGACAAGTTTAGGGCAAGGAGTCATCATCTTAGCTAAACATAGGCCATGTCAAATAAGCATAAAATTTCAGAAAAATCTAGGTGTATTTTTATATATATATATGACATTTTAATGTAGTACTTATATTTTAATATTTCCATGCTGAAGTAATATTAAAATTGGGGCACTGCCCTTTGGTTCTCCAAAGACCTTTACCATACCTTGGACATGAGACATGGTTTTATCACAGGTGAAAAAATTGGAGTTGTCTATGTGTGTTTTGTGATTGTTTCAGCTTTTGTGAGGTAATGAAGAACACGCATATTCTCCACCATACTTCTTCACTATAGGTGATCAGAATAGAGAGGAAAGAAGGGTTTTGTTGCAGTTTGCAGGATATAAAAAATGCACATGCTGCTGAATTGTGTAAGCTGCAGGAATGCTTCTCACAGGTGTTCCATTCTGCACAGGTTACTCATCTGCCTCAGCCTGCAATCCAAGGTGTTGATTGGAGGCTTGAAGGGCACCTCCCCTTCCCCCTTGCCCTTGGGAGAGCTGAGATCCCAATACTTATCTGAACTCAGTAGCAAGCACACTGTTCCCAGCTCTGAAGTGCAGGGCATTGGAAGCTGGGAGTTTTTCTCCTGGAAGGCATCTGCCTTTGGAATTTCCTGCCTATCCCAGTCTGCCAAAATTCCACCTTACTGACCTTGAGGGACTTGTGAAAGACTTGTTTTCAATATAACCTCCCCTGATGGGAAGAGATCACAGAGACCATAATTTTGCAAGAGACAACTTAGCAATGATCGCAGTTCATCTTCTCCTGGGTCGTAATAATTTAATTTTGGTGGCTGGCTTTTTGTCTTAATTTGAAATAAGCTATAGTTAGTTTCAAGACTGATCCTATCAATCGGATCTGTCGGATATATATATAAACAACCTTCTAGATTAATGCTCTTCTTCATGCTGAAACCTCAGGTGCGCCAGTGCCTGCAATCACCCTAAATTCCAAGATGAACAATAAGCACAATCTGCTTCTTTAGCTCAGAGAGGGGGTGTGTGTGTGTGTGTGTGTGTGTGTGTGTAAAGCCCACCCTGGAGAGCAGCACTGGGTTTGGCTGGGCACTAGGATATTTGCTTTGGACGATTATGCCAAGACATTAACAGCTGCTGGATTAATTATTAATGGAGTTCGTGTCAATCTTCTGAGAAGAGAACCCCAAAACAATATTTTTAAATAATCTGGTCAAAGGCATCTCCCCTGTGTAAAACAGTCCTTTTGTCATTTATTACTCTTGAACGTCTGCAGCCAAAGGCGTCATCTCAGACAACTGTCTTGTAAGATTATTTTTCCTTTCCCCTCAAAGGTTTTCTTTCCAAGTGCTCTCTCTCCTCTCTCTCTCTCTCTCTCTCTCTCTCTCTCTCTCTCTCTCTCTCTCTCTCTCTCTCTCTCTCTCTCTCTCTCTCTCTCTCTCTCGCCCCCTCCCCACTCCACCTCTCTCTCTCACCCCTGACTGCACTGTGTGCACTGTGTTCGCAAGATACCTGACATCGGGGCAACCGAGGAAACGTCACAGTTGTGAAAACTTAAAACATGCCAAGGGACCCCGTAGGAGTGGGAGCCCCGCACCCCATGCCGGGGCATCTTCGGAGCCCTGACAAGGCGGGTGATGCAGCCCTTCCCGCCGGCTCCGCCAAAAGATGCAGCGGCCGCCCCGAGTGCTCCCCGCAAGGCGAGAGGGGCGGAGGAGCAGCTCTTAGCTGATCAGAGGAGCCGCGAAGGGACAGTTGCACTCGGGCTGGACCAATACTGGGGAGATCCGCCCCGCCGCGGTGCGGGGCATCCCAGACCGTGGGGGAGGGCACAGCCCCGAGGCCGAGCCCTGCCAGGACCCCTTCTTCTCGGGCTCCCCGATCGGACAGCGCCTCGGCTTCGGGCGAGGCGCGCACGCCGGCCCGCACAGGCGCCGCGGCTGCGGGCGGCTCTGCGGCTGCCAGGCGCCGGCGGGTGCGCGGCGGGTCCCACCGCATTCGCGCCGCCGAGTGCGCCCCGCCGGGCTTCGGGGGGTGGCCTGCCGCAGCGGACCCCGCTCCCGCTCGCCCCCGTCTCTCCCGCCCCACCGCCGCCCAGGGGAATCGCCGCCGGGGGGTGGCCCCCGGCCCGAGCACTGCCTCCTGCTGGGCGCGCCCCGCGGGCTCCGGGCACACGCCCTCACCTGAGCCCCGCGCCCGCCGCGTCGGGCCGATCCGGGGCCGCGCTGCCGCCGCGCCGTCGCCGCCGCCGCCGCCCGGGCTCGCACACGCCGGGCGGGACAGCGTCTGCGCGCAGCCCCCGCGCAGCCCGGCGGGACCGCCGCCGCCTCGCCAGCAGCCGCCACCGCCGCGCGCCAGGTAAGCCCCGCCGCCCCGCCCTGCCCGGCCGGGCCCCGCGCCCCGCGCCCCCGCGGCGCCTCCGCCCCGCGCTGCCCCGGCCGCCGCGACCCCCCGCCGGCAGCTCTGCCGGAGCGCCGCGTCCCGCGCTCCCACTTGTGGAGGGGACGCCCCGCCGCGGGCCCCGGCGCCACCCGGAGGTCGCGCGAGTCGGGGGAGCTGCGGGGGCGGGCGCCTCGGCTCTGGCTCTCGAGGGCGACGTGCGGGACCAAAGAGGAGGAGGTGCGGGCGCGCGGCGGGCGGGGGGGGCGTGCGGCGGGAGGGGGGACCCCCAGGTGCTTATCCGCAACGCCCCCGCCGCCCGGCCGGGAAGTTTGGGGATGCACTTCTTGGTTCTCGCTGCGGGGAGAGGTGTGCGCGAAGGGTAGAAGTCTAGCTAGGGGTCTGCAGAGAGTTCTGCAGCTGCAGGCAGGTGCAGCTGGAAGGGTGGGAGGCTGGAAGGAAGCCCCCAAAGTTTGTACTGGCTGGGAGCTCCGAGGGGCAGCGTGGTCCCCCGAACTGCCAGGGATGGAAAGGGACCCCGTGGGACTGCGGAAGGGACAGGGAGAAGGGAGGGGGAGCGGAGGACCATCTGCTTCGCCCCCGGACTTTGCGGGGGCCTGTGCGGAGACGCGGGAGCTGGCAGGACCCTGATTCCCAAACGCTGTCCCAAACTGTGGAGGACAGATCGGTTTCCTTTGAGGGTGAAGCTGGAAGGGGAGAGCAGCGGTCCTTCAAGGAACATAAATTGCCACCGAGTGCCCCCCTATGCCCTAAGCACAGAATGACCAGTTTTGGAATGCTCTCCGAAGTTCTTGAATTAGGGACGGCGTCATCTTCGTTTTTTTCTTACACAGATGTGCTTTGCCATTCGCCCTTTTGCTTTTTGCTTTGCTCGGGTGTGTTGCACCAAAAGGTGAATGCAAACTTTGGGATGGAGCAAAAGATGCTCAAATAGCAAAAACAACCCGCTTTAAGTGATAGGGGCTAGCCCGAAGCTTAGAAACTGGCAGCTTCGGTACAGTGCACGAAGGCATTGATCAAATCAAAAAGAAGTCTTTTCATAAAGTCAATAAGCTACATCTTAGATAAAGTGAAAGGTTTGGGCTTGAAAGGTCTCATTTAAATAGTTCAGGGCCAGATTTCTCCAATTTTCCGAGTTCCTTCACCTTATTTTTGATATCCTAAGTGCGTCAAATCTGTGATACCCCTTCTCTTGGAATAGATTAATACCTCTAGAAAGCAAATACTGCATTGCTTCTGCTGTCACTATTGGCTTTTAAGGTGAATAACTGTTTATTGGGTTAAAGTGTTGGTGGTGGTTTCAGTTCTACATTTCTGTAAATCAAGTTTCGGTGGATTTATAATTTACACTCATTTCCAAAAGTGATTTGAGGAAGTTTGGTGTGAAAACCACAAACCAAATAGCTATTCTTAAAGTTCTCCTTGACCTCTCATGAATGCTTTTGTAGTAAAATGCTTTTGAGAAGATGAGTCTCTTAGGGAAAAATTAATGCCCTCTCGGGAATCATCTAAGTGATAAAAATGTTCAGGAGTATAATGCCCTATGTTATTCATTTGCATATATCATTTTATTTTTCATAAGTAGTGATCTCTTTATAGACGTTTAATAACTACTGAGTAGCATCGCCCTTAAAGAGAACAATGTTTTACCGCATTGTTTACCAGGCATATATTCATAGAGCACAATGAAAACAACGAACTTAATGCCTTTTTGAACTGAGGCAGAAAGGGAGGCATCTCCGGTAACTCAGAAGGTGCTGTCGTTTAGTTCTTTTCCTGCCAACATGGCCAATTAATGACCTCTGTCAGCTGTGGGAGGGTAATTTTACAAGTATAACTGTGATATGAGGATCTTTGGAACAGTATCAGGTGTTCTTCACATCGTCACATTTTCAGGCTGGTGATGAGAGAGAGAGAGAGAGAGAGAGAGAGAGAGAGAGAATCTTAAAATTTTAGCAACTCCAAATGATAAAATGTCTACGTAGAGTAATGCTGAACGCTAGAGCTGCTCCCACAACAGTCAAGAATCTTAAATCCTTGAAGTGCCCTTTTAGATTTTCTTCCTTCTGGCTGAGATTTAACAGCAACAATCTATATTTAAAATTAAGAACAATTGGCTGACTTTTCACAGGAATCCCCGCGCTTGTGAAAATCTTTATTCACAAAAATCAAAAGCAAAATTGGCTCTCTGCTCTTTCTATAAGCTCCTGTTTTTGAAGCTCTAAAGAACAATGAGACAGTTTGTCCTAATTTCCCACTGCTTTTTGTCCTGCATTTTTATTGTCACCCCTTGCCTCACCTCAGTTTCACTATTTCTATTTGCTGCCCCTTCGTGCTGTTGCTCTTCCCAGTATGCCCGATATGATCTTTCTTTTACTCTGTCTTTCCATTTTTTTCTCATTCTGCAAATTGGTTCATAACCATCTTGTATTCTTTTATACATCACTTTGTTGTTATTTTTTTATTCGCAGGTGTCTACTTCCACATTTTTTACTTTGAACACAACCATTCTTTCATTTATTAATCAGTTCAACAGACAGTTGAGTGCCTATGCAACAACAGGCACAATTATGGGGAAGAATGTTACAAGTGTCCATGTACTGGTGATATACATCAAATTTTATTTTTCAATTTGGAATCTGCCGTTAAATTCTTAAACTCATTGACATGGGGGTCCCATCAATTCCATTACTCTCCCTTTTTTACTGAGGGATCATCCCAGAGTTTCTGAGGTATCATCACAGAGTCAAGAGTCACCTTGGAACAATTTGGAAACCACTGCTGTAGTCTGAAGGAAGTGTTTGCCCCACCCCCAAACATAGCAGGCCTCTAAGTTTTGATTTTTTGCTTATTCTCTTATGTGTGCCTGAGCGATGCCCATTCATCTTAAGTTTTAAGTTTCCATGAGTTGGGGTGTCCACTCAGTTGCTGGAGTTTCTGACCTTTGTTCAAACTCTGGAAAACTTGAAGCCTCTGTTTCTTCAAACCCTGCTTCATTTTTTTTTTTTTTTTTGCTTTTTGGGTCACACCCGGCAATGCACAAGGGTTACTCCTGGCTCTGCACTCAGGAATCACCCCTGGCGGTGCTCAGGGGACCATATGGGATGCTGGGAATCAACCCGGGTCGGCTGCGTGCAAGGCAAATGCCCTACCCGCTGTGCTATTGCTCCAGCCTGACCCTGCTTCATTTTTAACTTTTCTTGGCGCACAAGTCATAGTCCATATATATGTATGTATGTATATATGCATACATATATACATACATACATATATAGCATTGTAGCACTGTCATATCATTGTTCATCAATTTGCTTGAGTGTGCACCAGTAACGTCTCTATTGTGAGACTTGTTACTGGTTTTGGCATACTGAATATGCCACGAGTAGCTTGCCAGGCTCTGCAGTGCGGGTGGGATATTCTTGGTAGCTTGCCAGGCTCTCCGAAAGGGGCGAAGGAATCGAACCTGGGTCAACCACATGAAAGGCAAATGCCCTACTCTCTCTGATATATATGTATATATATATGTATAAATTTAAATGTTGAATATATATATCTGTATATATACATATACATATATATACATATATATGTGTATATATATATATATATATTCTACAGTGTCCCCTTTGGGCACTCAGCTAGCCAATCTGTCTGCCTAACCTTAGGCCTTCATTTCCTGAAATACTCAGCTCAAGGCCTGGTATAATGTTGGGTATCGATAAATAATTTAATTACTCAGATTGAATTCTGCTTAGTTCTCTAGTCATTACTTTTGTCTGTATTGCTGTTTTTAAAAATAAAAGTAATAAAGATCAGTTTGGTTCTTATAGTAGAGCCAATGCCTCTCAAGCTAAATGTGCAACTGCATCATGGGATCTTACTCAACTGAAGATTCTCGTTCGCCTGGTCACAAAAGGGGCTCCAGAACATTGCATTTCGGATAAGTTCCCAGGTGATGTTGAAACACCAGATCCTGGGAGCATATTTTGAATAGTTTGATAGTAAATTATACTTTGTAGGTTTGGGTATTCCTGTATTTTGGTGATTTTCTTACCAAAGATAATTATTTTTGGCTTTTGGAGGTTCATTAGTTCTCCATATACTCTCCTGAGCTGAGAAGAAGACATGATTTTAGATTTTCCTATGCCTAATAATTTTTTTTTATAATATTGCAATGGCTAGTTCTCTATTATAGTTTGCTCTCCCCGCTGACCAGTCCTGTTGCTTTGGAATATGTTCCTTCTTCTTTCCCCTTTCTGCTCAGATGGTGGCCGCTTTCCTTTCTCACTCTGCGGTGAACGTGTTCTTTCTTTCGTTCTCTCTGGTTCTTCCTTCTCTTCAAATACATATGCTGCAAGTCCCGCTTTGTTTTCCTGTTGCTACATTTATCTATGAAGAGAGCACTCACTTGTAGGAGACTCCAGTTCTTGTTCCGCCTGTTTGGCTAATGGGAGACATTGCATCAGAAAGCATCTTTCTCTCGCATTTCACTGGATGGTGAAGGTCGCACAGCTGCATGGGTTTGTGCAGGCATCTGTGGGGTCCTCCTTACAAGGGGCAGAAGGAGCAGGCCGAGATGGAAATAGTTTCACTGAGGCTGCTGGTCAGTGTTGGCCTGTTCCTTGTCTATTGTTAGGTTCATGTTAAACCATGTGACCATCTGTTGTTCTCAGACCTCTTAGGAGAGACCCTTCTTTTCTTTTGTTTGTTTTGATTTTTTTTTCTGTACTTTTGGGTGCTCAGGACTTAATCCTGACTCTGTGCTCAGAGATCATTTCTGGCAGTGCTCAGAGGACTGTATGCTCAGGGAGCTGTATGCAGTCAGTACCAGGGATTGAGCCCAGGTCGGCAGTGTGTAAAGCGAGAGCTTTACCTGCTGGGCTGCCTTTCCTGACTCCTGTGTCTTTAGAAAACAAATATTCCTGTGCACTTTTTTTATTTTTTTGGTGAGGCAAGATCATTTTTAATGAAAGTTAGATGTGAGGAGAAAGAAAGCGAGGGAGGACATGTTCAAGGGAGAACAGGGGCTTGACGAGCAAGCCTCTGGGGCACTTCATAATCGAGTTTTTGTTCACCCTGGATTCACAGTAAAATCACTTCAGGAGCTTGAAAAAAAGTGAAGTTCTTGGCGGAGTAAAGGATGATTACATTTGTCAGTACTTCTTTAATCTCCTCATGTGACCCCTATTTTCAGTCTGAGAAGAAAGCTACAGTTTAGAATCTGTAAAGGCGGTCAGTATACAGAAGTATTTGGGAACCTACATTAGAGTTGTGTTGAGTCAGATCGTGGCTTTGCTACTTACCATCTTCAGGAGTGTAGAGAAATCATGTCATTTTTTTAGGTCTTTTTTTCCATATATGAAATGGCTTTATTTGGTTGTTTTGAGGCATATCTGACAATTGTGGTGGAGATTGTGGTTGTTTGAGAAACAGTGGTGGTCACTAACCATGATAATAACACTATTAAAATTTATATGACCTGAATCACTTAAAAGTTATCTTGGTTTAAAGGACAGGCTAACATTCCCTTTACTCTTTGTTCAGCTTCTAGATATTCAGCACAGTATAATCAATTTGAAAAATTTATGAGCATATTTTTTAGTAGTCAGAGAAAAATAAAGAGGGTATATCTATTAATAAAAAGCAGTAATCATTTTAATTTTTATCCAGTTGATGCCACATCAACTCAGTGATCTCGTAAATAACACAAGTGGATTAAAATACATATAAACTAATACAAAAAGATGACCAGGATTTTATACCTTCTTCATGAAAAATGACTTGTTTCTTTAATAAATACAGTTTTGTCATAAACAAATAGAATGGATTTACATGGGTCTAAAAGAGCATTTATTTTGGAAATAAGTTTGAGTGTGGTAAGAATTTATTTTTCTGAATTTGTAGTAGGAAATAAAAGTTAAAAATATAACCATACCCACAGAGAAATATCCTGTTCTATATAGGCTAAAGCTAATCACCTTTTTTTCTTCTTTTTTTTGATGAGATTCTGAAATAGCCATTCTGCTATTATGCTATCATTATGTCAGCAAAGATTGCATAAATGGTTATGGCCAATATTTGCAGAGGGCCTGTGTCTCTTTTTTCCTGTACACAACTGAAGATAAATAAAATAGATGCTTGGTAATTCAGTGGCCCTGGCATGGGCACCCTATTAAGAACATCAGGGAGAGATTTGCAGATGTCCCTTGCATATGAAAGAACTACTCATGGTTCCTTGCATTTTCTCTTGAAATATAATATTTCGGCTCTGCTTTATTTACTTTGATCTGGAGGAGTGTTTTTCAATTAAAACTTCACTTACATTAATTTTTCCATATTGTGATGTACACTCATTTAAAAGTAACCAATAAGGAAGACACTATAACATTTTAAGAGGAAACTTTGAGCTATCCTAAGCAAAAATCCCTTGTGAGAGGTGATTAGCTAATTTTTAAAATGTTTGCTTAAGTAGACTCTAAAATTGTGTGGTATTTTATATAGAGCCATATTTTTTGATGTTTATTAGTTAAGACGGTCAGTCTGGAGGTTACATAAGGTATTCAGAATCAAGACAGCTGGATGCTTGGTTGGCTTATAGTGATTATAACCCAGGATTCAGATTCTAATTCCTATCAGGTTGGATAAATTACTATTTTTGTGCAGTGTTCTCTGACATATGTAAATAATTGCTAGCCAGCCAAAGAATATCATTGTGTCCTTAGGGTTAAAGAAATCTAAGTGCCAAATCCTTATTAATAAATTAGAAAACTAAGGCCCAGTATGTTTAAAATATGTAAAATTTGAACCCAGGAAAGTTAAATATTATAAATAAGAATAGAAACTATATTAGATTGTACTTGTTATTATTTACTTACTTTTGCTTTTAGTCCCTGGCTGCGCACACCTGGCTGTGCTCAGGGCTTCCTCCTGGCTCTGTGCTCAGCTAACAGTTCTAGAGGTGCTCTGGGGACCATATGTAGTGCTGAAAATTGAACTCTGGGCATCCACCTGCAAGACAAGTGCCTTCTCCCAGAACTTGTTCTCTAGCCACTAAAATTAGATTTTAGGTTTTACATAGAAATTGTGTAGCTTCTGTGTTGTCCTTAAATTTGATAATTTAGAGGTGAAAGCAGCCTTTCACAGACTGAGAGAAATTACACTTCATACGTTATAGGAAATATCATGCTTTTATGTTAAAAATGCATAGCATAAGCGGTATAATTTGTGTACAGATATGAATAGGAATTTATTGAACACATATTTTAATAAATTGAAGATTCCAAATAGTCTTAAATAATACCTGAAAGTGCTGAAAATTATAAGCATCTTATCCTTCTACATGTGTTGTTGCACTGCTGAAGATGGGAAGTAGAATAGCCTATTGATTGAGTTGAGATCCTGAAGTCAGAGTTTATGGATGCAAATTCTAGTTCCTTTCACTTATTAGCTATGGGCCTGTGACTAAGTTACTCAACCTCACTGCACTTTAGTTTACCATGTCTAACAGACAAATAAAGATCGTGTCATGGGATTTTTGACAATTAAAACAAAAAAATACATATGACATACTTAGTAAAGGTCTTCGGATAGTCCTTACAAAGGGAACCATAATTATTTTGGTTATATAGCAACTCATTATATAAAATACTTCATATGTACACTGATTAATTTTCCAGGAGAATGATTGCAGCTTTAATTTTTGAATTGCAGTTGTAATTAGCCTTCTGTTTGAAACTTACTTCACACTTTTTAATGGCATATTTTATTTTCTCATCTACCTTTTCTTGTTTACTCTAGGGAAACAATGAAATGCAAGGGAGAATAGAAGTACGGAATTGTCAACATGCAAAGAACTCTTAAAATATTTTAACCACATAAAGCAAAGCACATTTTAAACATTATTAATGTTTTTATTCTTGTAGTCATAGTGCTGGAGCGATAGCACAGCGGGTAGGGCATTTGCCTTGCACGCGGCTGAACCGGGTTCAATTCCTTTGTCCCTCTCAGAGAGCCTGGCAAGCTACCAAGAGTATCTTGCCTGCACAGCAGAGTTTGGCAAGCTACCCGTGGTGTATTCGATATGCCAAAAACAATAACAAGAAGTCTGACAATGGAGACGATACTGGTACCCATTTGAGCAAATCGATGAACAATGGGACGACAGTGCTACAATAGTCATAAGCAACTCTGCAGTCCAGCTAGACCTGCCTGGAGAGGGGATAGGAATATATGGAACCCAAAAAGTTGTAGGGAGAGCACAAGGATGAGTACTTTTGAGCACTTGGGCTTGAGGGGCATTTCTGAGCTACAAAAGAAATAGTCTGGTGGTTAAAAGACATGTCATATTGATTACAGTTATCCATAGTTGGGAGTCACCCTCCTTTTTTTTAACTTTAGACTTTTATTTTCATTGGGTTGTTCACATTAATTGATTACATTCAATATTTTAACACTAATCCCACCACCATTACACCTTCCCACCACCATTATTTCTAATTTTCCCACCAGTGTTCCCGCCTGCCACAGGCAGATGCTAGATAATTTGTTTACTATTGCTTATTATGAATAGCATGAAAGGTTGCAAGGCTGCCTGCTCCTGGAATTCTAAAATTGTAAATGATCGGGGTCCAGAGACAGCTCTGTAGGGAGTTAACCCCCATTTTTAGATTCACTTGTGAGTCTCTGGATCAAGGCCAGTGTTGCAGTTCATGGGCGTGATAGCTAGGACCCGAGGGGGCAAGGAGATGGGAAGGGAGGGATGAACTGTCTCCGTTGCCATGTGGCCTAGTGTCTTCAGTCCCTGTTCCCGCGTACCTGAGTTTTCCTTCTGGAAGTTTGTGGCCACTGGAAGTTCACCTGGAGTTGACAGAGCTGGGACACCCGCTCTATCTTAGGTCCCCGGTGAAATGGGCTTGGCACAGGATGCAGAGAGCTCTCTGGTGAGCTGCTGTCTTCTGGGGATTCACTGCTGAGTCTGAAATCACTCTTCTGACTGGTCTTTCCATTCCTGGACGCAGAGGGCTTCTACAATATTTATGCCCTCTTTTGCCTCGCCCAAAGCCACATGCTGACTTCCATACCAACACTCAGTCTTTGAATTGGAGGTGAAAAACAGGGACTCCTTTAGGGACAAGATACCTGGATCAGAATGCTTTTAGATGAAATTCTCACCATCAAATTTCTCCCAATGTAGACACACTTGCTTGTACTGTTATGATGAGTAAAGTTACCACTCTGGCACATACATCCTGGGGTAATTCTGTAAAAGCAGGAACTTTTATAACCAGAATCTTTCTCCCCAGTGCTCAGAGCACAAACATTTTTTTCTGCTGTCTTTGGAATTTTGTCTGCAAATAACTTGAAGGAGAAAGACTCTATGGACAGTGTTGTCAAAGCACCTGTTGGAGTTGACATGGTTGAAGACACAGGAAATCCAGCAGTAGTGGAATCTGCTGCTCAATATAATTTACATATATGTATATATATGTGTGATATATATACACACATATATGTACACACATTTGAGCTCTAGGTTTTTTGCAAAAAGTAGGTGACTTACATATAGCTTCTACATGAATGTGTTTTGTGAACTTGTATATATGTGTAACACAGAATGTTTGGAAGTGACCCAAATCAGACAGTGATCCAGGTATAGAAGCCAACTATGTAATAACGGTCTGTGTAACCAGGGAGGGCATATTCAAGGACAATTCCTTCTCAGGCACCTGAGTTGCTGTTGAAGAGTAACCTCCCAGATTCACAGGTGGTTAGGTCCCTGAGTTGGATTTTCTAAGTTGGAGCTTAGAAAACAAAATAATTAGCGAAAATAGAGATAGAAGTGGTGAACTATATATAGCAGTTTAAAGACCCTTTAAGTTCATATATACCTAATAACCATGTGTATAGTTTTAAAAAGTTATTTGTACACTTTTTCCTTCTCAACCTTATCTTCTTTCCCAAACCCCATGTCCTCAGGTGACCTTAGTTCTACTATAAATGTCCACAGTTGTGTTCTTCTATTCTGCTTTGTTTGTTCATCAATTTTATATCCTTATATTGCACACATAGGTGAAATCATCCAATACTTGTCTTTTTCCTTTTGACTTATTTTGCTTTGCATAATTCCCTTGAGTTCCTTTTATTTTGCTGTGAATAGCAAAATTTCATGTTATTGTTGTTTCCCTAATAGCTGGTATCCCATTGTGTCAATACCACTTCTTCTTTATCTATTGATGGACACTTCTGTCCAGTCCATATTTTAGCTATTACAAATAATGCTGCAATAAACATCAGGTTGGGTATAACTTATTGTGGTAATGTCTTAATTTTCTTTGGATCGATATCCTAAAGTAGGATTGCTGGATCATATAGTAACTCTATATTTATCTTCTTAAGGAAGGGCCAGTGTATTTGCCAAACTCCAATTTGCATTCCCACCAGTAGTGCTGGGAGTTCCTTTCTTTCCACACCTTCACCAACATTGTTATTGCCTTTTCAGTGTACGCTATTCAAATGCCTGAGGATAGCTCATTGCAGGTCCTAATTTACATTTCCCTGATGATCTCTACATGCATGGTTCTTAATGATCAATCTGACTTCCATAGGAATAAAATCTGGATGATTTTATTCATCCAGACTCAGAACATGAAAGAAAAAATCTTAGTGTTTCTCTTGTCCTTGTGTCCTGTGCTTTGGTCACCAGATTAGTTTTCACAAAAGCCTTTTGGATAGTGAGGTTTGAAGATTAGTAAGTGAAAGAGTCCTTGGAGAGCTTGCAAAAGATTCAGATTCCTAGAATTTACCCTGGAATGTTCTCATTCGCCAGGTCTGTGGTAGTATCCAGTGGCCTAAATATTCCGTAAGTATCTCAGGTGATTCACAGCCCTTATTTGAAGGTTAGGATTAATTTTATAGATCATTATTAGTTCTCGGCTGCAGCTGCCACTGATTTGTATATAAGAATTAATATATAAATTCTGTAAATTCTGCTAGTTCAGTCCCCCCAGGCTGCATTAACCAGACGACATATTTTTCCTTAAGCTGTTGTTGAGTTAGCCTGGTGGAGCCTATCATGTGAATTTAAGAAAACAGGGCTGTGTTTTCTTACTGGTTATCTACCAGCCTTTATTCACTGGTTTTAGTTCTCCACTCTTCTCCCTGATGTGGACCATCAGCTATCTGTCTCAGTATCGCATGTACTCATCGTGATAAACAAATCCCAGGGCCCAACCTTAACCCTGAAATTTTGCAAGGAAGAGGCAGAAGGTGAAGCCCCAGAGTCAGAAGTTTTTCCTGGCACTCCTGATAAGATTTTGCCTTGGTGAAGTTCCTTAACAATGTTCTATGGCACTTTTCCTTTGCTGCATGACTCAGTTTGAGACAGTCCCAGGGGTTGTGGTAGCCACACCAACTGCAGGGGCCATATGGCTGCTATTGACACCACCACGATTCCTGAGTATCTGCAGTGTCTCTTCCCTCTCACATCGCCAGACTTCTCCCTTCTCTGCATCCCGAGAACAGCCCTTTCTCCTGTCCTTGTGGTTCTATGGTGGGGAACACAGGGTCCTTTCTCTCTGCTCTCTTCCTGTCTTCCCCTTTCCACAGCTGCCAAGTAGAGACCCAAATGGCTGTGCCAAATGCACAGATGTGGTGGCGCACATTCAAGCGGCTGCTGTCCTAGCTGAGAGACCTCTTTAAACCCTTTCAGATTCCTGAAGACTTTCTTGTCTGCCTGTGTCTAACTTACATAAGCAAGGTTTAAATTTGTCGAGATTTTCACAGGATCTCAGGACTGTTACCTTGCTCTTGTACTGCAGTGGAAAAAGGAACCATGTCATAGCCTCTTTGCTGCTATTGGACCTCCTGATGTTTAGAAATAATTGATTTCTCGAAATTGTGTTTCAGAGTTATAGCATAAAAATTGTGTACTGTGTTTAAGAATTATGAAAAATTGTGACATGAAAAATTGTGTACTATGTATATCTTGCAATTCCTCTCAGTCTTCAGGGTGTCTACTTTAAAAGACTTAAAATGCAAATTATCAGATATTTAGTGAAACAACTCAAAAAAATGACTATTGTGTCCTGAACAACTCTGATCTTAGATTACCATAAGATCTAGAAAGTTCCCTATTTTGTTAAGAAAAAAGTCCTTTTTATCTTAAGTCTGTGAGTGATTGAGTCACTGAAGGTGCCTAAAGGGGATAATTAGATAATCCCTCATCACAGGGTCTTGTGGAAAAAAACTCGGTTCAGCTTCTCTCAACCATTCTAGGTGTCAGCTGCTTCTCTCCACTATAGGAAAACTCACTTGTAACTGAAGGGAGCTGGGGTTGGTGAATATAGGTGATCGGCCTAAAGATAGAACCAATAAAAACTAAACTAAATAGGAACTGAAATTATGCAGCTAGGAGATAGCAATGTCATGCCTTCCAAAGCTTCTCAAGAAGCAATTACTGTTCACATGGCAAGCTTATTTTCTTGAAAAAAAAAATTATTTTCGTGAAATAAATTATTTTCGTGAAAAAAAATTAAAAGGCATATGAAATATTCCATAAGGCTAGTAAGGATGTTTTTTTGAAGGGTCCTCCAAGGGTGACTTTTTACTATTTTTAACTGTTGTGGAGGCCATGCCTAGTAGTGCTAGAATTGGGCCCAGGACCTCAGATATGTGAGACATATGATTTTTCCCTCATACCACATCTCTGGCTCATCGAGAGTTAACTGGTTGATAATTCTTTGCGTGCAAGACTTAATTGGTAAGTCATAACTACTTCTTGGAATTGGGGTCATAGCATGTCCAAGGTCTTTCCAATTAGCAAATGTCTTTATTTCTCTCAAGCTGTGACTATAAGAATACGTACCTAAGAGCTTGATTTCAGGAGCAACTTTAGCCATTCTAAGCATCCCTGCAATTAGAAAACTACAAAGCAGCATCTTTGTGAGTTGCCTCACTTCCTGTCTTGTTTCCTAACCTCCTTTAGCAATCGGACAAGACATAGGCCTCCTCATCTAGTGCCAGATAAGATGGTTTTGAACAGACTTGGCAGCTGTTGGAAATATCTGAATTGGTGACCTGTGGATAAAGAAGTAGATTCATTTTTCCTGAAGTTCCAACAAGCGTGACCAGGTTCAGTGGGTAGAATTGTATGGGTGGCATATTTCAACTCAGTATTAGAAAGAACTTTCTAATGATTCAAATGGCCCAACATAGCTTTTGTCTGGTTGTCTTAAAGTATCCAGCTCTCTTTTCTGGTGAAAGTATGCCCTAAAGAACTACCAGAAACAACAACAAAGGAATCCTAGCATTAAGTGGGAGCTTAGTTGCTTTTCTATCCTTCTTAGCATTTTTAGTAAATATATTTGGTGAGTGGCTATAGGAAGGAGGTAGGACATTTAAGAGAAAGGAATGAAAAAGAGATGGTTTTTAGATCAACCTATATGTTGGAGTATCACGACATTTAAAAGCCCAAAGACACAAGTCCTAGCGTGAACTCTCAGAACTCTGCAGTTGCTTTCCTCACCCATAGGCAGGTCCAAGCCTTCTGCTCATCTTTGGTGATCTTCTACAGGATGTGCTGCATATCCACCAAACCTAAGCTCTTTGATAATTCTTTGTTTCCATACCACTATTTCTGTCTTTCTCTTTGGTACTTGCAATATTAGATAATTATTGGTTTGTGCTCATTTTTTTCCTCACCAGGCTATGAGAGCAAACTTCTTGACTTACTTTTCAAGTTAATGACTGTTGGAGTGTCTGGCAAATATTAAATGCTAATGTTTGCTGACTGAATATTTTACAACTCTCTTTCTCCTACAAAGAAATAGCTGGAATGACTTTTATTCTCAAGTTAAGGATCTAAGAGGAATAATACCTGAACATTTTTTCCCCCTGACCTTTTCTATCCTAATTAAATTTAATTTACCAGTCCCACTCATTTTACTCCAAGGAAGGATGGGGATGGTAGTGAAGAGAAAATGAATGTTCCCAAAATCAGAGAAGGTGAAAATCCTCCTCACAGCCTTAATCTAGGTAGGTTTCCTTTAGTAGCAACAGTGATAAAATAAAAAGAAAATCTTGTACCTGTGATTTAAAAAAAACAAACATGACCCAAAACTAGTTTTCCAAAACATACCCAAAACTAGTCATGTCCTTCTTATTTTTTTGTTGTTTGTTTAGTTTTGGGGCTACACCTTGACATGCTCAGGGCTTACTTCTGGCTCTGCACTCAGGAAGTATTTCAGGCAGTGCTTGGGGGACCATATGGGATGCTGAGGATTGAACCCAGGTTGAACATATGCAAGGCAGAAGCTCTATCTGCTCTATTATATCTCTGGACCCCTCACTGAACAGAGTGAAATAAGAATTTTCTTCCAATACCTTCAGGTGGCCACTCAAGACTGAAATACTGCAATTTGTAATCTACTCCCCATCATGGATTTTAAAGTTTTTTCCTTCTAGTAATAATCTTTTTGATAACCAGCACTGCATCCTAATGCCAATGGGAGTTAGAGCTGGGAGGTGATGTGAAGAAAACTGTGCTCTTTGTGATCTGGTATATTTGGATCAAGTCCCTGCTGTTTGATATGGATGGATTAGATACCTCTTCAAGTTCAAAAGTTCTGTCTTCTAAAATGTGCATTACATTTTATATCTCACTGGAATATCTTAATACTTTAGCTTGTAAAATAATAAAGATGATATCCATATCCTATATCAGACACATAATAAAAATTTGAGCAATGAGATATGTTATTGTTTGGGGACAAAACCCCTTTTCTCAGTCTTCCTCTTTTCTTCAGTCTCTGAAAGGCACTTATGTATGAGTCCTAAGCAATTTCTCCTCACATAAATTTTATTGTGTCCTGGAATATCGTTTCCGAGCCACCTAGTCAAGGCAGTCAAGGTCCTTACCTCTTGAGAATCTGTTGCCATGTGTCCAGTTGTCCAGATAGCCTCCCATTTTTCATGGAAGATGTGGCTATTACCAAATAGACACTGGAAGAAGGTGGAGGGTCCTCAATCTTAGTATCCTATAGCATATCATACCCAGATCGTGAATCCTTTATTTGAAAAATCTCTGAACAGTGGTGACACAGAAGCTGTGGAGTCTGTCAATAAAGAGACATCTTATAAAAATTTATGAAGTTCAGGTTGTAAAGAACAAACTGCACATACCAAGTAGTAGTAGTTTATATTAAAATAACTTCATCCTTAAGTCTGTTGTCTCCATATCACCTAATAGGAGTTCATGCTGTTGCTAGATGCCTCAATGCCCTGTAAACTTTTACGTGGACTTTTGAAAAGGGATGATAGTTTTATAAGGTATGATTTTCTCATCTTACCAAATTAGATTATTTGAGAGAGCATCCCTGGATGTAAAATTTCAAATATGAGTAAATCTGTGCCTTTGAGATTCTCTGCAGCCCGCTCACAGAGTGGAAATAGAGTGTAATAAATCTGTCGCGAGCCCATTTCTCACCGCACCACTCCATATTTCATTCTTCTCTTGGTACTTATGACCACTTTTTCCCCAGCTAATCAGTCTGCATCCAGGCTGATGTTCTTCATGCCGTCCCCCTCCTTTCTTGGTCTAGATCTTGCCTCCTGGCATAACCCTTTTGCTTGCAGGCTTCTTTCTTGAACTATGAGCTATTGATGTCCCTGGATCCAATATATTACTCACATAGTAAGCATTTATTCTAGTACCAGGATGACCTATTCATGGCAGTTTAATTTATAAAATATATTCTATTTAAAATGAATTAAAATTGCTAACAGGTTCTCTGGGGTGCACTGGTCAGTGCAGTATTTCTGTTCTGCTTTCCTGAGTCTCCCTACAGAAGCAAAGTAGAAGTGACCTGCCACCAAAGCTTACATGCTTTCATCTTTTCAATTCCACTCCCCTTCATTCAGAGTGATGCTGCTTCAGTCTTCTGTGGCTTGTCTCTCGATTCTCTGGTTTAATATTGTTTAGGTCCAATGGCACCACCACCATCTGCTACTACAAAACTCAGAGTGACAGCAGGAGACTTGCAGAAGGGTAGGGAAAAAGAAAAGTCTAGGAAAATTTCCTCCAAAGTGGACTAAAGTTTGTCACACTGAGCTGAGAATGGAATGCATGGTTTTATAGGTCAGAATATAGTACAAGAGTTAATGCACTTGCTTTGCAAGTGGTTGACCTAGTTTTATCCCCAGAACCAACTATGATCCCTCAAGCACCACCACAAGTGATTCCTGAGCTCAGAGTCAGGAGTAACTGATGAATGACTCCAAATGTCACCTTAAAACCAATCCTCCCCCCCTCCAAAAGAAAACTCACCAATATTTGGTTTCTAATCCTAATTTTACTCTTAAATATTGTGATTTTGAGCAAGGAGATTCTTTTTATTAGCCTCCATTCTTGGCATATGTGAAATAAGCATGTAGGAATTGGTTATTTTTAAAGAGAAAAAATGTGTAAATAAAAGATGAAAATTTATCTTATCTTTATAGTTCAATAATTAGTATCTTGAAACTAATCAATGGAACATTGAACTATGGTAGAAGAGTTTCAAGAAAATTGTGCTATCCTTTGGACCACTCAGAAATAATATGTATAAAAAGGCAAATTGTCAGCTCTTGCCTGATCATAGGGCAAGCACCCTGATCTGCAGTTTGATGTGGGATATAAGAATGGTATGCTCATTGGGACATACAACTGACAGTGGAGGCAACAATGTGCAATTACTGGGTTTCTGAGGAAAGTTGTTCAGTGGTTTTAGAAGTTCAACCTAAGTAGCTCCTCCAACATCTTTCTTTCCAGAATGCTTTCATTCTCTGCATTTATTCACTTACATTTTATTTCACTACACAAACTTGCTAAAGTACCTCCTTTCTTGCCTCTCTTTATAGAAAAAAGAAGTTGAAACAATGCGAAGTTGTCAAATGTGCTTACAGTGGTACGACTCTTTAGTGGCAGAACAGGAAGAGGGTCTCAGAGAAGGGCCTTGAAATGGCAGCTGCTTCAGATGGCCCACACACCTTTAGCATCACATGGAAGCTTGCCAGTGATACAGAATCTCAGACATAACCATTAAAAAAAAAACCTTCTTGGGACTGGAGCAATAGCACAGCAGATAGGGCATTTGCCTTGCATGCGGCTAACCTGGGTTCGATTTCAGCATCCCATATGGTCCCCTGACCACCGCCAGGATTAATTCCTGAATGCAGAGCCAGGAGTAACCCCTGAGCATCCCTGGGTGTGATAAAAAAAGAAAAAAAAACTTCTCAGTGTTTTGTGCGCATATTAAATTCTGAAAAATATGGAAGAGCAGTCTGTTGCTTCCATTTACTGCCTCTGTGATTTTGACATTCTGTCTGTCCCTCAGAGTTTACTGAGATGTTGATTTGGGAAGGGGAAACTTGTGGAGGTGATTTCAAAGAGCTTTTTGGAGTATATGTGTGAAATAGCAGTGCCCTCTGCAGCCAGATAATAATGTCATTGAGAATCATATAATAGTATAAGTAGGCAAGGAGGATATGAAATGTTTATACCAGTCAAAAACTTCATAAATAAATTCCTACACAGACATCCTTCTAATATCATCTCCTGATGTCAGCAAATTCCCATTTAAAAATATGTGATGTAAAGGGGCATCATACTAATTGGGCATTGAATGAATAGAACATGTCTGAAATGACTTTTTCTGAAATGACTTCAGGATACTAAGGTTCTATATATTTCAAATTCTGAATATAATCATTCTAGATGTTTTGTAACAATATGACTTAAAAAAAGAGCCAAATGACCTAAACTTAGGACATAAAAATGGTCTATTTAGTATTTTTATATTAAGAAAGTTATCAAGTGCTCCAAGGAAATGACATGTTATACTCAGCTAAAACCATATACTCACTACAATGTGCTAGTTTGCCAGTACAGAGGATGTTTCTAAGAAGACAATTTTTGAAATGTTCCCTTTGTCTTTCATCAACTTGCAAAAGAACCATTTGGCTTTGAAAAAATCCTGCCAGCCACATGGCATGACAATTCTTGATAGTGCCAAGGAAATTGAATGGAACAGACAATAGTGACTCATTTTGTTCTAAGATATCCAGGGCATGCTTTGAATTCTAGGTCACCTGATCTTGAGTTGTAAATATGGGATAATGGCTAATGTCGAGCTTGTGTTCCTTAGGAAGTCCTTAAGATCTTCTCAATAGGGAATCTCTTGCAGATTTCCTACTGTGACCATCTGAAGGGGTCATTTACGCACATGTTGCTTTCCACATACAAGCTCGGAAAATAGAGCAAGAGCTGCAGATCTTTATATTATAGTATGAAACTCAAATGGGTACGATCCATATAGTTCTTTTATATGAGCAGCAGCTGTGACATGTTCTTTGTATCACACTTTATCTTTGATACAAATCCCCATTAATTTTAGTGTAGATGTCTTTTAACTCTACAGGTAGAATGACATATTTGTCCTGGCTGAAGTGTCCTGGGTTGACTGCATTCACTAACTATAACACATCTAATGCTGAGAGTTTCCTTTTTGTGAGACAGGCATTATATTACACCACATTATGCAACTCTGGTTCTTAGAATTTTTTCCTTACTTGTCTTGTATTCTCTTATTCTTCTCCAATTAATTGTATCATACCTAATCCGATCATGTTCTTCCGTTACTGAAGAATGAAACTGGGATAAAGCTACCTCTTTAAATAAGTCTGTCAATATGTTGCTGCAAAAGCATTCTGTCTGTATGAGAGAAAAATATTTTTTTTTTGTTTTTTTGGGTCACACCTGGCGATGCACAGGGGTTACTCCTGGCTCTGCACTCAGGAATTACTCCTGGCGGTGCTCAGGGGACCATATGGGATGCTGGGATTAGAACCCGGGTCGGCCGCGTGCAAGGCAAACGCCCTACCCGCTGTGCTATCGCTCCAGCCCCCGAGAAAAATATTTTATAGCAAATAATCTAAGTTATAAATTTAGGAATCTTAAAACATTACCCTGTTAGGGGTGTTTTGGTATTTAATCTGTCACTCTCACTGTCATCCCATTGCTCATCAATTTGCTCAAGCGGACACCAGTAATGTCTCCATTTTGAGATTTGTTACTGTTTTTGGCATATCGAATACGCCAGGGGTAGCTTGCCAGGCTCTGCTGTGCGGGCGGAATACTCTTTGTAGCTTGCTGGGCTCTCCGAGAGGGGCGGAGGAATTGAACCTGGGTCGGCTGTGTGCAAGGCAAATGTCCTGCCGCTGTGCTGTGGCTCCAGCCCCTTGATATTTAATGGACTGAAAAAATATAAATTGGACTGGAGACAGTGATCTCTTGGTAATGGATATTATGCTCTTGACCTAAAAAGGAAGGAAGAAATATGTCAGCTATATGAATATTGTACTTGTCACCAAAGCAGAGAATGCAGAATAAATAATTCTTCAGTATTTTCCATGTAGTTTGATAATTCATAGCCTTGGTTTTTCATGAGAAAGTTATGATTTTACCTAATTCTGTTTGCTTTTGGAGTTCCCTTTGTTCTGAGAGTGAGAGATCTGAGGATAAGTCTTGTTTCTTTTCTTAGGGCACAGTTAAATATCACATACATTTTTACAGCCCAGAGAGTCATGCTGATTCTTTGTTTTCTTGCCCTCATGCTGCATTAGTGATGAACCAAATCATTTGATCTGCTTAATCTTCTTATTCAGGTTATTCTCTTGACCGAGCAGTTATATTTTCACCTTGATTTTCCCTTTTCTTTATTCCTCCCTTTTCTGTGGTTTGAAAATTGTTTCCCTATAGAGCTAACAGCAATAACCATAGCAATCATAGCCTAAAGGCTGCTTTGCTGAGTGTGACTTTAACCTTGTAAGACTAGTAACTGACAGAGCATGATATAGACCAACAGTTAGAAGCCTCTTTCTTCACAGAAACCATAATATAAAAGCAGGAAGGAAATTTAAATATTTAATTCAAACTCTTCTTTTTGTAGGGGAAGAACTAGGTTAAGAGAGGTTATGTGCTTCATCCTAGGTTGCATAGTTAGCAATTAGAAGAGGCAATTTCAATTAGTGCCCATTTTCAAGGAGGTTTGTGATATTCTCATTCCATCTGATGGGCTGTCTTGGATCAAGTATCTTCTCTGCACCAATCTGTTATAACAACAAATAGGCACTCACTGTAGAGAACTGGTCAGAGTGACTGCTGCCTCACTCTGCTCTGGCTGGGGGTTAAGAGGAATCCCTGTAGCTCAGGCAACACTGCAAAATCTGTTCCCAGTATGGGGTTATTATCTCCTAGGATGGAAGCCCGGATCTAGCTAGATCTTACAAATTCAGGAAGCATATCCCTGCTAAGGAATTTTCCATGTTATTTGGATTCCTTTTCCCTTCAAAATAGATCAGATCCAGGGTGACACTAATCTGCCTTCATTGTTCTTTGCTCTGTCCACTCTGCGAGTCCTGACACTACACTGACAATAGAGTTTGACAGATGGGAAGCCTGCAGTAGTCCCACGACTGGATGCCAAATGGGACAAAAGACGAGGTGATCTGATGGGCTGTGGCATCACTGAAAAGGATACAAATATTGATGCACAAAGGAACCCAAAGGATGGCGAGAAATAACAGTGGTTTTCATCACTAGATGAACTAGAATTGAAGGTGTGGAAAATTATTTTCTATTGTAGCTATATCAAATTTTAATCTGGAGTATATAATAGTGATTCAGCAAAGAAGTATGACTTAATTGGATCTTTTATTGTGCTGCAAATGATAATTAACATTGTATGAATGTCATACAATGTAATTTGTATATATTATGAAGTTATCACCCTAGTAAGTCCACTAAACATATGTCACTGTCACTGTCATCCCATTGGTCGTTGATTTACTCAAGTGGGCATCAGTATTGTCTCTATTCCTCCCAGCTATGAGATTTTAGCAACCTCTCCTTACTCGTCTTTCTCAACGATTGGAGGCTCTTTCAGGGTCCGGGGAATGAGACCTATTGTTACTGTTTTTGGCATATCGAATATGCCACGGGGAGCTTGCCAGGCTCTGGCAAGCAGGTGGGACACTGTCAGTAGCTTGCCAGGCTCTCTGAGAGATATATAAGAGGTATATATTATACGTATATATGTATATATATATCACTTGTATCACTTGTCATCCCGTTGTTCATCAATTTTTTCAAGTGGGCACCAGTGACGTCTCCATTTATTCCTGTTGCGTGCTAGTGTAGCTCAATGGCATCTGCTCGCTCCAGGAACGCGAAAAGTCTCAAACCATTCATTTAGGGTCTTGACAAAGAAGTCTGACTATTTCGTAGGTACATATTACATATTTTTCCTTATGATAAGAAATTTTAAGATCTGCTCTTTTAGCAAATTTAAATTTTTCATTACTGTGTTTTTGTTGTGACTATGCTACATTTGCACAACCTGTTTTTGGTAGTTCTTTTTTCTTTTAATGGCCGTAAAATGAATCTAAGTTTATTATAAAAATTGTATTGGATTGAAGCTGTGATTCACTGAGATATATATGCATGGGAAATAGTGATTCACTCGGATGTAATTGTATTACACTCCATATGTGTCTTTCCTTTTATTTCCCAAGCAAGCAGCCAGGTCTCCGTGCTTGGGAAAGTTGTGTCTTGGACAAGAAAGCAGGAGTTGCTCATTTTAGAGGAGAGACTACCTTTAGTGTTCAAGAGGCACAATGGTTGAGACTGTCTCCTGTGAGGGAGCAGCAAAAATATCTTTGGGAACGTTAATCAGGAAACCTGAAAGGAGAAAGTTGATCTCTTCAAGTTAAGTGGATCCATTGGCCTCCTTCTTGGAGGACCCCAAGGCTACGGCAACAGGGGACAGAGTCACATACAGTAAAACTGATTTTCTCTTAGGGATTTCCAGGCTTGATAAATAATAACACAACACAGGAGGCAAGCCCCTCACAACTGAATCTGGAGATTACTCTAGCCAAGAGTTTTCTTTCAAAAATGTAAATCTGATTATTTTTCCCAGTAAAGGTCCTTTCAGTGACCTTGCATCTATAGTAGAGGAAGGTGTTCCGAGTTGATGAAATAGCATTTGCAAAGTTGTGAAGTTAATGACACGTGTCCCTTGTACCAGTGATTTTCTTTATTTTTAGCAGTTTGTGTTCCTGAGCTACTGCATGGATGGGATGCTTAGGGGTGGCTTGACTGCCATCTGGTGGAAGTCTCTGTGGGTCAGTGTCTTTCAGACAGGTTTTGGGGAACGAACACAAGTTTTTGAATAACATCTCACCTAGAAAACCAAATATCTCTCATACTGTGTCCTTCCTCACACAGTCTTAGACTCTTCAGACATCTTTGTATGCCCACACAACAGGTTATTTGACCAAACTTTTTATAAGTAAAATCAGATTAAGATGGCGGTATGAGTCCACATTGAGGGTTGAAGACAGTGTTAGGCTGGATATGTAGATGTGAACATACTGAGAAAAAAAATTTCTGAATACAAGCTAGTAATAGAAAAAAAGGATGTATTTTTCTTTTATTTTCAATTTCTATTGTGAGTCTCATTTTGATGGTGAAAGTTTAGTTATAATTTAGGGTCACCTTGTATGGAACTATTAATATCTTTGTTTTACAGCTGAGAAAATCGAAGCTCAGAAAGTTGAATGGTTTGTTAAGATAAAACATTTCTTAATAATTAGAACTAGCGTTAATTAGTTCTAATAATTAGAACCCAGGTATCTTGCTTCTAAGTATATTCCATGATCTTTGTCTTTGACTTATGCAACTGTGTTGTGAAGGCTTCATGGAGAGTGTACAATTCTCTCCTGGGGATTCTCAGTGCTCTTGGCATCCATAATAATTATATTTATTTTCCTTTACCCCAGATAGTTCTAGGACATCATCTTTGCAGGTTTCTCTGATTCTATTGGATGATTCATTCATCTTCTTACAATCTTCACCACACCAGGAGGAAATCTTTGACGTTGTCTAAAACTCTGACTATCTAGACCAGTGGTTATAAACTGGCTTATTGCCCTGACGGGCATTGGTCAATGTCTGGGAACAGTTTTAGTTGTTCCAGTTAGAAATGGGGATAACTTTACTGGCATCTAGTGAATAGATGTGAAGGAGATTGCTAAACTTATCGCAATGTATAAAACAGTCACTGCAACAAAGAGTTATCAGGTCCCAATGTTAGTAGTGCCAAGGATGAGAAGCTCCACCATAGACATAAACTTATACTTCAGCAATTTTATTTTTAAAATTTCACTTTATTTCCAGGGCTGGATTTTCACAGGAAGGCACAGAATTCTTGGTTCTCAGATCCACCAAGCCTTCAGGGAATTCTGTTACATTTTCTTTCATTAGGGGCTGGGCTGGCGTGTTGATAGAAACAGCCTCTTTCTTAGATACTCACTTTAATTGAAGCTCTCTGAACACCCCCTTTATTTTTTTCACTTTCTCTCTTATGTAGTGTGAATGTGGGAAACTTTGCTCTTATTCATCATGTTCCCTTCGATCTTTGCCCGTGAGTTCTTTCCCTATTAGAAACTTGAGCTGCAAGAATTGATTATCTTTTTCTCAACTTTATGTAATCATTTTCCTGGCAGCCGTGCATATGGGAAAGTCAGCATACTGAATTAAGTTTTGCAGAAATGCAATGAAAATCTTATATGTTGTCCATGTCAGCATTCTGCAACCTGTGTTCTAAAGTACGGCACTATCCCTAGAGATGCCACTGGCTCTTCTATTAGAAGAGAGAACTGATTCATGTTGCCGTTGTCTGGGGATTCAGAAGCAACATATTTCAATTTGTTTAAGGACTTCCACAAAGTATTTGAACAGGAAATGTTTATTTTTCATGGAACTCTTAAAAATTGTTTGTCTAGTTTGAAAAATCTTGTTGATGTGATCAATGTGCTTTTTATTAAAGCATTGACACAAACAAGAGTATATAGGTTCTAGAGATGTTAAAAGTTAGACTCCAAAAGACTTGATAAATGATTCATCCTCAGTGGTAAGAAGCTAGAGAAATAAATGGGGAACGATAGGAATTCCAAAATTGAGATATACATTTTGTGTCATTCTTTATATATTCCCAAGTGTTAGGCACTAGGGATTTTAAAAAGCATGAGCCACAAAATGATGATACTGAATTGATATCTATCCTGGATTATTGAAATGGCATTCTAAATGGTCTCTCTTATCTTTGATTCACTTTTCTAATCTAAACTCTACAATGCTACAAAAGAAATATTTTTAAACAAAGATGCAATCATGACACTGCTCTTATCAAAGAACTTCTGTGATTTTATTTTGTACAAGGACAATCCAAACCTCCTCACATAGTGTTCCAAATACACTCTGAATACAGTATTCAGTGTGACAGAAATGAGCAATTTTTGTCAGTAGCCCTCCACCGCTGTGGGAACGGTGAAGTAGCTTTGCAAGTAGAAAGCAATAATAGGAAGACTGCTGTAAACTGTGTCACCTAAAATAAAGAAAGAAAAGGTACTCTTTTTATGAGCAGCTTTTAATTAATGGGGAAATGCTTAAGTGAAAATGATAATTGTAGATGCTTTATTACTTAATAACCTCCATTATATTTTTAATGAGAAAATATTTGCTTTTTCTGTGTTGGGGGAAGTATGTAAGCCAGGCTTACTCCTAGCTCTGTGCTCAGGGCTCAGTCCTAGCATGTTAGTGGTGCTTAGGCAACAATATGTAGTGTTGGGGATCAAGCCTGGGTCAGCCATAGGGGAGTCAAGCAACTTACCCACTATTCTATCTCTGTATTTAAATGTTGTTTTGACATTCTATTTAATATATATCTATCTTCTTTATAAAAAAATGCAGTATTAAATTTAAATAAATTGTTTTAAAGGAAGGAGAAAAAAATGAGCAAACCTTACCTAGTTAGCTCTTGCCTGGCACTGGCAGTGCTTTTGTGTAGGAAGGTATTGGGATGCACCAGGCAAACAGTGTTGGGATACTTTGTATCAACTACAGCCAAGGTATTACTATCTTGATTCAAGTGCTTCGGAAATACATTGACATTGAAGCTGATATTAGATTGGCGTGTATGTATGTGTCCTGCAGCCTCTGCATATGTCTTCATTTTGCCCCTGTGGGAATCATTCTCAGCCTGCTGACTGGGTTCTGTGTGCAGGAGGCTGACCTGTATAGACAAAGTGTATTAAGTCCCTTTGGTTAATGGAAGATGCACAAGATAGGAGAGAGGAGAGTGAGATCAGAATGTAGGTTTCTTGAATCCCTCCCTAGACGAAGAGCCATGTTCAGCTCGCTGCTTCTCTGAGTGTTGCCTCTGCACAATCTTTTCTCTTTTTTAGGACTGTGATAACTGCTTCCGCTCATCTTTTGCAGATGAACTAAGTCTGCTAATACCACACTCTAACCCTGGGTTCCTGTGTTTTCTTGTGGTTCCTTTATAATGTAGCTATACATGTATAAATAGTTACTTAAAAGTAAACCCTCCTGGATTTTTTCCGATTTCAATCTCGTATTTCTTTCCCACTAGGATCCTAACACAAATCCTAATATGATTTGCCAGCTGAAGCACCTAGAATTTTGAGTGTCTATAAATGGCAAAGATTTACATGAAAAAGAATGGAATTAAATAGAGACACTACAAATTTTCATTCGTTGTATTTTATCTCGTAATTTCAAATGGCCCATGAAATTACAAAATGAATATTAAATATGAAAGTAACTTTGATAAGGAGAGTATTCAATTGTGGTCAAGGAAGACCATTTATTTTGTGATGTATTGACTGGAAAAATTTCCAGTTTGCTGTCCAATGAAAATGAATGGAGAGCACACCGAGTTGGCTTGGCCAGTGGAAAAGATTCCACCTGCACACAGTTTTCTCTGGGAAGAGCTGTGGTGTTAGGTGTGTAAGATCAGTGGGAACACAGACCTAGGAATCAGCGGCTAGAACCTTTGCTACTGGTCTTTGGTAAGTGTCCAAAGTATTGTCAAGCACAAGAAGTTGTTAGCCAACTGCACCTAAAAACTTTTGTCTGGTGTATATCTTTTTAAAGAGAATTTCTCCAGAAATAACCAGATAGGGATGTCTATTCTAGATAATCCTGTGGATTTATAGTTCCCTGTGTTTTTAGAATGAGGACATAAAATATATCATCGAAACTGCCAGAACCATTATTTTGCAAGGAATAGTACAACATAAGGTTTTTAAAGTAAGAATGTTAGTTTTTACAATGCTCAATGTTAGTTTGAGCATTGTATAACTGAGACTTAAACCTGAAACTTTTGTAACTTTCCACATGGTGATTCAATAAAAAAATAAAATTTAAAAAAAAGTTAAAAAAGAATGTTAGTTTTTAGTCTATTATTGGCTATCATTATTTTATTATTATTGTTATCACTGTATCACTGTCATTCCATTGCTCATTGATTTGCTCGAGCAGGCACCAGTAACATCTCCATTGTGAGACTTGTTACTGTTTTTGGCATATTGAATACGCCCAGGGTAGCTTGTCAGGCTCTGCCGTGAGGGCGAGATACTCTCGGTAGTTTGCTGGGCTCTATAATATTGTTATTTTGAGCAAAATATTATATTTTAAGGGTTACTTTCTATAAACTGCTTTTTTTAATTTTTGTTTTGGAGCCACTCACAGTGGTGGTAAGCGCTTGCTCCCGACTCCGCATTCAGGAATTACTTGTAGTCGGATTTGGGGGACCCTATGGGGTACCTGGGATCAAATCTGGATAGGTTGTGTGCAAAACAAGCACCTTATCCACTACACTATCTCACCAGTCCCTAAATGATTTAATTTTACCTTAAAATAATTTATATTGCTGACTATTTTTTAGGGAATGTGAATACTCTCAAATAACACAGACAATATGAATATCAGAAGCTTTTCATTTGCCCTTTATTGCTTGTACATTTATAAACATATAGATGCTTATATGTCTTTTTTTTTAATTTTTGGGTCACACCCAGTGATGCACAAGGTTACCCCTGGCCCATGCACTCAGGAATTACTCCTGGTGGTGCTCCGGAGAACAATATAGGATGCTAGGTATTGAATTCGGGTCAGCCATGTGCAAGGCAAACCTGCTGTTCTATCGCTCCAGTCCCAGATGTTTATATGTCTATCAATCTATAGCTTTATGTCCCATAGGACATGTGTTTCAAGTGGAAGTACAGTCCACACTTTCTTTGAAGTTGCAAAGTGGATAGAATCTTAACTTTTTTTTTCTCTTGGTTTTTGGACCACATCTGACAATGTTAAAGGTTTACTCCTGGCTCTGCACTCAGGAATCACTGCTGGTGGTGCTCAGGGGACCATATGGAATGCTGGGGATTGAATGTGGGTCAGCATGTGCAAGGCAAACACCGTACTCGCTGTATTATCTCTTCTTCATCCCTTAACACTATGTTTTTAGCCTGTTATTAGGGGAAGGTACAGCAAAAGATTATCACACTTTCCATGGGATCAGAACTGAGGCACTTTGAAGACTTGGGTTTGAGAGATAAAAAGACCAATCTATAAGCAAGCAGAATTTTCTGTGTAGAGTTTCTTGGGTACATACTAAAGGATAAGCATCATAGGTTACATTTGGGACATATGATTAGGAATGATGTAAATAATATTTTGAATGGATTTCCCCTCAAACTCGGTGTGTGATTGCACAAATGTGCCTGTGTATGCTTGCATATTCTGTAATGACTCTGATCACAGAGAAATATGATATGAATTATTTTATTTGGTATCACTGTATCACCGTCATCCCATTGCTCATCGATTTGCTCGAGCGGGCACCCGTAATGTCTCCATTGTGAGACTTGTTTAGTAAAAAAATTTAAAAACAGACAGAGCTTTAATCCTTGATCTGCACAATTTACTGATAGCCACCGTGTTTGCCTTTGTTAATCACAGAGGGAACTAGTTTCTCCTATTCTGGGAACGGAGCAGGAAATACCAGAGATCTATATATTTTAAACAATTAATAAACTTATACTTTACCCATAAAACATAGCTTCTTTTAGCTGTTATTCTGAAGTAGTAGTGAAGCATTAATGTCATAAAATTTGAATTATAATGCAACAACTCTGCTTGTATTTTTAGAATATTAAATTATAATAATGAGTGAGAATCTTTCATCTCTTGTATTACCCAACCCAGTATTTATATCTGACTGTGCTGTCTCAATGTGTTAAGACTCAAACTTTATTTTATAATGATGATGATTTTTTTACGAAAGGAAAATAGTCTTGGTATTTATTATAACGTCTAGGTAAGATAGACTTCTCATTCTGATGTGAAAGCTCTTTGATGTGAGGAATGCAAATATAAAATGCCTAAACTTGAATACCCTCAAAATACCTTTCTGATGAAGTGGCATATTTGGAGGAGGGAAAACCATGGTGAGTCAGCTGTCTCTACAAGTCCAGCTTCCAGAACAACTCCTGACAGGTTCAGTGACCTTGACCATCGTGGTCTAACTCCATTTTCATTTTACCTCTTGATGAATGGAATTTCTTTCAACTAGCCTACAGTCCCTGGATGGACTTTGGAGGGAAGATGCTATGTAAATGCCACTCACACCAAATTTTACAGGAGCATACTGCAATCTGAAATGAGGACACAAATATGTAATATATATTGGACCTTGTAATCTTCATCAAATATATTAAAATCTAAGTATATTTTAATGAAGTGCTCTGAAATATGTGGCCACAAATTCATTACCACATAAGCATTGTGCTCAATATAGATTCTTTTTAAATATGAAATTGTGGCTCTAAGCCAGTTGGCAGCTTGAATATCCCTGCTTTATTAGTTAGCAAATGATTCTGGGCTTTATCACATTTATTGTCAATCTCACTTTTTGGGTGCCTCGGAATTCAGAATTATATGCTCAGCTGACCCTTTAATTAGCTCTCATTCTGTCTTACATGATTTATGGCCTAGTGGCTCACATGTAAAAATGATATATGGTGTAGTGAAGTGGAAAGGTAGAATAGGGTCCCACCTCCAATTGTTTTATGCTTTCCTCTGACTGGTGACTAGAGTGCTGGGGGGCAGACAAAGCAGCAGTTACATTCCCTGGCTTAGTTATTATCACAAGGACAGAAGGTCTAGTTTGCTAAGATTTGTGCTTCCTTGCAAATATACTTTTATTTAATATAATTTAATTAATTAATTAATTAATTAATTTTGCTTTTTGGGTCACACCTGGCAATGCACAGGGGTTACTCCTGGCTCTGCACTCAGGAATCACCCCTGGCGGTGCTCAGAGGACCATATGGGATGCTGGGAATCGAACCCGGGTTGGCCGCGTGCAAGGCAAATGCCCTACCCGCTGTGCTATCACTCCACTCTATACTTTTATTTTATTAGAAAACACAAGTGCATTGATTCAGGTTTCTTGAAATTGTCTTCCAAAAGATAGGAGAGAGGCTATTGATTTAGTCTCTGATTTTACATTTTAATTTTCTGATTCTCAATACAAATAGCATGCAGGCAGTCACACAGCATTCAAGGCACAGGGCTTTGCAGTGTTTTAGCGTCGTTATTCTAATAGGACCAAGTGTTTAGGGAGTATAGAGGCACTGGGTGAGGCACTGACAGAGAGGATGATAATAAGTTGGTTAATAAGTTCATAAATGTGATCATCTTAGACTTCTGCTATGGGTTGGGAATGAGTGCAGGAAAGGAGGAGCTGTAGAGCTCAGTGTTAGGGAAGGGCCCTAGCCAGGAGGGACCCTTGGTCAAGACTCACATAGGACAAAGATGACTAGTACACAGGGTCTGAAGGTGCAACTTCTGAGCAGTGCGCACAGAAAACACAAAATCCAAGACGGAAGGAGCTTTCCAGTCTTGAGGAACAGAAAGAAAGTGGGGGTGAGTAGTAATGTGTTTGTTGGGGAGTAGTAGGAGTTGAGACTAAGAGGGAGAGAGGGAATGTGGGAGCTTGATGGCCACATTAAGAAGAGAGATGTTCCAGCAGACGAACATTCCAAAGACTTCTGCTGTGTTTTTTTCCAGTGCTTGTCCCCACTAGCATCTTAAAGGTCCAAGGGGTGTCTTCTGCTTAATATATCCAAGCCCCATTAGGTCTAAGCCCCACTTTTATGATAGGGAATATAATGTCCTGGGGGAAATCTCATACAAAATTGTCCTGTTATCTGGGGTGGGGTGGGGTAGCCCATTGTCCTGTTATCTTTAAGGGTTTACTCTTGAACAGTAGTGTCAGAAAAATTATTTCAACTCAAAAAATCATTTCAATTCATTTACTCATGCAACAAAAATCAAATAGAGTTATGTCTTGAATGTTTTCTCTAAGCATATCTTACTTTATAATTATTGGATGCTTTGTTTATGTAGCATGGAAGTGATGATTACTATAAAATGTATACTTGACAACTTAGACTGATAATGTAATTGTTCACCTTCAGAACATAAATACTCTGGCATCTGACATGGTGTCTTGGATTCAGATTAACAATTATTCAGAAAAGGATGGTGACTTGTTTGGTGCCTGGTTGTGTTTCTCTGATTTTCAGGCCATGGTGGGGTGAATAATAAAGACAGGATGTTCTAGAATGCTGTTCTTCCCCTAAAAAGTAACCAAGTTGGAAAAGCCTGCAGAACTTCTTTTTACATATTCAGTTTCCACTTTGGAAAAAGGTTGATGTATGTTTATATTTAAAAAATGCAAATGCCAACCATAGAAGCGTTCTTTCATATATTTGTACTGTAGTCTAATTCATTTTAAACTGTTTGTTTTCCTTCTAAATCTTGGAGTTGCTTTTGTGAGTCTGCATTTTCAAAAGAAAAGGTGTAGCTCAGAGAGAACTTCAAGGAACTTTCCGGGAAGGACGCCCAGTGAAGTGGGGGAAAGAAGGAATAGGCAGTAGAGGTGTTATAGTGGTAAGGAGATACCTTTGTGAACATAGCACTAGGCCAGACTTTCTGTTTGAACTGGGCTGTGGTTACCCAGGATCACCCAAAGTAGCACTGTAGCACTGTCATCCCATTGTTCATTGATTTGCTCGAGTGGGCACCAGTAACATCTCCATTGTGAGACTTGTTACTGTTTTTGGCCTATCATGCTCTGCTGTGGGGGTGGGATACTCTCGGTAGCTTGCCGGGCTCTCCAAAGTATCAACTAGAATTCATCTTCCAAATGCTAACACCTTTTCACTAATCTGACTTCTGTGATTTCAGAATTTGTTCATGGAAAGAGGCTTTGACACAAAGCTTCCTCACCACAGTGGGATGTTAACAATAAACATTTAGTCAATCTGCCTAATTTGAACAAAACTCCACACCCTTTCATAATTTGTTCCTGCCTTCTGACTGAGTTATTTTTCTTGTCACAGAATTAATAATGTTTAAGGTCATCTGTGCATGAATTAGAAAATTAGAGCATTAGAGGGTACTCAGAGATTATCTCTCTCTCTCTCACTCTCTCTCTTCCCACCCAGCTCTCTGATTTTTCAGCCGCACCTGGTGATGCTCAGGGTTATGCTGGCTCTGTGCTCAGGGATCACTCCTGGGGACTATATGGGGTCCTGGGAATCAAACCCGGCTCAGCCACATTGAAGACAGACACCCAACCCACTGTATTATTGCTTTTGCTCAGATGTAAAAAACTAAAGCTGGCCGAGGGACTGGATCCGGACTGCCGGTGGTCAAGGAAAGGTGAAGGAAGAATGAGGACCCAGCTGGTTGCTGCTTTGTTACTTTTTATTCAATCTTTAAACTTCCATCTCCAGCACTCCCAGCTCTAGCAGCTCTCTGGATCTACTCCGCTCCTCCTCTAGTTTCTCCTTCCCCATGTCTGTGTCTGTGTGTGTGTGTGTGTGTGTGTGTGTCTGTCAGTCTGTCTGTCTGTCTGTCTCTCTCTCTCTCTCTCTCTCTCTCTCTGTCTCTCTCTGTCTCTCTCTGTCTCTCTCTCTCTCTCTCTCTCTCTCTCTCTCTCTCTCTCTCTCTCTCTCGGAACCCCTTTTTGCTCATGGTGCAATACATTGACAGTTACCAAAGGCACCAAAAGATCTTACAGGAAGAACATTGAGGCAACATTATTCTCTTGTATCTGCAGGCCAGTAATCTAGGCCTCCGAAAGAAGATACAAAACCAAAACCTAAGCCTTCCTTGGGCTGAAAAGCACTCGGAATTACATACCAAAGACTGGGCTGGGCTGCCACATGAAATCTACATTGTCAATTACAAACTAGGCAGCACCTGAAATCTACATCCCAAAGACTAGGCTGGACCAGAGTCTGGAATCTACAATGTAACAATTCAAGCTTAAAAGGTTCAATAACAATAGCAGAACACCTATTCTCTAGGACAGATACTCTTTCAGCAGGACCCATCAATGATGAAATCCCATGGTTGTGTTTCTCCTCTCCTTGTCCAACAAACATATGAGCATTCATAATATTAATCGTTTTGTATGGGCATAGCAAGAGATGCACTAAACTTTTAGAATTGCTCTCCTGGGGTCATCTCACAGTGCCCGGGCTAGATTAGTCTTTCCTATCCCTAGCAGGGTCCTAGTCTCGTCATTACTTTAAGATCATGACAGCATTTGTCCACGATCAGACTCTTAACTTATAGTTAAGAATGAGGCACTTTGGCCAGGCCCATCTCGATGCCAGGGTAGCACATAACTTACCGCTTGCCCTGGGTCCGTCTCGTCCCCCATTGGCACCCTGCCTTTTAGAGGGCTAGGAACTGAGGGCAACCAAGGCTACAGTCGAGAAAGCAGATGCCCGGGAATTAATAATATTCAAGGCCAATTAAATTCCAATTGCAAAGGCATATTAATAAATGTCTTTCTTTGTCCATACAAAAAGGACTTGCTCTGAATAAGCTATGCAAAGGACTCAAGGAGAAGAGAAAAACATTATTTACAAGTCAACAGAACACTAAGAAAGAAGCTACAAATAAACAGAGGAATGGGAGCACTGTGACGGGAGTAACCCAATAAACCTAAACTACCTGAAGCTATGTAATCCTACACTCAGATTTTCCTCTTATCAGTCTTTTTAATGCAGGGTTCTGAGGTCTCTTAGAAACTTTGGTAAGAGTGGGAATGCTTGGCCTACTCTTTTGTTCTTGGCCCAGGGCTTGGACCGTTTACCCTTATATGCTCAAACTGAAATGAACAACTGCTTTTTTGTTCCCTTGGTGGGAACATACAAGAAACTTTCTGGTCTATGCAAGCATTGTTATCAACTTGTAAGGGAGTCTACATTTAGAAATTCAAAATAATATTTTTATTTTTATTTAATGCAAGCATAGCCAAGTATATGTATATCTTGACTAGGTTTCTAAATGCAAGCTTTAGATCAGTCTTCCTCAACCTGCTTCCAACCATGACTCTCCTCTCACCTTATTTCCTACCTATAGCCTTCCTGTCCTAGTGGTTGACCACCCCCACCTCGCCCCTGGGAGTTTCATGTTACTGTTCCCCATTTCTGTGATTTTTACCTGTGGTCTCTTGGAATATTCCGGCAGACTATAGAAAGGCCTATGGATCCCACCTGAGAAATGCTGCTTTTGACAATACATTTATATTTTCAAATGACCTAATCTGATAACTTTGGAATCATTGGGCAATGTTCATGAAATATATTGGTTCTTCACTTTACAGTAAAATTCAGTAAGGCCCTGTGGTTATATATGTTTAGTGGGGTCAATCAGCCTGCTTATATTTATTAGCTAAGTGCATTGGGAAAAGGCCTGTTTCCTTGTTTGAAAATCAAGAGTAATAACATCTAACTCAGAAGACTGCATTAAAATGGATAATGCATCAAATCTTTTGCACAATGCCTACAATTTGGTAAGGGAAAATTACCATTCTCCATCATCGTTCTCTACCATCACTGTTATAGTATCATGCAGAATAGTTTCATTGCCCAAACAGTACTCATTCTCTACCTATTCATTCCTCTCTCTTTTCCCTTAATATTGATTTTAAAAAAATTGCCTCCAAGGAATGGGTGTTGGAATACTGTATGACTGAAATCTAGTCGTGAACAGCTTTGTAAGGGTATATCTCACAGTGATTCAATTAAAAAAAAAGTTAAAAAAAATGACCTCCAAGTTTCACCCTTCCCAGAATGCTATGCAGTTGCAAACATACAGTATGGTTGTGTTTTTTTTTCACCCCTCCAAAACTGACTTCATTTATTTAGCAATATGCATCTAGGTTTCTCCATGTTATTTTTTTAGATTGATGGCTTCTTTTGTTTTAGTGCTGAATATGAATATTTCATAATTTATATACTCCAGTTTTTAACTTGTTTATCTATAGAAGGAATATGCAACTTGGTTTCTTCCAAATTTTGGTAATTATGAATAAAGCTACTATAATAATTTGTGTACTTGGTTTTGTGTGGCCGAATTTCTCACTTATTTGAATAAATTACTAAGAGAGCAATTACTGACTGACTTTATAACAGACGTCTTCTTTGCTGAAGTGACTTCCATTTAGCATTCTTACCAGCAATGAGAGATCTTGTTGCTCCACATTTTCATCAGCCTTTGGTAATGCCAATGTTTTGGCCACTCTTTTCATTGTTTAGCCATTTTAATAACTATGCAGTGGTGATTCTTTGCTGTTATAATTTGCTTTTTCTTATGGTTTCATGAAATTATATATTCATATGCCTATTTAATATATTTCTATCTTTTTTTGATGAAGTGCTATTTCAGATATTTAGCCTGTTTTAAGTGAATTTTAAAAAATTAAAAAAATTGTATTGATGTTACATTTATATATAAATATATAAAATAAGAATGTCTTTTTATATAATATATTTGTATTTTTATCCAAGTTCTTTCTAAGATATGTATTTTTCAAATATTTTCTCTGTAGTCTTTGATTTGTTTCTTTCATTCTCATATTTATTTTGATAGAGCAGAAGTTTATACTTTTAATAAAACTTTATTATTTCCTTCAGTACTGCAGGTTATACCCAACACCCACTGTAGATCTTTGTTCTTGGTGTTGCAAATAAAAGCTTATCAAATCCAGGGTCCTTGAGATTTCCTCCTTTGTCATTTTTTGAAAGTTTTTCTATGTTGCATTTTACTTTATCTCTGTGACTTATTGTGTGTTACTTTTTGCAGTTAGGGCAATGTTACTGTCTAATTTATTTAATTTTGCATGTGGATGTCCAGTTATTTATTTTTCTTTGAATTAATATTAAGAAATTTATAAGAAGATTTCTTAATCACTGAAATAACAAATATTTTGATATAATAGAATTTTTCCATGAAAAAATTTCTTCAATTATGTGGAGAATAGCACTTCAGTGCCTGGGATTATCAGTGAAGTGCTTTGACATATTATATCTTATATTTTAAGATTATTTGGGAAGACTGGAATGGTGTGTATGATATAGGCTAGTTGTACTTCTTTTTTTTAAATTTTATTTTTCATTGAATTACCCTGTGGAACGTTACAAAGCATTCAGGCTTAAGTCTCAGTTATACAATGGTCGAACCCTGTTCCCTTCACCGGTGCACATAGTCCACCACCAAGAACCCCAGTATACCTCCCATCCCACCCCCAGTCCCCGCCTGTGTGGCTGATGATTTTCACTTTACTTTCTCTTTACTTTGATTACATTCAATATTTCCACAGAAAACTCATTATTATTGTTTGGAGTTTCCCCCCAAAATCAGACCTGCTGAAAAGGAAGCATTTGATAATTTGTTTTCCATTGCTGAGAATGAAGAGATATGAGGTTTTGGATTCCTGTATGCTAGCAATTTAGTAACTAAGTCCAGGGAAATTTCTGCCAGAAATTGCATCATTGCAAGCTCCTACCTCTCTTTAGTGGTTCTTATAAGACGGCGGTCGCCACACCTTTCCCCCAGGAAAGGAAAAGCAGAGAGAGAAAAACCTATCCTCTCCTGGGGCGGCATGGGGCCATGGCTTAGTTCACAGTCTAGAGACATTTCTGCAAGAAGCTGCTGGTGCCAAAGGTAGTTTAGCTGGACTCTGGGATCATGGTCATCCAGCAACGGAGAGGCCGCACACATGTGACCACTCGGGTCACATCTCGGCCGAGAGCCTACGCTAGTTGTACTTCTTAACTAAAACCTAGTCACTCAAAATGTTTTATATAATTGCTGATCAAGCATTTCTGCTTTTATAATTTCCCTTTAATCTGCTCTATTACCTGAGATAGCAGTTTTGAAAATTGTTGACTGCTTTTCTCCTTCTGTCCTTTCTTTCTTTCCTTCCTCCCTTCCCTTTCTTTTAAAATCTCTATACTTGGCTAACAATCCTAAAATCTGCTGACATTATTGATCCTAGGAATAATTATATAATATGATCTCTGGAAAAATTTCCAGGCATAGAGCCCAGGAATTCCATAAAACCTATATATTTCAAATCATATAAATCTTGTGAAATATTTTTGGAGAGAGTTGCCAGTGAGTGGATTACATGGATCTATTCTAGAGGAAAGGGTTTTCCCTTGCTTTTTATTATTTCTTAAAATAATTTTAACTAAAGCAAACTAAATTTATGGCATTATATATGTTTCAGGTGAATAGCGTTATACATAAATGTCTATGTATATTCCATCATGATCATCTTCAAAAAATCAACCACCACACAATTAACCTCTGGATTTTTGGGGGGGATGTTGATTTTTGTGATCTTTATTCCTGGCTCTGTGCTCAGGATTCACTCCTGGTTGGCTGGGGAACCATATGGGATAAAACCTGGGTTGCTGCATGTAAGGCTTGTGCCCTACTCACTGTACTGTCTCTCCAGCCCGAAATCTTTTTACTTTTATGTCCTCCTTTCCTCCAATCTACTTCCCATCTGGCTATTACCAATCTGTTCTCTATAAGATGATTTGTACTATGTGAGTTCTGTTTTATTTTGTTTGTTCATTTGCTTTGTTTCTTTTGTATTCCACATATATATGAAACTCCCTGGTATCTGTTTTTCTCCTGTTTCACTGAGCATAATGCCATCAAGGTCTATTCAAGTGACTCATTGTTTTTTAAATAACTGAACAGTATCCCAACACACACACATACACACACTACATATATGCATATATATATATATCTTCTTTATTTATTTGTCAATGAACATATTCTGTACCTTGGATATCAGAAAATAGTACTTCGGAAAACATAGAAGTGCTTATGTATTTTTGAATTTGTATTTATATATAAATATGTAATGTATGTGTATGTGCATATATATATGTATATGTAGATACAACTAGAGGGCCAGTGCAATGGATCAAGTTCAGAGCCTCATACATGCAAGGCAAGTTCTGTACTGCTAAGCAACTTCCCTAGCTCTGTATTTATATTCTTTAGAGAAGTACACAAAAATGGAACAACTGAATTACATGGCGTTTCTATTCTTAATTTTAAAAATAAATCTCCACATGTTTTGATAGAGGCTGCATCAGTTTTGATTCCCACCAACAGTATGTTATAAGGTTTATATGTTTTTCTGCATTATATCTGACACTTGTTTCATTTGTGAATATTTAATTCTAGCAGGTGTGAGATCACATTTTGGTTTGCATTTCCATAAACATAAAAATGTTTAATGTCTTTTTGTATGTCTTTTGACCATCTGTATGTCTGTATTGGTGAAATGTCTATTAAAATCATGTGCCCACAAAAGTCAAATCAAAATGGATTAAAGACCTCAACACCAGACCACATTCATAAGGTACATTGAAGACAAAGTCGGCAAAACCCTACACGATATTGAAGCTAAAGTTATCTTCAAAGATGACACACAGCTGATCAAACAAGTGGAAACAGAGATAAACAAATGGGACTATATTAAACTAAGAAGCTTCTGCACCACAAAAGATACAGTGACCAGAATACAAAGACAATCAACAGAATGAGAAAGGATATTCACCCAATACCCATATGGTAAGGGGCTGGTATCAAGGGTATATAAGGCACTGGTTAAACTCTATAAGAAGAAAACATCCAAACCCATCAGAAAATGGGATGAAGAAATGAACAGAAACTTTCTCAAGGAAGAAATACAAATGGCCAAAAGACACATGAAAAAATGCTCTTCATCACTAATCATCAGGGAGATGCAGATCAAAACAACTATGAGATACCACCTCACACCACAGAGACTGGCACACACCCAAAAGAACAAAAGCAACCGCTGTTGGTTGGTGTGGATATGGGGAGAAAGGGACCCTTCTACACTGCTGGTGGGAATGCCGACTGGTTCAGCCCTTTTGGAAAACAATATTTTTCAAAATATTCTCAAAAAATTAGAACTTGAGCTCCCATTTGACCCAGCAATGCCACTTCTGGGAATATATACCAGAGAGGCAAAAAAATATAGTTGAAATGACATTTGCACTTATATGTTCATTGCAGCACTGCTTACAATATCCAGAATCTGGATAAAACCCAAGTGCCCAAGAACAGATGACTGGTTAAAGAAACTTTGGTACATCTACACAATGGAATACTATGCAGCTGTTAGAAAAGATGAAGTCATGAACTTTGCTTATAAGTGGATTAACATGGAAAGTATCATGCTAAGTGAAATGAGCCAGAAAGAGAGGGACAGACATAGAAAGATTGCACTCATCTGTGGAATATAAAATAACAGAATAGGAGACTAACACCTAAGAATAGTAGAAATAAGTCCCAGGAGGTTTGCTCCATGACTTGGAAGCCGGCCTCACATGCTGGGGCGGCTCAGATAGAGAAGGGAACACCAAATAAAGTGTGGTTGGAGAACCTGCTTGGGATGGGAGATGTATGCTGAAAGTAGACTATAGATTGAACACGATGGCCACTCAATACCCCTAGTGCAAACCACAACACCCAAAAGGAGAGAGAGACCAAAAGGGAATGCCCTGTCACAGAGCCGGGGTGGGGTGGAGGAGGATGGGATGGCGGTGGGAGGGATACTGGGACCATCAGTGGAGGAGAATGGACACTGTTGGAAGGATGAGTTCTCGAGCATTGTATGACCGAAACACAAGCACGAAAATATGTAAATCTGTAACTGTACCCTTATGGTGATTCACCAATAAAAAAAATTAAAAAAAATCATGTGCCCATTTTAAAAATTGGTTATTTGGGTTTTGTTGTTGTTGCTGTTGTTATTGAGTTGTATAGTTCTTTGTATATTTTGGATATTAACCTACTTTTTAGATATTTGCAATATCATATTTAATAGGTTGCCTTTTCATTTTAAAGGCGGCTTCTTTCACATGTGGCAGCTTTTTTAGCTAGATATAGTTTTATTTATATTAGTGAATCACCATAAGGTACAGTTACAAACTTATGAACTTTCATGTTTGCATTTGGTTTACATCCCTCCACCAGTGCCCATTCTCCCTCTAGTCCCATTTTTTTATTATTTAAAAAAATTATTAAAGAGCCATGATTTACAAAGTTAGTGATAGTTGTTAGGCATACAATGATTCAACAACAATCCCTCCAGTGTCAACTTTCCTCTGCCAGCGTTCCTAGATTCCCTCCCCACCCCAATCCCTACTACAAAGGACCTGTCAACTTGACAGGCATATTACAAAGTTTCAGTAGTTGCCACTTAGATTCATGTTTGCAGCTCTGTTGAATCTGTGTTTTGGGTACCTGGTTATACCTCTCATTCATATATATATGAATAACTGCTATAACTGAAGCCCCGATGCCTGTTAACCCATTACTTCTTGTTTTCTTCTCCCTTGTATTCTTTCCTTCTCTGTCTCCTCCCTAAGCACTGGGATCAAGGATGATCTAAGCATCCCCCTTTTACTGGTGGAGTGCCAATTTTTTTCCCTTGCTGTTTTAGTCAGATTCCGGAGGCTGTCAAAGATCTTAATGATCATGTTTTCATATGTGATTTTATGAAATACATATATGACAAAACATGTATTTTACCTCATATTCAAGTACTTAATCCATTTAAAGATAATTTTTGAAGGCTGGAGAGATAGTGGGTAATGCTTTCCTTCCATCTGGCCAGCATTAGTTCCATCCCAGCACCTCCTATGGTCTGAGCAATCCAGGAGTGATCCTTGAGCACAGAGTCAAGAGTAAGTCTTAAATATCTCTGATGTGGCCCCCAAAGTGAAAAGAATTTTTATGTGGAGTAAGATAATGATATAATATGTCTTGGGTACATGGCTGTCCTGTTTTAACAGAACTGCTTATTAAAGAAAGGGACTTCCCTTTCACAGCTGTATATTTTTGGTTCCCTTTTTCTTAAGTAGTTATTATGTGCATGGATTTATTTCTGGACTTGCAATTCTATTCTACTGATATGTACCTTTTATTCCAGTATTGGGCTCTTTTAATTACTATAACACTGTTGTAGAACTTGAATTCAGGGAGAATGATACCTCTGCCCACATTATTTTTTATTCAGGGTGTTTTGGTTATTCGGCATCTTTTGTGGTGCAGATATTGTACAAAATTTAGTGATTTCTATTCTATTTTTATTAAAAATACCATTTGGGTTTTGCTAGAGATTAAATTATATCTTTGGACTACTTTAAGTTCTTCTTGAAGTTATTTTTATTTTTTCTTTGTTTTTTTTTGGGGGGGGCTGAGGGGTGCTGGGGAATTACCTGTGTGCTTGGAACCCACTCCTGGCTCTGTGTTTGGGGGTTGCTCTCAGCAGAACTCAAGGATTTATGTAGTGTTAGGAATCAATGTAGGGTCACTCATACAATGAAAGTGCCTTAACCTCTGTATTATCTTCTCTGGAATGAAACTGCCTTAACCCCTGTATTATTTCTCTCATTTGTATTTTCAAAATTCCGCAAATTCATAACATCCAAGAGCATAGCCTGTTCTCCAAGTGTTTCCTTTTAAATTTTCTGGTACATCTTTTTAAGCAAAAATTTAACATCTTGGTATGATATTTTGTGTAATTTTGAAGCAAATTATCTGAAGATAAAGTTGAATAAAGGATTCATAGTTTTAAAAATCCTACTAACACAGAGCACAAATGAATATATGTACTTCAAGTGAATAGATTCTTTTTTTGGGGGGGGCACACCACCTGGCATTGCACAGGGGTTACTCCTGGCTCTGCACTCAGGAATTAACTCCTGGCAGTGCTCGGGGGACCATATGGGATGCTGGGAATTGAACCCGGGTTGGCTGCGTGAGAGGCAAATGCCCTACCCACTTTTCTATCACTCCAGCCCCATGAATAGGTTCTTAAAGGTCATTGTAATCTCTGTAAAGAATGTGTGATATGGTAAACCCATGGGAAAACTAATAATAAATTTAACAAATATTACTTAAATTTTGGTCATGGTACTTTTTTTATTTTTGTTTTTTGACCACATCTAGTGATGACTAGAGGTCACTCCTGGATTTGCATTCAGGAATTACTCCTGACAGAACTCAGGGGACCATATGGGATTCCAGGGATTGAACCCAGGTCAGCCATGTACAAGGCAAGTACCCTACCTGCTATACTATTGCTCTAGTAAGAGACAAGCTACTCTTAATAGGATATATTTTTGCTTCTTTTTTTTTCTTTTATGGTTTCCCACATATCCCTTTTATGTCTGCTGTGTATGAAAGTGTCAATGTTACAAACAAATGTAAGTCAATAAGATAAAATTGGCAGTTCTATAATATGTTCTATAATATGTACACAATAGTTCTATAATAAAAGTTCTATAATAAAATTTCTATAATGTTCTATAATATGTATACTTACATCTTCCAAACATGATATTCATAGTAACATTGTTTGTAATAACCCCAATTGGAAAATACTCAAATGTCATTGTAGTGTTTTCATAATATAAATTACATATATCTATATCTATATCTTATATATATATATCTATATCTATCTAAATGAAAAGGCAAGGAGATAAGGAGATAGTATAAAGGTAGTTAGGGCACATAACTAGCACATGCCTGACCCAGGTTCTATCTCCAGCCACATAGTCCCCATAATATTTTCAGGAGTAACCCTCAAAGCTTCTGAGCACTGCTAGGTATAGCCTCGGAGGGTCCCAGCACTGCCACAGCCTGAACTGCATCACATTCTTAGGACCTTGAACTGCTGGCACAGTTGATTGAGAATCACAGTCAGGTCTCCAGATCCTATTTGCAACACCATCCCCCAAATAACAAATGAAAACAAATGGCTTGTAATTGCAAAAACAGACAAAACACACAAAACAGACTAAATACATATCACATAATTTTACTTTCAGAAGTTTTAAAACAGGCAGAAGTTTTAAAACATCTAATCTAAGGTATCAGAATTTAGTTACAGGGGTTATCCTAAACACAAGAGAAATTAAAAAAAAATTTATTAATGAATCACCGTGAGGTATGTGAACTTTTATGTTTGCATTTCACTCATACAGTGATTGTTTACATCCCTCCACCAGTACCCATTCTTCTCCACCAATGTTCCCAGTATCCCTCCCACCACCCCCACCCCATCTCCCACCACCCTACCCTTCCTCTGTGGCAGGGCATTCCCTTTTGTTCTCTCTCCTTTTGGGTGTTGTAGTTTGCAATAGAGGTATTGAGTGGCCATCATGTTCAGTCTGTAGTCTACTTTCAGCGTTCATCTTCCAATCCAAATGGGTCCCCCCAACATCCTCTACTTGGTGTTTCCTTCTCTATCTCAGCTCCCTTTTCCCCCAGCATGTGAAGCCATTTTCCAAGCTGTGGGGCAGACCTCCTGGTACTTATCTCTACTACTCTTGGGTGTTAGTCTCCTATTCTGTTACTTCATATTTCACAGGTGAGTGCGATCTTTCTATGTCAAGACAGGAGAAATTTTAAAGTAGGCATGAAGGGTTCTATAGTTTTAAATAACATCCCATTTTTTTGTATTTCTGATTATATGTGGGCATTATTTTTACCATGTGAAAATCAATAGACCATATAATTATAATTTTTCTTACATGTAAAAGCATTTTGTTTTAACAATATTCTGCAAGAAAAGATATTTTCATCACATTTGGCCTTAATGAAGGCAGCATTAAATAGATAACAGCTAGGGCCGGAGCGATAGCACGGCGGGTAGGGCATTTGCCTTGCACGCGGCCGACCCGGGTTCGATCCCCGGCATCCCATATGGTCCCCCAAGCACTGCCAGGAGCAATTCCTGAGTGCAAAACCAGGAGTAACCCCTGAGCATCGCTGGGTGTGACCCAAAAAGCAAAAAATAAATAAATAAATAGATAACAGCTAATAAAGGAGTAGAAAATATAGGACAGTTCTGGTTAAAAAATTTGATAGCACAAGAATTATTGTATATTACTTGTGTGGGTGGTTTGAGCCACTTATGTCAGTGCTCAGTGCTCAGGACTCATTCCTGGCTCTGTATTCAGAGACCAGAGATCATTTCTGGCTGTGCTTGGGGGACCATATGAGGTGACAGTGATAGAATCTGAATTGGCCACTTAAAAGAAAGCATCTTAACTGCTGTACTGTCTTTAGCCCCAAAATAAGAACATTTTGAAAGGATATTCAATACTTAAATAATGTTATGAATTACAACTTTTATTTATAGAAATAAGTATAAAAATGATTTTTCCATGGAATTTTTCTTGTACAGAATTCATATACTGCTATGAAATAAGATACAAAGTACTTGGAATAATGGGAAGAATGTCTTAATGATTTACTGTTGCCTACAGAATAGAATTCAGATTTCTTGGGGAAGTGTGTTAGGATTGCCATGATCTGGTCTTTCCATAATCTCACGTTCTTCTATCAAACCCTACTACAACACATCCTCTCTCTGCTTGGAATTCTCTAAATACATTTCACTCTTCTCCCTCCACTCTGCACACACACTTAAAAATCTTTGTGCTGGTGGTCATTATGCTTTACTTCCTCATACTATTATCATATTTGTATACTAATGACTACTGTACCCCCATTATTTAACACCATATCTAGCAAATTGTGGGATATTAATAATTGAGATCATTTTGATTTATCATTCTATAATGGTATGCTGTATTAGTTTATTTCTTTAAATAGTTACGTGTCGCACTGTGTGGTTTTCAAATATTAGGTTAAGGTGAGATTTGTTTGCCTTTTGTTTATGAAAATACTTAGAACATGATAGAAATTTAATAAATATTAAATGAACAGGGTATTTGAATGTTTTGAATTAACACATGAATAAAAATGAACTGAATTTGTGTTTAATGTATAAATTATGAATTTTAGCTTTAAATTTACCTTTCTTGTTACATTATTTTAAATGTAAATGTAACTGATGATTATTTTTTAATAAATTTTGTGGGTAGGTATTAGGCAGAAATAAGAATTAGGACAAGATTTATATTTGAATAATTTTCAAAGCAGATTAATTTTAAAATACAGTTTTTTATATACAGATCCACTCTGTGCATTGTGGAAAATATATTGCTATTAAATCTTGCTACAAGGAGGGAAACTTACAACAATATTTTTGCTCTTTAAAGATTGATGGGGCAAGAGAAAGTGAGGTCTGAGTATTTTAGCAGGAATGAAATCAGTCATCAATTTAAAGCCAGAATGTGTTTTTTTGTTGTTAATAAGTTTGCCCTCCACTCCATCCCTGAAGATAACCCATGAACATATCAAAACCCTTGCTTGCTTTGGCATTGTTTTATTTGTAGGTTTTGTAGATTTATAGAATTGTATTAAGAAACAGCACTACCAGTTTTTGTGGAAATATTATTTCCCTTTTTAATGTCTGTACAAACATTGTTCCATTTTCAATTTAATAATGGAACTCCATTTCTACCAGTTCCAAACCCTCTACTCTGTAATGTGTGAGGAGGGTAGCTACATTTTAGATAGCTATTTTCTATTCTTCAGTTACTTTTTCTATTTAAAATAACTTAGACTCCTAATTTCCAAGTGATGTGCTCACACAGTTGATTAAAATTTAAAAGAAGGATTTCTCAGACTCAGTCATTAAGGCCTCATTGAAGAGGGAAACGATGGCTTCAGACTACTGATGATAAAAAGTCTCATTCTTATTGTCTAGGAGACAGGGAATGGCGGTGAGAGGAGCAGGTTGGCGGGTGATGAAAGTCATGACTTAAGGAGGGAGAGAGATTACCACGAACTGCACTTCATCCTCTCACTTGGGAAATGGCACCAGTCTCAAAGGCTCGTAGGCACACAAGACATGACAATCATGTACTAAAATGACAAAAGGTAGAAAGACTCACTGTAAAATAGTTTGGTAAGTCTTCTAACAGGGACTTCCGCTTCAAAAAATCATTACAACTTAACCTATAAAATATACCAGGGATATTGGTGGTGGGGAATGTGCACTGGTGGAGGGATGGGTGTTTGATCATTGTGTGATTGTAACTCAAACATGAAATCTTATAACTATCTCATGGTGATTCAATAAAATAAAATAAAAATAAAATAAAATATTCCAGAAGCTACCCTGAGCTTTAAGATAAACTCTCAAGAAAGGAAGAAATAAGATATGTTTCATGCTTGTGCTTGTTTTAGATTAGTGAGCATAATTAATTTTTAATCTGCTTTCTTTAGAAGGAAAATAATTGTGTTTTTGTAATGAAATATTTCAGGTTATCGAAAAAAATGCTTTAGCCATAGCCTAAAGTTCCACGTATTTTTTTAAATTATATAGCAAATTCAAAACTTTAATTTGTCACTAAATATTTTTTAAAAAGGAAATGAATAGATATCCATCAGACTGGACTGGCTTTACTTTTGTAAATGAGGGATTAGGATTTGTTCTATAAAGGACACACAGCATTTAGCTCAGACATAATCTGATTGTATTGCAATACAAAGGCCATTCATGTCAGCTCAGTGTCCACAGGTCTGTAAATGTCTCATCACTGATTGGTCCAGGGGAGAGTATTAACAGAAAGGGCATGATGAGTTATAATCCACATCCCAGAGCATAACAGCTGTGGTTTTAAATGGTTTCTTTCAGATTTCAAAAGTAATGCAATATTTTTTTTAAAAAAAAGCATGATAAATTGAATGAAGCTTTTTTACTCACAAGGAATTTTCCCTATTTCATACTGATTGGATAGTGTTCTTGTTTCAAATTTCTTTTAGATTGTTGTACAGATTTTGGGCATATGTTTAAAATTAGACTTACCACAAAGGTTATTATCAAAAGAAGACTTTATTTAGAGAAAAAAATTATTAGTAGTTACTCAAGGACTAAAACCATAAACCAGGAACTTTCTGGGTAAAATTTTAAGTAGGGCCACTCTATTTAGAAGTCATGTGTTTTAGCTTTTATATTTATCTATCATTAACATTATAACATCAGAGTAAAAATATTAGAGAAATACATTCACTTTCCAGGTCTGAGTCAGAATTTCTGATGATTTAGAAATGAAAACAAAGCAAAACTGTAACAAGAAAAAACAAGCAAAGCAAATATTCTTTGTGATCATAAAATTTTTTTAAATGTCAAGTTTAACTGTGATTCATAAGTTGTATTTTCTTTTCATCTTGCAATTCACAAATGAATTATTATGTCAAATATGTATTCTGTGTTTACTTTATATACTAATATCATTATTTATATTTTGTCTAATGTAGAGAACATAATGTTTTCCTCGGTGGTTTATTATAAGAAGTAGAAAGTACAGAAAAGTCACTACTTGATAAATGTCAAGGATTTAGTTTTGATGTTAAGATTTGTTGATTGGGTCAGAGGTATAGTTCAATGGACTAAGCAAATGCTTTCCACACACAAGTCCTAGGTTCACTTCTGATGCCATGTTTTCCCCTAGCACCTCAGGATGTGACACCCTCCCACTCTCTGCACTGTAAAGATTTGTTGGTTGACTTCCAAGTATCACATGTCTCTTCAAAATACAGTGAAACCCACATTGCCTAATTATGAGGTTTGGGGTTTGGGTAATGTAGACCTCTCCTTTATTTCCAAAATGAGTCTGGTAGGCCAGACCCATCAATATTTCCCATATTCTTAGCTACAGCAAATTTTTGTGGGGGCTACATCTAGTTGTGCTCAGGGAACACTCCTGGTGAGATTTGGGGACCTATATGTAGTACCAGGAATCAAACTCAGATCAGCTGTGCAAGGCAAACACCTTTTCCACTGTACCATCTCTGATCTCTGAAAGTTTTTTAATTGATAGTAATATTCTCTGTGTATGTATAGGTATACTAGATACTGGTTTTTTTTTTTTGAAAAATCTATTGGGAAAAAGAATCCTAATGTAAGTAATTTAAGCATTTGCCTTGGATTTTTGTATTATCTAAATATAAAAATAAACCTTGGGTGAGTATAATACTTAAGGTTAAGGGGTTGATCTAGAAAGAGTCTTAGTGACATTGTTTAGTTTCAGGACCAAGTCAAATTTTGTCAAAGGAGATTTTGGTTACACAAACCAATCACTTTTTTCTTGCTTTCTGAAAAAACTTTTATTGAAGTCACTTTTATAAATAAAATTCCATTGCTTGATTCTTTTGAGTTGCAGTTTGGTTACTTGTAAGCAAAGACTTTGTAATAAGAACAGGGTTTTTAAAAATTGCATACTATTAGATTGGAAAATATTTTAATTCCTTTATATGTAAAAGGAATGCCTTTATATGCCGTTTCTGTGCCTTATTTGAGAAAGTCTTTAATATGAATGTTAGATGAGGGAGGTAGAAATTAGATGAGCACTTTAGATGCAAGCAAACAAAAACGATCCAATTAATGATACTTCTGTCTGAAGAGAAATCATGGGAACAAAGATAGAGGAGTTTTAAAGAAATGTTTCAAATGTGCCAATAGTGAAGCAAATTTAACAAAATCTAGAAAGAAGTTAAAAGTGTTGCGGCCTTGGGTTGACTGGATAAGATAGCCAGGTATAAAATTAAACTGAGTAGCTATAGCAAGAATCTTCAGTTCATTTTACATATAATTCTGATTCACTATGAGACTGGGACTCCACCTCTGTCCTTTAACCTAGCAGTGGTATTAGTGTTATAGGTGATGGGAAGGATTTGATTTGTGGTGAAAAGATTCAGGCAGTAGAGCAGTTCTTACCATCATTATATCATCTATTCATCACACTTACTGAATCAAGGTTAGTGAAATGCAATAATTTCTTTTGACTAGTGTAAAGTTATATTTTCATACATTATTCATGTTGAGATCTTGAACTATTATTTTAGTAGCTGTATTACTTTTTCTCCATCTTTCCAAAGAATGAGAATCTTTACATAGATAAAGTTTTTTGTGCATGGGCTAAAATCTATTTTTTCCCTTCACAATCCTCAAACTTACAGATTTTATTTATTTTTTTAATTGAATCAGCATGAACTAAAATGTTACAAAGATATTTATGATGACTGAGATTCAGGACCACCATGTTACAACACCAATCCCTTAAAACTTACAGTTTTTTTTAAAAAAATGGAACATATAAACCTTTTTGCCTCATCACAGAAAATATTATGAGTAGTCCAAACCTAATAAAATTAATAGCTTAAATCAGATGAATTATTCTCATAAGTTTAGAATTCTTCTTTTGATGTGTTAATTTTGTGTACAGATACGTAATTCTTTAGAAATAGAAAATTTATTCCACCAAATTGAATTTCTAAGGTTTTAAGATCTAGAATATTTGGCCTTTCATTTAGGAGTAGATGCCTACATTCATCCAGTCATGTTTATATAGTTAAATGGTATTCACTTTCTAACTTTAGTTACAGACTAAAATTTAAAAGTCTAGGAATGTTTTAGGTTCAGTATGTGGGAACAGCATTCAAAACACAGATATGCTTCATTGCTTAGAAATGACACCTTCCATGAATAAAAGACTCTGCCAAATTAGTTTGACCAAGTCTGTGTTGCTGCTCTGTGGATAATTAGAATTATACTGACTTAGATATTATAGTTTTCATCATCATTACATTTATGCTCTTCTTGTTCCTAAAAGCAAGTACTTTGGCAAAAGAAATTTGTTTTAAAAGTTATTCTGTTGCCCTGCCTTTAGAAAAGGGTAGGTTTTAGTAAAATATCAATAGTTTTATTAATATAATGGTTCTAAATGTGAAATAACTTCACACTGGCGACTGTGTGGTTAACAGGAGTGATAGGCAATCCTCTTTGAAGAGGAGGCATGAGAAACCTAAAGAATCAAAGCCTATTAGCCCATGCCTTCCCACTGTCCTTTGTAAATCACTGTGCTCTGTAGATTATTGTTTAACTCATTTCCTTAGTATAATATGTATTTTAAAGGTCGACTGTGTAGAAAATTTTCTTTCATGGTAAAACAAGCTCTTTAGTTACCTAAATAGAAAAGAATTCTGTGAGCTATTTGGGGGGAGGGATCAGGGCTGGGAGATGGGCACAATGGCGGTGCTCCTGAGGTTAATCCTGACTCTATGTTCAGGAATTACTTATGAGATGGTTTGAAGGTCCACATAAGATGCCTGAGACTGGTCGTGTGCAAGGCAAGTGCCATACCTGTGTATTATTATTTCAGCCCCTAAGTCTTTAAGCTTTGATAATGGGGACCATTTCCTCAAAAAGAATATAATATGTATATGTAATTGTAATTTTGGTAGGCAACCTTGTATTATGCAGAAGAATATAGTAAATTTTAAACATGTCATACTTATGAATTATCTTGATTTTGTCTTTTTGGACATGGGCAGAGATACTTTTACTTCTTGCAGCTTGTTTTGACACCTTGATTAATGAATTATGAACTATACTAATTCATTAGGATAAATAGAGTTAAGAGAAGATGTTCTCTTTGGGAATATTTATGTGGAATCTATCATTAATCATATTCTTGTAAAGAAGCTACAGTCAAGGTTGAACTAGGAATGTTAAGTAATCTGATATGTACCTGGTGGGAAATATATTATCATTTAGTCTATGTTGGTTGAAACACATCTAGAATGGCTAGGTAAGGAATGAAGGAATGACATCTTCTGTCCTTGGGTGTCAGCCTCATGTGATGGAGGGATGGGTATGGTGATTCAATAAAATTAATAAAAAAAGAATGATATCTTAAAGTTGCATGGGAAACTATGCAGTGTTCTAACCAAGAGGATTCCTTTTAGTTTAGGGTGTATTTCTAAACCAAGGGGTATCAACTGTAGAAATAATAGAACTCTGAGTTGGAAGCTTCACTGATTTTATCAACAGGCTTCTCTGTACCCAACTCCCTTAATTCTCCATTCTTCCTTTGTTGGAAGAAACCCAAGTGACTAACAAAGTACTTTGAGTAATAAACAGAAACATTTCTGATAGATGACTGCAAGGAGTTTCGATCATGAAATCATTTAGATACCCACCCTCCTCCAGTAACTACTTTTGTGATTACTGCTTAAAAGAAGGTGGAGAGATGGAAAGAGGAGAGTGTTCCCAAGAAGTGAGAGAATGAGTCTTGTCCTCCTACCAGGTGTAGCACTACACAAGCATTTTCTAGAAAGATAAATGGTCTTTCCTTCAATAAGGACTTTGAAAAAGGGGGAATCTTATTTTAATGTTTTGTTTTCTTCTATTAAGTTTTGTGACATTGATTCTCATAATGACTGATACTGGGGTTGGGGATGGTGGCCTCAAATGAAATTTAGAGCATGTTTAATGGTTTTTTTAAAACTTAAACAAGGTAGATTCATAGTGGGGTGTCAAGCAATTTTGTTTCAAAAAAGGGAGAAGTGGGTAAAATAAGTTTGGGAACCTCTGGGTTAGATTGAAATGCACAGGTAGGAACTTATGTAAGGATATAAATAAATGAAAAATTCATGTAATAAGGTGAGACTTTCAGTGACCAATAATAGCAGGAGAATGTTATTGTTTTAGAGTCCCTATACACAAAACCATTTTCCAGACTTAGAAATGGAAATTGACACATGACAAAAATTTAAACAAACACACACAAAAAAAATTTCAGATTTGCATATTAAAGTTATGGTCCAGGGAGAAAAGTATGCTTACATAAATTTGTAACTAAATTTTTTTTGTTTAAAAATAAATTTTGAGGGTTCAGGAAGTAGTATGGTAGTTAGGGCAAAAGCACATGCCACCACCACATAGTGCAGCCCTGGAGGCCTGCGGCATGACAGGGATATCCCTAGTGATTGTAATTCCCAGAACTGGAGTCCCCAACATGGTGGGTTCCTGGCATCTTTGCATTGAACCTCCATCCCAGGGTGACTAGAACTTGCCTACGGGCTCTGAGACACCTGAGTGCAACTTGGGGCCCCTTTCCCCTCAAATTAACACAATTATAAAATGAAATTTGAAAATAATTCAATAAAATGTTTTCTTGTAAAAATATAGGAGAGAAAAAAATTGATACAAAATACTAATAACAAACTGAAAAATTGAATAATGAAATAAGCTTGACAAGTGGAAGAAAAAAGAGTCTGAGAGAATATAAAATGATAAAGAAACATCTTGTGTAGTTTTATCACTGTATCACTGTCATCCTGTTGCTCATCGATTTGCTCGAGCAGGCACCAGTAACGTCTTCATTGTGAGACTTGTTGCTGCTGTTTTTGGCATATTGAATACGCCATGGGTAGCTTGCCAGGCTCTGCTGTGCGGGCGAGATACTCTCAGTAGCTTGCTGGGCTCCCTGAGCAGGATGGAGGAACAGAACCGGGCTTTCTGAGTGGGATGGAAGAACAGAATCCAGGTTAGCCGCGTGCAAGGCAAGCGCCCTACCACTGTGCTATCTCTCCAGCCCAGTTTTATGTACTTGTATTTGAAGAAAAGAAGTTTTCTGCTTGTTAATATTTTTGAAATATTGAGGATAATTTAAATATTTTATAAAAGTGTCAGGTATGACTGACTGGACCTCATTTCTACTGTCACCGGTGACTCATGTTGACAGAAATGCTGACGGAGAATGCAGATGGCCAAAGCTCAGGGTCCTCGCCTGATGGTCCACACAGCACTAATGGGAGAGCTTGCATGGGGAACAGACAGCACCTTCCTGCTTCTCTACTGAAGCGCTCCTTCAGATAGAATCATTAGGATCCGTTCATATCTTTTGTTTTGTTTTTAACCTCATGTATTCTACTTTTTCTTTTCCTGTACGTATATGTTCATGGCAGAGCCTGGCAAGCTCCCCATGGTGTATTCAATATGCCAAAAGCAGTAACAATAATGGGTCTCATTCCCCTGACCCTGAAAGAGCCTCCAATACGACACTGTTGGGAAGGATGAATAAGGAAAGGCTGCTAAAAATCTCAGGGCTGGGATGAATGGAGACCCACTCGAGCAAATCGATGAACAATGGGATGACAGTGATACAGTGATAAAAGTGTCAGACTTCCCTAAGTCTACACCTGATCATGGAAGAAAAGTACCAAACTTCTATAAAATGCTCTAACACAGGGGAGAAGCTGTAGCTCAATGGTAGAACTCATGCCACGCGTAAGTGAGGCCCTGATTTTTAATCTAACACAACTTAGCCTGATCTTCCAGGTGTTTGCCCTGCTGGCCCAAAGCACACTAGCCAGAAGTGAATAGCACCAAACTCTTGGACTCCTAAAGTTGCTTTGGGCTACTGAGGATAGCCAGGATAGCCCCTGTTTGTTTTTGTTTATGGGTTGGGGGTAGACCACACCTGGTGGTGCTTTGGAAGCCCTTGCTTGGGCCTTACTACCAGCAATGCTGGGGAAATAGAACCTGAGCCTCCTTCATGCAGAGCATATACTGCAGCCTTTTGAGCTATTGCCCTTGGCTCTGACCCCTATCATTTTGATATAAAATTGATCTTAAAACAGATAAAGGCGGGGGCTTCTCCTGAAGCCCCTGCCTGGCACCTGTCCGCCGCCGCCGTCGGATCCTGACCAATCTCCATCCTGCAGGTAAACAGGCAATCCCTTGGAGAGCCTGCCTCAGCGCGGAGAAGCCCCCTCCCCGCCCCCTGCCCGCCGCGGCTTGGGGCTTCTCCTGAAGCCCCTGCCTGGCACCTGTCCGCCGCCGCCGTCGGATCCTGACCAATCTCCATCCTGCAGGTAAACAGGCAATCCCTTGGAGAGCCTGCCTCAGCGCGGAGAAGTCCCCTCCCCGCCCCCTGCCCGCCGCGGCTCGGGGCTTCTCCTGAAGCCCCTGCCTGGCACCTGTCCGCCGCCGCCGTCGGATCCTGACCAATCCCCACTCAGCTGCTTAGGGGCGTGTCCTCATCTCAGGGGGCGTGGCCTAAAAAGTGGGCGTGGCTTGTTTCCGGAGCGGCCAACGCTAACGCGGCCGCAGTTATTCTTTGCTACCTCAGCTCAATCCGTACTGTGTATTCCTTTGAAAACTCACTTTTGCGATCTCAAACATTTACGCAAAATAGCCATTAGCTTAGGCTGACACTATAAAAGCTATCAGTGAATAAGGGAAGTTTAGCACAATCGGAGCCCCTTCTTCCCACAAAAAGGAAGAGGAATAAAGAACTACAAGGTGCCAACTCTGCACTTCCGTGACAATATGAAGAAACAGCGAAAATCCCCTCCACCAAGAGAGGGAGAACAAAAGATACTAGAAACCTCAAAACAGTCTCCCAACATCTACGACCTCTCAGATAAACAATTCAGAGAGGAAATATGGAGGAGAGTCGACCTACTCCAAGCAAATATGGAACAGACATCCAATAAATTAAGGGAGGAGATGAATCAAGCGCTGGAACGGTCTACCAAGAAAATACAGGAAGAAATGAGAGCAGAAATGAGAGCAGAAATTTCAAACCTTCGAACCGAAGTCTCACAAATAAAGCAATCGGTACATGAAATAAAAATCTCACTAGATGCCCTCAACAGCAGAATGACTACAGCCGAAGACAGAATCAGCGAGCTTGAGGATGAGCTGCAGAAAGCTTACAGACAGCAACAAATCATGGCCAAAGACCTCAAAATGGCTATAGAGCGAATCAGAGCCCTGGGGGATGACTTCAAGAGGAACAACATAAGAATCATTGGAGTACCAGAACCACAGGGAAGTAACCCCAATGAAAAAAACATAGTCAAAGACATCATCGCTAAGAAATTCCCAGAGCTGGAGAAGGCAGGCGTCCAGATACAAGAAGTCCGAAGAGTGCCAGCAAAAAGAGACCCAAATAAAAAGACTCCAAGGCATATCATAGTCAGAATGGCGGATGCTGTAGATAGAGACGCAATTCTACAAGTAGCAAGGTCAAAGAGGGAAATCACATACAAAGGAGCACCCCTCAGATTTACGGCCGATCTGTCAGAAGAAACCCTCCGAGCCCGAAGACAATGGTGGGACATAGTGAAAAAACTCAACGAAATGAATGCCTCACCAAGAATACTTTATCCGGCTAAACTCTCACTCAAACTCGAAGGAACCATACACTACTTCTCGGATAAACAACAGCTCAGGTCCTTCATAGACTCAAAACCAATCTTGAAAGAAGGTCTAAAGGGGCTACTGTAAGGCAAGGAGGAGCCCCATAAGAACAACAAATCCCACAGAAAGATGACACAAAACCACATCACAATAATCTCTCTCAATGTCAATGGCCTAAATGCACCTATCAAGAGACACAGAGTAGCTAAATGGATCCGGAAATTAAACCCAACATTCTGTTGCCTGCAAGAAACACACCTGAACAAACAGAGTAAACATAGACTCAAAGTCAAAGGATGGAAAACAATCCTCCAAGCAAACAACCCCCTTAAAAAAGCTGGAGTGGCCATCCTGGTATCCGACAACATAGATTTCAGGATGAAAAAGATCAAAAGGGACAGCGAAGGTCATTTTCTGTTTATCAAGGGATATGTACAACAGGAAGAAATCACACTCTTAAACGTATATGCTCCTAACGAACGACCGGCTAAATATTTAAAACGACTCCTAACAGACTTCAAAGAGGACATCACTAACAGCACAATTGTAGTCGGAGACTTCAATACGGCCTTATCACCTCTAGATAGATCCACAAGAACAAAACTCAACAAGGAAACACTGACCCTGAATGAAGAAATTGAAGAGAGAGGCCTAATAGACCTATACAGGGCCTTACACCCCAAAAAGAAAGAATACACATTCTTTTCCAGTGCACATGGAACATTTTCAAAAATAGACCATGTACTGGGCCCCAGAACATACCTCAATCGAATCGGAAAAATAGAAATTGTATCAACCATCTTTTCAGACCACGATGCGCTGAAGATAGAAGCTAACCACCCACAAATACGGAAAATCAAATCAAACACCTGGAAATTAAACAATTCCATGCTGAACAATGAGTGGGTCAAGAAGGAAATCAAGGAAGAAATCAAAAGATACTTAGAAACAAATGAGAATGAAGACACGAGCTACCAAAACCTATGGGACGCAGCTAAAGCCGTGTTAAGGGGAAAATTTATAGCTCTCCAAGCATTCCTCAGGAAGGAAGAAAGGACCCACATAGATAGCTTGACTTCACGACTCAAGACCCTAGAAAAGGACCAGAAAAAGGACCCCAAACCAGACCGAAGGAAAGAAATAATAAAAATTAGAGCAGAAATTAATGACATCGAAACCAAAAAAACAATCCGAAAGATCAATGAAACAAAGAGTTGGTTCTTTGAGAAAATAAATAAGATTGATAAACCGCTAGCAAGTCTCACAAAGAAAGAAAGAGAGAAAACTCTAATAAATCGAATCAGAAATGAAAAGGGGGACATCATAACAGAAACCAGTGAGATTCAAAAGATCATTAGAGACTACTTTGAAAGTCTTTACGCCACAAAAAAGGAGAACCTAAAAGAAATGGATGGATTCCTTGATTCCTACAATCTCCCAACACTGAAGAAGGAAGACCTGGAATACCTGAATCGACCCATCAATGTTAAGGAAATTGAAACGGTAATCAAAAACCTCCCCAAAAACAAAAGCCCAGGCCCAGATGGTTTCACTGGCGAATTCTTCCAAACATTTAAAGAAGACCTATTGCCTGTTTTCCTCAAACTTTTCCAGGAAATTGAAAAAACAGGAACTCTCCCAAACAGTTTCTATGAAGCACATATCTCCCTAATACCAAAAGCAAACAAAGACACCACTAAGAAAGAAAATTACAGACCAATTTCCCTGATGAACACCGATGCGAAGATCCTCAACAAAATACTAGCAAATAGGATCCAACAACTCATCAAAAAGATCATACACCACGACCAAGTGGGATTCATCCCAGGGATGCAAGGATGGTTTAACATTCGGAAATCAATCAACATAATCCAGCATATCAACAAAAGGAAAGATAAAAACCATATGATCATATCAATAGATGCAGAGAAAGCATTTGACAAGATCCAACATCCTTTCATGATGAAAACCCTTGCCAAAATGGGGTTTGGAGGAACTTTCCTCAAGATAGTCGAAGCCATCTATCACAAGCCTACGGCAAGCATTATCCTCAACGGGGAAAAACTAAGGGCCTTTCCTCTGAGATCAGGCACAAGACAAGGATGCCCACTCTCACCACTCCTCTTCAATATAGTACTGGAAGTACTTGCGATAGCTATTAGACAAGAAAAAGAGATTAAGGGCATCCAGATAGGAAGGGAAGAAATCAAACTCTCACTATTTGCAGACGACATGATACTATATCTAGAGAAGCCTAAAACCTCTACTAAGAAACTCTTAGAAACAATAGACTTATACAGTAAAGTTGCAGGCTACAAAATCAATACCCAAAAATCCATGGCCTTCATATATGCAAACAATGAGGCAGAGGAAAGGGACATGAAAAAAGCAATCCCATTCACAATCGTGCCCCAGAAAATCAGGTACCTCGGAATCAGCTTAACCAAGGAAGTAAAAGACCTTTACAAAGAAAACTACATAACGCTACTCCATGAAATCAAAGAGGACATGAGGAAATGGAAACATATACCCTGCTCGTGGATAGGGAGAATCAATGTTGTCAAAATGGCAATACTCCCTAAAGCATTATACAGATTCAATGCGATCCCTATAAATATACCCATGACATTCTTCAAAGAAATGGATCAAGCAATCCTAAAATTCATATGGAATAACAAACGTCCAAGGATAGCTAAAACAATTCTTGGGAAAAAGATGATGGGAGGCATCACCATCCCCAACCTCAAACTTTACTACAAAGCAGTAACAATTAAAACAGCATGGTACTGGAACAAAGGCAGAGCCGTAGACCAATGGAACAGGGTGGAATATCCCTACACACAACCCCAAATGTATGACCATCTAATCTTTGATAAGGGAGCAAGAGATGTGAAGTGGAGCAAGGAAAGCCTCTTTAACAAATGGTGCTGGCACAACTGGACAACCACATGCAAAAAAATGGGTTTAGACCTTGACCTGACACCATGCACAAAAGTCAGATCAAAATGGATTAAAGACCTCAACATTAGACCACAAACCATAAGGTACATTGAAGACAAGGTCGGCGAAACCCTCCACGATATTGAAGATAAAGGTATCTTCAAAGGTGACACGGAACTAAGCAATCTAGTAAAAACAGAGATCAACAAATGGGACTACATTAAACTAAAAAGCTTCTGCACCGCAAGAGATACAGTGACCAGAATCCAAAGACTATCCACAGAATGGGAAAGGATATTTACACAATACCCATCAGATAAGGGTTTGATATCAATGGTATATAAAGCACTGGTTGAACTCTACAAGAAGAAAACATCCAACCCCATCAAAAAATGGGGCCAAGAAATGAACAGAAACTTTACCAAGGAAGAAATACGAATGGCCAAAAGGCACATGAAAAAGTGCTCTGCATCACTAATCATCAGAGAGATGCAGATCAAAACAACTTTGAGATACCACCTCACACCACAGAGACTAGCACACATCCAAAAGAACAAAAGCAACCGCTGTTGGAGAGGATGTGGGGAGAAAGGGACCCTTCTTCACTGCTGGTGGGAATGCCGACTGGTTCAGCCCTTCTGGAAAACAATTTGGACGACTCTCAAAAAATTAGATATTGAATTCCCATTTGACCCAGCAATACCACTGCTGGGAATATATCCCAGAGAATCAAAAAAGTACAATCGAAACAACATCTGCACATGTATGTTCATCGCAGCACTGTTTACAATAGCCAGAATCTGGAAAAAACCCGAATGCCCCAGAATGGATGACTGGTTGAGGAAACTTTGGTACATCTATACAATGGAATACTATGCAGCTGTTAGAAAAAAGGAGGTCAAGAATTTTGTAGTTAAGTGGATGGGCATGAAAAGTTTCATGCTGAGTGAAATGAGTCAGAAAGAGAGAGACAGACATAGAAAGATTGCACTCATCTATGGTATATAGAATAACAGAGTGGGAGACTAACACCCAAGAACTGTAGAAATAAGTACCAGGAGGTTGACTCCATGGCTTCGAGGCTGGCCTCACGTTCCGGGGAAAGGTCAACTCAGAGAAGCGATCACCAACTACATTGCAGCCGAAGGCCATGTGGGGGAAGGGAGTTGCGGGCTGAATGAGAGCTAGAGACTGAGCACAGCGGCCACTCAACACCTTTGTTGCAAACCACAACAGCTAATTAGAGAGAGAAAGCAGAAGGGAATGCCTTGCCACAGTGGCAGGGTGGGGTGGGGGGGAGATGGGATTGGGGAGGGTGGGAGGGACACTGGGTTTACGGGTGGTGGAGAATGGGCACTGGTGAAGGGATGGGTTCCCAAACTTTGTATGAGGGAAGTGTGAGCACAGAAGTGTATAAATCTGTAACTGTACCCTCACGGTGATTCTCTAATTAAAAATAAATAAATTATGAAAAAAAAAAAAAAAAAAAAAGAAAAAAAAATAAACTCAAAAAAAAAAAAAAAAAAACAGATAAAGGCAAACTTTTGAGTGATACCATAATTTATACCCATATACATATATTTACATATTTTTCTTGAATGTTTGGAAAGTCTGGAAACAAAATAAAGAATGTGTTAGTATATCTTTAAAAATTATGCTCAATATATATTTTTAAATTTTTATTTTATTGAATCACCGTGAAAAAAGTTACAAAGCTTTCAGGTTTAAGTCTCAATCATATAATGGTCAAACCCCCATCCCTTCACCAGTGCACATTAGAACCACCAAGAACCTCAATATACCCCCCTCCCACACCCACCCCTCCACCTGAGTGGCTAATGATCTTCACTTTATTCTCTCTATACTTTGAATACATTCAATATTTCAACAGAGAACTCACTATTATTATTTGGAATTTTCCCCCAACAATCAAACCTGCTGAAAAGGCATCATTTGATAATTTTTTTTTTCCATTGCTGAGGATGAAGCAGCCTCACGGTTTTGGATTTCTGATATTTTAGCTCAGTTCACAGTCTAGATGCATTTCCATAAGAAGCCGCTGGTGTCAAAATGGGTTAGTAGACCTTCCGATCATAGTCTTTAAGGAGCAGGGGGCCGTTTCGTGTGCGGCTGCTCTGGATCTCATCTGGGCGGAGGTATGCTCAATATTTTTTAACGTACAGATAGTTTTATGAGGTACCTGAAACAATGTGTAACCATTAATATGAAAATAGTATAAATTGCATTATAGTGTATAATGATAACTAGTGTATAATTCGTGTTCTAGATTTGCAACACTTTATTGCTATTAAAATATACCCATTTTTCATTTTTACAGGAAGTAGATGAAAAAATTATTATAATCACATGTATATAAGAGTTTTTATATTTGTGATTTCAGTGTACACAATTAATACACCTCACACCAAAGGGCTCAAGACCCTCCACCATTGTCTCCCTGTAAACTGAGTCCAACTTTTAATTCCTACTCTCCTCTCTGCTCTTTTATTTGGTGATCTCAGTTCTGTGATCCTGGGTGAAGGGTTCATTATTATATGATACTGTCTGTTATCTTTTTTTGTTTCTCTGTGTAGTACATGAGTGAGATCATTTGATGTTTGTCCCATTTCCTCTGACTTATTTCAGAGGAATAAATGATACCCTCTAGTTCATCCAAGTTTCAACTAACCACAAGATTTTATCTTTTATTTAGCTGCATAGAAATCCTTTGTATATAGATGCCATGGCTTCCTCTGTCTACTCATCTGTCTCTGAACCTTTGGGTTGTTTCCATATTCTGGCTACTATACAGAGCACAGTAGTGAACATAAGTGTGCAAGTATCTTTTTGAGTTAATGATTTTGTATTTGGGGGGCATATACCAAGAACTAGGACTTCTGGTTGTACAGAAGCTCTATTCTTAATTTTGGAGGAAATTCCATCGAGGGTGAGCTCAATAACATTCTCACCCATGGTGCATAAGGCTTACTTTTTCACCCCATCCCCACCAACACTGGTTGTTTCCAGACTTTCTGAGATAGGTCATTCCCATGGGTGTGAGATGAAATCTCTGTTGTTTTGATGGACCTCAGAGATGTTTTCAAGGATTTAACACCATTTGGCATAGATAACAGAAACAGAAATAACAAATGTGACTACATCAAATTAAAAAGTTTTTGCAGGGCAAAAGAAGTGGACTAAAACAAAGACATCCCTCAAGATAGGATAAAAAAGGTTGTGTGGAGATTGGCAGACCCTTCCATGAGGGACATAATGACAGCCACTGGGGCACATGAAAAATTGTTGATTGTCTCTTAATATTAGGGAAAGTCAAGCCAAGATGATTTTGGGGGGGTGTCTGACTATCACAATTTTTATTAAAATATTTTTTTCTGGCCACACTTGGCAAGGATCAGAGTTCATGGCCACACTTGGTAGTGCTCATGGCTCTGCATTCAGAGGACCATATGTAGCGCCAGGGATTGGACTTGGATGTGTGCAAGGCAAATGCCAGCCCCATTATCACTTCTTTGGGTTCTCTGTCCTTCCTTGCTTCCTCCCTTCCTGCCTTCCTGCCTTCCTGCCTCCCTCCCTTCTTTCCCCAAACCACATGGGAGTGGGTGTGTCCACTTGTGGTTGATGGATGGGTGAAGTGATGGAGGGCGGTGGTATCTTGGAGACCCACATATTCTAGGCACTTAAAGATTCCAGTGTCTGCCACTGACAAGGAGAAAATAGAGGTCATAAATTCTGCTTTAATTTGGAACACTGAGATCAGCATTTCAATGATAAGTAGGCTGACTGAAAACTACAGCCCATCCTTAAAGTTTATTTAATTTAGTAGTGTTTTTTAAAAGACTCAGGCAAAAAGAAGCATGAAATGGTAAAAGCTGTTGACAAACAGAAACTCAGTCCTAGACTTTATTTGATTCAGAACAAGAAAACAAAGCAACATTAAGTTATGGAGTATTTTTATGTTTATGCATATCTATGATATGCTAACAGAAAGAGCACAGAAAGATTAGCTGAGTTCTAAAAAGTAATCCTGACCTTACTTTCCATCTTATGAAAAAGCAGTATTTGGGTCTAGAATTTGGGGGAAGGCAGAGGGAACTGAATGGAAGTGTGTTATGAAAATAAGAACAGTTATATTCAAGCACATCATGCATCATGACACATAGTTTTAAAAGTTGAGACATTTCTGCCAAGGGTATATTTAATGTTTATGCAAAACATTAACATACTAGCAAGGGATTTAATTATGATTGTTCAGAAATTATTTGTTAAGCTCTCATTTAAAATAAAGTGATGCTAAATCAAGAATCATTAATCAATTGTAACACTGACTTAAAGAGCTATTTAGTGAAGGAAAAATTAGTTAATTATATTAGGCTATTTTAAACTGAAAGGAAAATGACATTTATTTAACATATAAAGTGACGGTATTTAAATTAACTGCATTTTCCATGCTCTCCTGCTAAGGATATTTTTCATTTTAGGGTATTTTTTCACATAATTTCTTTTGAGTTAAAATTAAGACATTTGGAGGTACCTGCTTTTCTTTTTTTTTTTTTTTTTTGGCTTTTTGGCTTTTTGGGTCACACCTGGCGATGCACAGGGGTTACTCCTGGCTCTGCACTCAGGAATTACCCCTGGCTGTGCTCAGGGGACCATATGGGATGCTGGGATTTGAACCCGGGTCGGCCGCGTGCAAGGCAAACGCCCTACCCGCTGTGCTATCTCTCCAGCCCCGGAGGTACCTGCTTTTCTGCAGGAAAAAAAAATTTAATAAAGCTGTGCTTTCATGAAATTTTAGAAAACAATCTCATTACATAGTAGGCATGGAAATGGGAAAACTTCCTAGTTATTACTGCTTCTTTACATGCACACATATTCACTTACATACATACAGTGAGGCACACTCATGCAGTCTGTCACATTTTAACATTTAAACACACTTTCATTCCATATTCTTCAGCTATCTCCAGTGCATTTTACCTTGATTATTCAAGCACAAAAATATACACACTTAGTCATATTGATACATATATGTGTCTACTTTATTTTGCTCAGGTAGATACATATAGACACACTTTTTTTTGCTCAGTCTAGCTAAAACACACATACACACACACATACACACAGAGTTGCTCAGTCTGATATGCCCACATACTGAGGTAAACATGTATGCATATGAATACAGGAATACAGTTATGGAAGCTGACGCACATATATAAACACAACTGTGTCAGTGTACACATATGGATGTGTTTAATTCAGACATGTGTCGGCACATAGATTAATGCCCATTCATACACAGTTATTCTTTGCTTCCTATTTCTTTCTACTGTATTGTAGCTGACTTCTGACTTTTCTTTATGTTTATTTGATCTCACTTAAGAGTTGAGTTGGGAGACTCAGAGCAACTATTTTCATGTGATTGCATTTGGAGTGGGATTGATAATTTTGATGCTAGCTTCTTTTCAAATTATTATTTACACATAGTTTAAAAGAAACAACTCTCTGACTTTGCTTTCATAATCAAAATGAGTGTTGAGAAGGTTATTAAAGCAGATGAGAAAATTGCCTTTCATACATGTTTGTCAAGTCAACAGGGCCAGATGGGAAGTTGGAAAATTGATCAAGTGGTACAGTACATGACTTACTTTTGCAAACCCTCAAGTTTTGTGCCTGTCACCTTATGGCCATACAAACACCATTGGTGTTTGCCCCTATTAAAAAAAAGTCATAAAATTAAAAACTCCCTTTTCATTTCTCAGGAGGAGTGTCATACCTGGTGGTACTCAGGGGACACTATTGGCTCTGCATTCAGGGTTCAGTCCTGGTGGTGCTCAGGGGACCATAGGTGGTGCTGGGGGATTGAATTTATATGCAAGACAAGTGCTTGAACCCCTATACTATCTCTCCATCCCCCAAAGTATGTTATTTCATAGCATCAGAGATAAGTGTCCTTTTTGCTATTACTATATGCTACTTTTTTTACTTGATTCAGTGGTTATAATTGACCAAGAAATAATGTGCTGAATGCAAATAAAATTTAGCATTTCAATGGAAGACTGAATAAAAAGGTTGGCCTTTTAAAAACGTACCTTTTTTGAAACAGAACTTTCTGTTTATGTAAATATATAAGGACAAATATGTGTCCTTCTTTGTATTTCAACAGTTAGAAATGCCCATATTCTTCACAGAGAAACGCGTACATGCGTGCATGCGTGCATGCGTGCGTGTGTGTGTGTGTGTGTGTGTGTGTAAAATTGGAAAGCACCATTTGGGGCACATCGTATGTTCATATTTCTTCAAAAGAATTTGAAAATAATATTTTTGAAATTTTTTGCTAATGAGGAAGTGAAATAAGATAAATCTCATAAATTCACCTACTTCATTGGTACATTATTGTAGGATAACATTGGGTTTGTCCTTTCAGTCTTGCCGCAGGGAACTTAGTATACTTTAAACCGATGTCCTTTCTGTATGGACGCAGGAAAACAGTTATATGCTTTGTAACTTGGGAGTTGATTGACTCCGAATAATATTTTCTCCTAGTCATCTGCTTTCTCAACTCAGTTGCCCTTAGTTTCCTAGCACCCCAAAAGCAGGGCCCAATGAGGGATGGAATGGACCTAGGTAAGCTATGAGCTACCCTGGGATCAAAATGGGCCAGGCCAAAGAGTCACAATACTCAACTATGAGCTGAGAGCATGGTCATAGACAAATGCTGTCATGATCCAAAAGTATCAACGAGATTAGTACCCTGCTGGGGTTGGTTAGGAAGACTAACCTAACCTAAGGACTGTGGTCTGGAGTCTATAGTGAGATGTCCTCAGGAAGAACCAAACTTTAAGTTGATACATCTCTTAGTGTGCTCATACAGAATGACATTGCTAGAAATATTAGAAGTAGATTTACTACAACTAATTAAGTGGATTACTAGCACAGAGTCTCTTGCCCCGCACCCGGCTGTCTTCCCCAGGACCCCTCAGAGGGGGTGGGTTTCAGTTTCCCTCACTGCCCTGAGCAGAGCTCCTTTGGCCAGAGACCTCCAGAGCCTAGCCACAGCCATGCTCAAGGCCCTTCTCCACACGTTCAGACAAGCCTCACACATGAAGGAACCGGCAGAGGAACCCAGGTATGTGGGACCCAGGGCTGAGACCTCCAATCCTGCTCTGATTGGGACTGGGCCTCTTCTGCCCAGATTCCCCATTTTCCAGTAGCTAGGCAGTCACACCTAGGCACTGCCCCTGACGCCATGTAATCCCACCAACAACCAACAACCAGAGACTATAAAACCAAGCTCCTGGATGACATCTTTTTTTTTTTTTTAATTTTATTGAATCACCATGTGGAGGGTTACATAGTTCTCAGGATTATGTCGGTTATACAATTCTCAAACACCCTTCCCTTCACCAGTGCCCATCCTCCATCACCAACCCCCCCAGTATACCTGCCGCCCCCTCCCACCTCCCCAGTCCCCACCCTTGTACTTGATAAGTTTCACTTCATTTATGCCTTATCTCGATTACATTCCATGTTTCAACACACAACTCACTACCGTTGTTGGGGTTTCCCCCAAAAAAGAAAAGCAGTCCTATTGCCAAGGAGGCATTTGATAGTTCTCCACTGCTAAGAATATAGAGATATTAAGTCCCGCTGTTTGTAACATAACTTTTCTTTTTCCCCCTTGCCCCGGGCCACCGAGTTCACGCCTGTTTAGTAATCGCCACGCTGCCTGACAAGGGAAAAAAAAAAAACGAAAAAAACGAAAAGGATGGTTATTTCCCGTCATCAGCAGACATGGGGCTCTGGCTTAGTTGATAGACTAGTAGAGTGTCTGGAAGCAGTTTCTGGAACGGAAGGTCTTGCGCTGGTATCGGCTCCGGCTCGAGATTCCACCAGCGTCCCACTGTTCCATGTACATAATTTTTCCCCTTATATCCCATTCCCACGCCACCAGGTCTGTTTGCTTAATGGACATCACACTGTAGTTGACGACACGCTGCGTTTCTTCCCGAGAAAGAAGAAAATTTCTTCTCAGCTGGCGTGGGGATATAGCTTAGTTTACTCTAGAGAGATGGCTACCGTTTTGATTACCTTCAATATTTCAGCAACAGACTTACTATTCTTGTTAGGATCTCCCACAAAAGTCTGACCCATTAAAAGCGAACCATTACATATTGCTGATGCTAAGATGACATTAGGTTTTGGGTTTCTGTATAAAGTCCAGGGAAAGTACAACCAGAAATAACATCACTACAAACTTTTACCCTTTTATGGTGCTCATAAGATGGAGAAGTCCTGCGCTGTGTTCAGGAGGGAGGAGTTGAGAGAGAGAGACAGGTTAAAAGAATTGGGGGATGCCCGGGTCCCACTGTTTCAGCGCACCGTGGGGTCTCTGGTCCCATGCCGGAATTAGTTCAGTGGGCTGCCTGGAGTCCAAGGGCGCTCCCTTGGGCTCTTCCATCATGTTCGCTCCGCAGCCGGATCCAAAGGGAAGCACACGTGGGGGAGGTGGGTTTAAATATCTATCTGCTGTGGGCGGGGGTCGCCGCCCCCGCCCCCTGGGGTCTCCCGCAAGCGCGCGAAAGCGTCCTGTTTCAGCTGGATCGCTGGCTCCATTTTGCGCTCAGGAAAGCCGCGGATCCTGCGCTGTGCTCAGGAGGGAGGAGTTGAGAGAGAGAGACAGGTTAAAAGAATTGGGGGATGCCCGGGTCCCACTGTTTCAGCGCACCGTGGGGTCTCTGGTCCCATGCCGGAATTATTTCAGTGGGCTGCCTGGAGTCCAAGGGCGCTCCCTTGGGCTCTTCCATCATGTTCGCTCCGCAGCCGGATCCAAAGGGCTCCTGGATGACATCTTATAGCTTAGTTCTCCCTCTTGGAGAACCTGACAAGCTACCGAGAGTTTCCTGCCCACATGGGAGAGCCTTGCAAACTCCCCTTGGCGTATTCATATGCCAAAACTAGTAATAGTGGTGGGTCTCATTCTCCTGTTCCTGAAAGAACCTCCAATGCGGCACCATTGAAAAAGACAAGTAAAGAGAGGCTTCTAAAATCTCAGGTCTAGGATGAATGGAGATGTTACTGAGACTGCTCCAGAAATTCAATGATCAACGGGATGATGATGATGATGATGATGATGATGATGATGATGATGATGATGATGATGATGATGATGATGACTGGCTGAGGAAAGAACAAAGTGACACACCCTGGATGGGATCCCACCCTTAATCGGATCTCCTAGTAATCTGGAGTAATCTCTTTAGATGAGGTTTTGTTAATCTCCTGGAGTAGTGGATTTACCCCTCTTTGTTGATTTGTTAATGTTCAACCCACTTTTGTGTCACCACCCTATGTGACTGCTATATAAACTAAGACTGTAAAAGAAGTAGAGAGAGAAGACATAGAAACAGAGCACAAGGCGAAAGAGAATCAGGGAGTCATTGGAGCCAAAAGTGAAAGAGAAAGAAAGCACAAAGCAAGTGAGAATCAGAGTCAGAAGTAAGAGTCAGTCAGAAGTGAGAGTGAGTGCGGCTCCAGAGATAGAAGCAGGACTCTGGAGGGAAAAATCCGGAAGAGAGATGGGTAGAGAGATCCAGAAGACCAAAGGAGAGATGATAGAGACAGAGAGATGTTGGAAGAGACCAGAGGAGAGACTACAGAGTCAGAGATAGAGAGACAGACAGAAGAGAGCACAGTGGCACACACAGAAGCAGAGCACAAGGAGGAACCATCCTGGTCCGGTCCATACACAGTGGCTTGAGAGCACCGAATGCAAGCGGCGAGAGAGAGAAAGAGAGAGAGAGAGAGAGAGAGAGAGAGAGAGAGAGAGAGAGAGAGAGAGAGCCATCCCGAGAGCCTGCAAACAACACACACATCACCCCCTTCCTTGCATGCGCACATTTGTATTTTTTACACATTATTTTGTAAAAAATATTAAAAAGGAGAGAATAGCACACTTTAATACTCACTATCGTGCTTGGGGATCAAACTGGAGTCAGAAGTATGCCAGGCAGGAGCCTACTTTTTCTTTTATTCTCTCTGGCTACTTGATTGCATTCTTGGGCTTGCTGTTCAGTTAGAGATATTTTTGAAAATGTATTCTATCCGATGATGCCCATATTTAACATAATCTTAGAGAAATTGTTTGTCTCCTGCAAGGAAACTTTAGTAAAAGAAAGACCCTTTTGCTCTCTATCTTTTTTCTTTTCCAGTCAGACTGGGAAATCCTCATTGTCCATATCAGTAATTTCTTTTTTAAAAAGATACTGATAGAGAAGCTGGAGGGATAGCACGGCAGGTAGGGCGTTTGTCTTGCACGCGGCTGACCTGGGTTGGATTCCCAGCATCCCATATGGTCCCTTGAGCACCACCAGGAGTAATTCCTGAGTGCAAATCCAGGAGTAACCCCTGTGCATCACCTGGTGTGACCCAAAAAGCAAAAAAAAAAAAAACAGATACTGATACATAATTGAAAATAAAAATTCATTGCTCCCTTATTCAGCACATATTTATAAACAAATGCTATATGATAGGCAGACTTAAGTCTTCGTGCTTTCAGAGTACACAAAATGGAGAAGTAACTGGTTCTAAGGTTTATATTAGTTTAGGAAATAAATATGTGAGCATACTTAGATGAGCATATCCACTAAGTAAAATACATGAAAATAAATGAAGTAGTGTAAGGAGATGTGATGCTGCTTTTTATATAGGGTAGCCAGAAAGACTTATTTGAGAAGACTTTAGTATTCAAAAATCCAGTGTGGAGAAAAGATCTCCAAATAGAACAGGAGGTGGAATTGCCCAGAGGCAGAAAATCAAAAAGATGATTGGCATGTTGAGTGAGTAGGATAAACATGGAAGACTTAAAGTCAGACATTGAGTGATCTATACCATAGGACTTTGCAAGACTTTTGTAAGGACTTTGGATTTTACTTGAGTCCTTAGGAGATTTATAAGCAGAAGAGATTTATAAGCAGAAGAGAAATATAATTTGACTCATTATTTAAAAGGTCACTTAGATTATTATGAGCTGGATAAAAGATGAAGGAGAAGGACCCCTTGGGGGAACATGCTATTCTAGATAAGAGATTACTGTGGTTTGAGGTAGAATGAATGTCCTACGAAGTGATCAAAAAATAGAGTAGTGTGTTAGAAAATAGAGTAAATAGGGTTTTTATACATATTAGAAGAGCATAAGAAGAGATAGAGGCCAATTAAGGACTCCTAGACTTTCAGCTGAACAGCTAGTTGAAGAGGTCTGATTTGCTTAATTGTTAGAGTAATTAGAGAATAAGTAGGAATTTGGATTTTATGAATAATTAGACACTTAAGTGAATATATAGTCTTTATGAGTTTGATGTTTAAGTGCACGATTAATACTGCCAGTATGTATGTATTTTATATCTGTAATATATAATGTTTGTTGTCAGGATATAAGTGGTATTTGAAACCAAGAGCCTGAATAAGATAACCTTTGAGTGAATGAGTATAAGGAAGGGGCATAAAGATAGTGCCTCAGAGTACTGTAGCATTTATGATCTGATAGATGAAGGGTCTTCAAAGAATCCATAAAATTCAACCCAAAGTATCAGAATAATGGTGACTTAGATACAAGTGAATTATACTTTCACTACAGTCAAAATTCCTAAATGTTGTATGCTGATAAAATGTCAAATAACCTGAGAACTGTGAATTTATCATTCGATTTACTAATGGGGGATGCTAGTGACGTAGGGGCCTGAGAAATGTTAAATGAATGTGAATATCTGAAATTAAGTAATCAAGTGATCAGTCAAGATACAGCATATACAGATGAATAGGACTTAAGTCTAGTAAGTAAAATAGTAACAGCATTTGGGTCCCAGAACTAAGTGATTTAATGATTTCAATGTGTACTTAAGGAAATAAAATGCAAGGATAATTCTTTTCACTGTTTTCAATTAGCTTCTACCATTTCCCCCTTCACAATGCTTACCAGCCCTTTTTCAATTTCCTTAGTCAACTCTTAGTCTCTTCTTTAGGCTTGACTCATGTTTAATATTTGTGATATAAAGGCGATATTTTGAGTTCCACAACATTCTGTCCCTCTACCTACATACATATTTAGCTGTATTTGTTCCTGCCTAATATTTCCCCTCCACACCTAGGCTGTCTCTTTTAGTTGAGTCTCTTCGCTTGATGTCCTCAGATCTTTAGGATCTTAATAGTATGCACTTCTTTAAGCTTTCATTTTTCTCTCCTCTCTATACTTCTTACAGCACATACATGCTTGCTCACTGTTCACCCATATTAAAAACACAGCACAGTCTCAAATTTATATCATTGTATAACTGGATTAAACATAAAAGAGACATTTATTTATTTATTTATTTATTTATGACTAGTTGGGTCACACCCGGTGATGCATAGGGGTTACTCCTGGCTCATGCACTCAGGAATTAATTCCTGGCAGTGCTCAGGGGACCATATGGGATGCTGGGAATCGAACCTAGTCGGTCGCATGCAAGGCAAATGCCCTACCCGCTATGCTATTGCTCTAGCCCCAGAAGGGACATATATATTTTTTTTAATTAATAGTTTATTTTTAATTAGTGAGTCAACGTGAGGGTACAGTTACAGATTTATACATTTTTGTGCTCATGTTTCTCCCTTACAAAGTTTGATAACCCATCCCTACACCAGTGCCCATTCTCCACCACCAGTAAACCCAACATCCCTCCCCTCCTCCCCAGTCCCGTCTCCCCCCACCCCACACTGCCACTATGGCAGGGTATTCCCTTTTGTTCTCTCTCTCTGATTAGGTGTTGTGGTTTGCAATAAAGGTGTTGAGTGGCCATTGTGTTCAGTCTCTAGTCTATATTTGGCCCGCATCATCTTTCCCCCACATGACCAACAACCACATTTTACTTGCTGTTCCCTTCTCTGAGTTGCCCAGAATGAGAGAACAGCCTCCAAGCCATGGTGATAACCTCCTGGTACTTATTTCTACTATTCTTGGGTGTTCGTCTTATAGTCTATTATTCTATATTCCACAGATGAGTGCAATCTTTCTATGTCTGTCTCTCTCTTTCTGACTCATTTCACTTAGCATGATACTTTCCATGTTGATCCACTTATATGCAAACGTCATGACCTCATTTTTTCTAACAGCTGCATAGTATTCCATTGTATAGATGTACCAGAGTTTCTTCAACCAGTCATCTGTTCTAGGGCACTCGGGTTTTTTCCAGATTCTGCCTATTGTAAACAGTGCTGCGGTGGACATATAAGTGCATATGTCACTTCGACTATACTTTTTGGCTTTTCTGGGATATATTCCCAGCAGTGGTATTGCTGGGTCAAATGGGAGCTCAACCTCAAGTTTTTTGAGAATCGTCCATACTGTTTTCCAAAAGGGCTGAACTAGCCGGCATTCCCACCAGCAGTGTAGAAGGGTCCAGAAGGGACATATTTTTAAAAAGACACTTTGGAAATAAGTAAATGAATAAAGGAAATAATAATCACTTATAATTCCATTTGTTAGAAATAATCATTAAATATGCATGTCAAGTTGACAGGTGAGTGAAGAGTCGGATTTGGGATAGGGAGGAACTCTGGGAACACTGTTAGAGAAAAGTTGGCACAGGAAGAGGGATTGGTGTTGAATTACTGTATGACTAAAATGCAACTATGAGTAACTTTGTAAATCATGGCACTTAAATCATATTTTTTAGAAAATAGTCATATATGTTTAATTTTGAGTCTTTTCAATTTTTATTTTTACAGATAACAATTCAAATATAATTCTTTTTTTGCCCAACATTATGTCATAAGACTTTCCACATGCCACATGTAAATACTGATTTTATATAGAGTATTAGATTCTGTGGTTATGCTGTGATTTATATGTTCCTTATTTTTATTGCATTTTTACCTAGTTTCTATTTTTGATGTAGAAAAAGCCAGAGTGACTATATTTGTACATACATCTTTTACTACATTTCAGATTATTTTCTAGGCTAGAGTGGAGGAAAGTGCTGAATCAAAGGATATATACTATTTTATGACTCCTGTTAGCACTGCCAAATTATTTTAAAATATGATTCTGTCTATTTATATACTTACTGGGAAGTGTAAGTGTGCCTCTTGCTCAGATTTTTAAAATAAACTTTAAGCACTTGTGAAGAACTGCTATTTCATGGAACAATCTTTTGCTAAATTGAACAGTGATATTTTTTTAAATTTCTGTTCATTTGATTATAGAGAGGTGGAAATAACTTCATGTTTAAATTTGTCAATTCTTTCTCTTTTGTGATTTTTTCCCATAAAACTGGACTTCCAGTTTTTTTTTGATTATTTATATAATTTGAGTGCTAGTTTTCTCATATTTCCTCCAGTATTTTTTCCCATTTGTTGCTTGTTACTTTTATGCTTTCATTTACTTTAGCAGTTTTAGGCAGTCAAGTGGTTAATTTGTAACTAATTGGTTCAGAATAGTAAACCCAATAGGATCCAGGACTAGGTCAATTGGATATAAGACCTTGGCATATGTCAGGGTATGTAATTCATGGGAGACAGTTTCCAAATGACCTGAGACCTCACAAAAAAAAAGTTTAAGTAAAATTCAGTAGAATCAAGTAGTAATAAGAATATTAAGCTCATATAAAAGTTTTTAGTGAATTTTTACATAAATACAGAGAAGTGATGATTTTTCTCAGTGTAGCAAAATATCATAAGGGTATATACTGAAAACTGTGACTAGTTTGAAACCTTTCACATAAGCAGGGGCAAGTATTTATAATAATATGGAAGCTGGGTTTTCTTAAAGGGCACCTAAAATAAAACCAAAGTTCCCAAGTATGACCTTGATCAAAAAATATGAAATAATTAATTTAGAAAAAAAGAAAAAACAAATACTAATTAAAATTAAAAAATCTATCCACTATTTTTAAATTATGTAGAATATAGAAATTATATTTGAAATTATATTTGAAAACATTTATTTGTTTTCCAGAACATTTTAGTATGTGAGTGAATCTTCTGATTTTAAGATTTTAAAACTGAAGGAAAATAAGAGACTTCTAAAAGAGGTATTTAAATATAGGCAATTGAGATAGACTTTTTTCATTGTTGCTCATTCTAAGATTTCTCTTAATGGAATTATATTTATAGACATCTCTGAAAACAACAGGGGTGACAAATGAACAGCAATATCTATTGACATGGAATATTGTTATATTTTGTTAGAGGGTGGGGGTGTTGAGCTTTACCTGCAGTACTACTTAGGGATTAATCTTGACTCTGTGCTCCCATTTTTAGAGATCAGCAACTCTTATTTACTACTCCATGTTTGAGGCAGTTCTGTTCCATTTGTTTTGCTTCCTATTCTTGTGACATAACCTTATTTTTTGAATTATTATGTTATGCTCTATCTTAATGTGCCTTGAACAAATCTCCTTGTTTCTGTTTCCCAGAACACTCTTACATATGGACTTTTCAAATGGATCTTAGAATCAGAAGCTTAAAATTCATTCCCTCATGTTTCCAAATAAATGTAGACTAAATACACATTATGTGTATCTCCCCTGATAATCCAAGGCTGGAACTATGTGTCATGGATACTGTTGTATTCTTATGAGTTATTTTGATACGGTGAATTCTTTGCTCTTATGCCTTTTGATATTTTTGTTTACCAAAATATTGTGATAGATTGTACTTTTCCACAGGCCCATATCTTTCTTTACTAATTACTACATATTTAATATTTGCACTTTATAACAATTTTCATTTACAGAAATCTGAGTTATCAGATGATTAAGTTTCTTAGCATTATATATAAGAATAAAACTAAAAGTTTAAACTCTGTTCTCTATATTTTGACTGTTCTGAGGACGTTTATTTCCTATCATATAATTTAGATAGCCACTATAGTATTCTGATTCAAAGTATGGTGTTCCTGTAGCTATGTGTTATTCTGAAAAATATACAAATATGAATAAACTCTAAAGGAAGTAGAGATGTTTCAATGGCAAAAAACACAAAGATTGATCCTTTATCTGAAATCTTGATTTTCCTCTGTGATAATGTTCCTTGTGGGAAACATATGCATCCAGTCTTTCCTAGACCTGAAATCCCTTTAACTAATTTTTTAAGTTGATCACTGTTTATCTGTAACTTAGAAGGTAAGAAAGTGGTATAATCACTGATGGGCTAGAGAACTTGTAACAGAATACTAAGTGATCGTTTTTCAAAAGAATCAACATGGAAATCAACATGGAAAGTATCATGCTGAGTGAAATGAGTCAGAAAGAAAGAGACAGACATAGAAAGATCTCACTCATATGTGGAATATAAAGTAGCTGAGAGGTACAAGCTTACAATGTTGCGATTCCTGGCAGACATTTCTCTGGACTTAATTACTAGATACTAAAATACAGAAATCCAAAACTACGCTGCTGCTAGTGCGGCCTCCTGACTTCATATCTCTTCATTCTCAGCAATGGAAAACAAATTACCAAATGCTTTCTTTTCAGCAGATCGACTTTAGGGGGGAGAAACTCCAAATCAATAATAGTGAATTTTTTTTGTTTAAATATTGAATGTAATCAAAATAAAGTGAAAGTAAAGTGAAATTTACCAGTTATACATGCGAGGTGGGGGGCTGGGGAGGTGGGGGAAGGGGGGGAGGTATATCGTCATTCTTGGTGGTGGAATATGTGCACTGGTGAAGGGATGGGTGTTTGAGCATTGTATAACTGAGACTTGAACCTGAACGCTTTGTAACTTTCCACATGGTGAATTAATAAAAGAATTTAAAAAAAGAAGTGATCTTTTTTCTTTTGTCCCTGAGCTTTTATCTTTTATTATTCCGGTGGCATGAATCACAACTTTGAAAGTTAACAGCATGCTTCAAAATCATTAACCCTAAGTACTTTTTTCCTTGAAGAGAAATGACCGATGTTCTATAAGGAGATGACAAAAACATGCTTTATTTTCATATTTCACCTGCTGTTATTGGTCTTGTGACATCATCTTCTCATTAAGGACAAACATGTTGCTCATAGTCTCATAAACAGCTTTCCACTAGTTTTATTTCCCTGTTAAAAATCATAATATGTATTTTGGTACTTATTTTAATTTGTTGTATGCAAAACTTTATGTTATTGCCATAGCTGAAAAATTTTATTTTGTTAAATATCTAAGAGGACCCATCAAAGGAAAGGACCTATATTCAGAGCACCAGATGCTACTGTGAAGCAATGTGTTTCTCTCAAAAGGACTTTGATGAAATATATGTAAATTGCCTCTTTTGTTATTTATTTTTGGAATGTTCTCTGTTATGCCACATTTCATTTGTTTTGTATTTTTATTATGAGATACTTTAAATGTAGAGACAAGTATACAAAATAGCTTACCACCATGCACCTGCCACCAGTTTTATTAAATCTCAATGTATTTGCCTTAGCAATTTTTTAAAAAGCCAGCACTAAATTAAAGTTATAATGGATGCAGTCTACAGCCTTCCCTCAACCCTTTTCTCTAGAGCTAACTATCATCTGTGTACTGTGTATGTATAAGGGCAAGTTTGCTCTCATCTCTATTTTGTGGTTCGTTGGCAAATTTGGGATAATAATCATGCCTGTTTCATAGAGATATTCTGAATTAATGTATGTGAATCTCTTTCAGTTGTGTTCCAGTCACTAATAAGATCATGGTATTATAAAACATAACCAAATGGTGAAAGTGGGATTCAAAAAATAATTATTATTACAAAGGTCATAGCTTGCCGGGCTGTCCGAGAGGGGCGGAGGAATCGAACTCACAGTTACAATAAGTCTCTCAATGAGAGACGTTACTGGTGCCCGCTCGAACAAATTGATGAGCAACGGGATGACAGTGACAGTGACAGTGACAAAGGTCATGTTACATTATTGAGAAGTCAGTAGCTCTAGTAAGCCTGATCTGGAAAGATTAAGGTAGAAAATCTCTGGAAATGGGAGAAACAGGTTTTCTCTTTCTATCTCCATAATTCACCCACACCTTCTTATTTGTATTTATAAAGTAGTATAGGATCCAGGCAGAGAGCAGGGAGCCAGTTACCAACATTGTACTATCCTGTTTGTTTTCCTTCATGGGTATGATAACTCAAGGTTTTACTGAATTTTGTAAGCAATAATTTGAGTTTTCTTTTTGCAAGATTGTTCATCATTTGTCCATTTTATATTATTTGCCTTCTATTATTAATTAGGAAGCATTAATACCTGTTTGGGACTAACAGTGGCAACTTTAGTTTACCAGTCTCCAAATTGTCCTTTAACCTCATGGCATTTAAGAAATTTGTTGACACAGAATTAAAAATAATTAGTTTTGTCAGATTCAACAATATTTTTCATAATGACTTGTGTTTATTACAATTGGTTTAATATTTATCCCACTATAAGACAAATTATTAAAGAAATTCATCCATATTTTCTTTAAATATCACAAAAATTCTATTTATAAACAAAATTCTGGCATCTATTTTTTTTGTCTAGTGAAAGCTAGAAAGCTAATTGTCAAACACTATTTACGGTCAAATTTCAGTGATCTCTTTGTCTATCCACAATCTACATGGGCACTCTTTGGTACATGTCCTTATAGTAATAGGTGGAGGAGAAATAACACAGCAGTCTTATTGAATACCCGGCACCAACCATTCCTTGTATTTCCATTTATTAACTTATTTCATCTTTCTGACTAAAAACCCAAGTCTACTCTTCTTTTAGTTCTTAAAAACATAAGCAAAATATGGGTGCATGGATGTAGCTCAGCCCTATAATGTTTTCCTTATGTATTTGAGATCTGGGTTACATCATTAGTATCACACACTCACACACACACACACACACACACACACACACACACATGCAAAAACCATCTTGGCTACCTTTGGCCACTTTCCTCTTTTCCTTATCCCCTTCCCTTTCTCCTCTCTCTCTCTCCCCTTGCTCTCCCCCTTTTTTCCCTCCCTCTTCCCCTTTTGTTTTCTTCCCTTCCCTTCTATACTTTCCCTTTCATTTCCTTTCCTGCATTCAAATGAACTTATATTAAACATTTTTATTAAGCCATTGTTATTTAAAAAGTTATTCATGATTCCATTTCAGGCATATACTATTCTGACACCAGTCCCATCATTAGTGTGTTTCACTTGTTTTTATATTGTCTCTCAATTACGAGAAGAAGGTGAGAGAAAAAAATCCATTGATAAATCAATAAAAATGAAATATATCATGAAGAGAATACAAAATTTTCAGTTCCTGAAGAAATCTTATTCATGTGGTTTTTGACATTCTCTGGCATAAGCTAGTTAGCAAGGCTAGCCCAGATTCAGTGGGAGGGCATTGAGTTGCCCCTTGGAGATATGAAAAGTTTCAGAGGAATACAGAGGACGAGGAAATGTTAGCACCCCCTGCCAATCAGAGAATGCATGGCTCTGAAATGAAATTTATCCCTGAATTTGGAAGGATAAGGAAGCCACCACCAGAGAAAACCAAGGAAGAATATCCAGATAAAGAGTCACACTTGAGCTGTAATTTAAAGAAAATACTAATATTGGGTAGAGGTGTGCACTGTGTAATTATAAGGGACAAATTTGATAATTTGCATTAGAAATAAGCAAACAGCAAAATTTATCAAGCTCTTTCTGTATTTGAGGCATGTTTGAAGTTCTTTCAATGAATTACTATCTTTTACAACCATGTGAACTAGAGACTACTACTACTATTTCACTGTTATAAATTAGGAGACTGAGATACAAATAGGTTAAATGACTTGCAAATGGTCACACACTTTATAAAACATCAGGTAAGCACAGATAATATCTTTAGAGATTACCATTTCAACAATTATACCACTCCGACTTCTATAGATTATAAAACCAGGCTAATTTCATATAAGATCCTGTCTCCCATGATTGTTATATGTTATATTAAAGAAGTTGGCTCTAAGTTAGAAACTGGAGTGGTCTCCTTGGCTTTTTGTTTTGCTTTGTTTTTTGGAGAGGGGTGGATGTTGAGCCACTCCTGGCTGTGCTCAGGGCTTACACTTGATTCTCCTATGCTCAGGGATCAATCCTGGCTAGTCTTGTAGGGGATAATATGCAGTGTCAAAGATTGACTGGCTTGGCCATATGCAGTACAAATGCCTCACCCATTTACTATTTCTTTTCCTGTAATTTTAACTTGCGTTGTGCAGATTTCTTAGGATCTGTTAAATTTGCAATCTATCAGATATGGTTATGGTTCCATTATCCCAGGTGGCTTCTGGGATATATCTTCTAGTCATGCTGAGAGTAGACTGATTGGAAAGTACAGCCCAGACAATGGTGGTAACAAACATTGATCTCTCTATCGAAGTCATTGAATGGCATACATAGAAGGGAGGACACGTGAAAACAGTAACAAAGACTCAATGGCCAGGATAAACAGAGATGGCTAGTAGTCAGGATAAACAGACTTATGTTGTTTATGTAATTGTTAAAGTTGTTTTGAATCCCAAGTGACATTTCAGTCTTGAATTTATTTTCTGTGTTTTAATCCTGAGTTGAATAGTTCTTGAATTTCTATGTAATTTGACACATACATGCACTTATAAAAAAATGTTCTCACCAATTTATCACTCTCATAAGAATCAGAACTTTGAAATATTGCGGTTACTCTTTTCTTTATTGTTAAGCAAGATAAAACATCACATTAGAATTATTGGTATTTATTAAACATGTATTACTTTAACACACAAAAGACCTGTGTCATAAAGACGACCTGAAACATTTACAGAATAGAACTTTAGAACAAGATGTTGGGGATTTAAACACCAGTCAAATCATGCATGACATTGAACAAGTTACTCAAATTCTCTGAGCCACAGTTTCTTAATATGTAAGTCATGGCTGATAAAAACAAAACTTTCTTACAAAAGTAGTATAAAAATCGAGTGTGTTAATATATGTGGAGTTTTTATAGCAGTCCTAGAACATAGTGCTATATAAAGGTTGGCTATATAATACTTAGTTTCTCAGTCTAATTAAAGGCTTTTTTATTTTAGCTGTGTTTTATCAGTAGATGAATCTGTTGAACTTTTTGGGTAGCAGTTAATGGAAGTACAATTACAAGCTGTCTAACAGACAGCACAGAATTTTGAAAAACACTCTTGCTGAACTCTTTTCTGGGGACTAGATATTTTATCTCCCAAGATTATTTCCCAGATTTGCATGTTGTAAGCTAACTTGTTTGAGTTAATATCATGCAACTTCCAAATGGCAGTATGTTCTAAGTATCAGAGGTGACATGATAGCAGAACACATGATCGAAAACTTGTAGAAATTCTTGAAGAAGGATTTTGTGTGCTTTAATTTGTGCTAAAAATTCATCAACACATTCCAGGAAGACAAATTTTACCAAGACATATGGAGGCTGTTTTAAGGTTGGTTTCATGATTCTGATTGGGACTGTTTTAATTTTATCAGTGGCCACTTAGGCACAAGGAATTAAATGTAAGGTAAATTACTATCTAAAACAAGCTATTCTCTTAGGATGTAGAAGAGAAAGGAATTAATGTGAAAACTTGAACTAGAGACTATGGAAAGGGTGTGGAGAGAGGTGAGGACTGCAGTGGGAAAAAAGAATGCTTTAAAATGACGAATTACATAAAGGAACATTCCCAACAGGATGCATGAGGAAGGGTGTGAAGAGAGCTGCATATTTTAAAGATTGGAATAAATAGTGCATATTTGGAGGGTCTCAGAGTGTATAAAGAGATCTGTTTAGCATGGCAGCCAGCTGCTCACCTCTCATAAAGGAATAAGAAGAAATGTGCTTAAGATGAAGTGTAAGGGATTTGGGTTTGACTTCCTAAACAGTAAAGATTGTTAAACATTGATTTGACTTGTTTTATTTCAATCCTGTTAATACTGAAAAATGGCTTATCTACTAATCAGCAGGAGATATCTCCATGCAAAGTCAGACTAATGAGATCATGACCTCTGATTAACTACACTTTGATTTGCTTTAGTATTTCAAAAGAGTTTTTTAACTTGAAGACATATATATATATGTATATATATATTTTGTGTATTGCCACTTTCTCTGCCTTGCACTATGATTTTGTGGTAGGCACATTAGAGTGCTTCCTTTAAACCAAAGAGTATACCTCCTTTTATAAAAAACTATTCTGATAGTTTTATGTATTCAATTTGTGTTGTTATTCCACAAATATTTCTATGTTAGACACTGTACTAGTCCTAGAGGTTCAAAAGTTAAGTAAGCCTTAATTTCTATCCTGTTGAGATTTAGCATGCCATGGGTTGAAGACAGATATCACTACAATTAAAATGCATTAAATGTTGTAGCAGAAATGCTATTTATCTTCTCAGCACAGAGAAGGAGTTTGTCCTGCAAACATGTGTCTATCAACAAATATTGACAGTCACCTTGCTGGGAGCTTCTCTGGGGGTATGGAACTAACTAGGGGCAAGTTCTGGGAGGCCTCCTAGGTAAGGCTCTGGTGGGCACCTACTTCATTGCAGCATTTTCAAATTAGGGGAGAGTAAGCCTGAAGTTCAGTAGAGTATTTGTATCTTCAACATTACCCACTAATGGTATTTTGAAATTAAATTAAATTATGAATGTTGGAATGACTAACAAGAAATAGTCACTTTTCATTGGGTATTGAAAAGAAAAGAGAGGAATGGTGAGATAGTACAGGAGATGAGGCACTTGCCTTATATGTGGCTGACACAGTTTAATCCCTGGCCGCACGTATTGTACCCAAAGCAATGTCAGGAGTGATCCCTGAGCATAGTTGGGAGTAGTCTGAGCATCACTGGTGTGAGCCCCAGACCCCCCAAACAAAAAGTAGATGTACATTTCATCATCATCATCATCATCATCATCATCATCATCATCATCATCATCATCATCATCATCAACATCATCAGGAAATGTTTGCCAACTAGAGAAACCCATGCCAGTGGCATGAGGAAAATACAGGAGATTTGTATTAGGCTTGTGCCAGAATTTTGGACATGCACAATGAAATGGAATGTGTTGATTTTGTTTTGCTCCTAATTTGAATGTACCAAATCTAAGCTAACTATTTTAAAGCAGCTGAAAAACGTTTTTTATAAACTGCCTAACTACTAAAATGAAGGAGCCATTGATAGTTTTGTTATGGTGGAAATGACACCGTGGCATCGTGTGCTTGAGTGAAAATGTTTATCTCTTAGATATGTATGGCAGAAGTGTACCTAAAGTCTGACATTTGCATTAAAGGGCTTCTGAAAAGAAATAAAAGTGGTGAGAATATGGCAAGTGTATGGTATTATTAAATCTGAGTGGTGTATTTGTGGAGACTCACTGACCTGTTCTCACTGCTCTTATATATATTTGAGAACTTTTATAACTAAAATTCTCTGACCCCATCCTCTAGTGAATTATTTATCATAGGCTCGGTGGCCTAAACCTCATAGCTGATAGAAGCATGTGGGATTTAAATGGGAAGAAGAAAATAATGGGCAGTTGAAAAATCATAACTAAATGTTTCTATGTATTATTTAAATTATTTGTATGTAAATTTAAATATAACCCTTTGGTATGCACTTCCTAAAGCAGCGTTTTGTTTAAAAACAATGTTTTTTTAGTTTCAATTACAAACAGGAACCATGCACATAGCCAGGAATAAGACCCAACTTGGGGTGTTTGTGGTCCAAAATATATATGTGCTATCGCTCCAGTCCTAACATATTACGACTGGAGCGATAGCACAGCGGATAGGGTGTTTGCCTTGCACGCGACCGACCCGGGTTCGATTCCTCTGTCCCTCCCTCTCGGAGAGCTCAGCAAGCTACTGAGAGTATTCCATTCACACGGCAGAGCCTGCCAAGCTACCTGTGGCATATTTGATATGCAAAAAATAGTAACAATAAGTCTCACAATGGAGACATTACTGGTGCCCTCTCGAGCAAATCGATGAACAACGGGACGACAGTGCTACAGTGCTATATATCTATTGCCATGCCTAGTGATGCTCAGGGATTACTCCTGGCTCTGAACTCAATGATTATTCCTGCTGGTGCTTGTGCTTGGGTGAACACATGGGTTTCGAGGGATCAAAACAGGGCTGACTGTAAAAAGCAAGTGCCTTACCCACTGTACTATCTCACCTGTCCCTCAGGGATCACTGTTGGAAAAGCTCCGAAGACAATATATGTGCTGGGGTTGAACTGGGGTCAGCTGTGTGCAAGAAAAATGCCTTACTTATCATTGTTGATTTTTTACTCATGTTACGTACCTCTTTGTGCTTGTTGCTTTATACCTCGCTGAATCAACTTTGTAAGATTATGTTTTCTTCCTTTAATACATTTTATGCATGTCTTAAATGTTTTTATGAGGAAGATGATTAACTTTGGTGATTTATTTTTGCTAAACATAAAATATGTATTCTGTATTATGCTAAGAAACTGGGTTCATTTGCTCAACTTAGATTTTATAAAAGCTTTGAGCTGGATATTTCTGAAATGAGTTTCTATATAAAGATGGATTTTCTATATTGAATATCAGAATTGGAATTAAAAGTCAGTAGAGATTAACAAGTTGCCTTTCCCCCCCACCCCCCAACTGTTTTATCTACTTTCAGAGTTTTAGTTCTTGGATGTCAGATTAAAATTCTGAAGGATGTTTGATTCATCTCAGAATTGAATGTCAAATCCAAAGACAGATATTTATAACTGAATTCTGTTCAGGCAAAAAGTCAGTTTCCAGACTGCAGCTTGGATGATTGGAAAGCTCTCATTCACAGTCGGATGTTACCATCATTTTAAACAAACAAATTAAAGCTTTAAGATTGGATTTTAGTAAACCAGCCATTTAATTCCCTCTTTATTATGCTTTACGTCTGCAGAGTGCTGTGGGGTTTGTATGTTGCATTCAGATAATTATTTCTTTCTCACAACAACATGCTGGCATTTGTAGTATTATCTCCACTTGACTGATGAGAAAATTGAAGTTGTTATGGGTGAAGGCATGTCTAAGAGTCAGCCAGTTAGTTAGCAACTTAGCTAAGATTTCTATTTAGTTTTTCTGACTCTAAATTTTTCCATTATAAAATATCTTTCTGAGTTTCTACAAAAAAAAAACTGGCAAAAAGAAAGATACCTTCCTTGCACTCTATAGATCTTTACGAATATTTTATGGTTTTTAGTAATGGAATATTTTCTTTTACAGGTGCCTAAACAGGTGAATAATGTTCATATTATAATATTTGTGTAAAGAAATGCAATAATGAAGTTAACAAATAGTCAGATATTAAGAAAAATATGTTTATGATTGTTTTCTGATATGTTCCCTTTTAACATTGACACCTTATAAGAAGGTGTTAGGCATACTTTAAAAAATGTCATTTTATTGTATTTGGGGCTCACAAATAATCCTCTGGCAACTCCATGGCCATTCCCAGAATCTTTGCCTGACTGAGCAGCCCATAGAGCTGGTGTTCAAAGCTCAGGATTCAGCGTCATGCTAGAGGGGGACTTTTTTGTAGATATGATTTTTGAGATTTTACTTTAGTATTTTTGTGGTAAATTATTTTTCATTGTGTCAGAGTGGAAAGAAGTTGTGTTTTTTTTGTTTTTGGGTTACACCCGGCAATGCACAGGGGTTACTCCTGACTTTGCACTCAGGAATTACTCCTGGCGGTGCTCAGGGGACCATATAGGATGCTGGGGATCGAACCCGGGTCGGCCGTGTGCAAGGCAAACGCCCTACCTGCTGTGCTATCGGTCCAGCCCCAAGAAGTTGTATATTGTATATATCATGTGTTAGTACATATGTACTCAGTGGTGAGAAAATTAGTTTGAAGCTCTTTAAGATTTGAGATTTCAGATAACTGATTTGAAAGGGCTGGAGCGATAGCACAGCGGGTAGGGCGTTTCCCTTGCACACGGCCAACCCAGGTTCGATTCCTCCACCCCTCTCGGAGAGTCCGGCAAGATACCGAGAGTATCTCACCTACACGGCAGAGCCTGGCAGTATATGCCCATGGTGTATATGACATGCCAAAAACAGTATATACCTGTATATACCCGTGGTGTATATGATATGCCAAAAACAGTAGCAAGTCTCACAATAGGAACGTTACTGGTGCCTGCTCAAGCAAATCGATGAGCAACAGGATGACAATGACAGTGACAGAATTAAAAGACATTAAATAAAAAGTGATTAAAAGTAAAACAAAAATGTAAAACAAAACTATTAATCCATGTAACATACTGGTGGTATAACCACATAGAAAATTGCTCTTAGTTTTTTTTTTTTAGCACAGTAGTTTCACTATATCTTCTAGAAATAAAAAAGAAATATTTTTATAATTTCAACTTATAGTACTTTTATAATTGGGAGTAGTAGTCATATTTTGATCCAAAACTATTATTGCAAGATGAAATAGGCACAATTATGTTGGTGACCTTGAGAGCTGGGAGTTTAGATGTTGGTAAAGGAAGATAAAGGTAAAGATCAGTGAAGATGAATGAAACCTTGAATTTAAGTTGCAATGTCAGTATCAACTTGTGAGGTGTTTAATAAAAATATATTTTAAACCTCTGTCTACTGAAAAGGCCTAGAATTATTAACTAGCAATGGGAACCGCTAGTGTTTCCCTCTTAAAAGAAACTAAGGTCCTTGAGAAATGTTTGTTTCTTCAACTAATGGAATAAAGGAGACATATATATATATATATATATATATATATATATATATATTCAGGAATTGATTTTAAAGGATTCTTACTAAATCAACAATATAATTTTTGACCTTCAGAATCATACTTATAATTGATTGAATCATATATTTAAATGAACAGTTTTATAATGATGTTTAGAATAAATGACCTCTCAGTGGTCACCTGTATAGAGTATTAGCAAACCAACTCAGTATTTAGAAATAAATGGAAGAAATATACCACTATTTCTGCTCTTTTTTTGTGCATCAACTGTACTTCAAGATAATATAGAATTGATGACAGAGTTTTTCTTATGTAGATAATAAATGAAGGATAGGTGATAGAATATTTCCATTCTGCAATAACAGATTCAGGAAATGGCCTCAGAGAAGCAGCTAGTATCACATAAAGGGACAAGAGAAATATTCATTTACTGCATGATAGCAGTCCACAGAATCATTTGTGATTTACTCCTGACAAAGATTAGAACTTCATTTCATCAAGTCCTTTGATCCATATACCAGTTTTCAGAAAGAAAAGAAAACCAGACAAATGTATTATAAGACAGCAGAGGGATGTAATCAGGGAAGTCTAGTCTGCAGAGAACTCCTAATTTAACAGCAACCCTGATTATTTAGCAAATAGATTGTAAGGGGGAAAAAGGACATGAAGGGACATGTAGATGTAATTAATCTTAAAAGATTTACTAATGGATTGTAGTGTGTGGATATTATTTAGATCCTGATTCAACAAGATGTTAGGAAAGAAACACACAATTGCTTGAAAATTTGGAAACTGGCTGGATATTTGATAGTAGGGAATTAACTCACTTTAAAAGTATGATAAGTCATTGGAGAATAGTAAATTGGGGTGGTCATTTTCCTTGCATGCTGGCTCATAAAGCCAGCCAGTGAGATCCCTGAGTGCAGAATCAGGAGTAATTCCTGAGCACTGCCAGGTGTGGCCCACAAACCAAAAATAGATAAATAAACATGTGATAAGTTGGAATGTTGTATGCATGAAACCCTGTGATCAACAGCAATGTAAATCATGATGCTTTAAATAAAATAAATAAAGACATGATAATAGTGAAGTGCTTAATTCTCTATTTTACATACTTTAGATACAGACTGAAATATTTTTAAAGGAAATTACACTATGTCTGAGTATTGTTTCAGAATTAAGTTGGGGAAAAATGGTAGACATATAAGTGAAAATACAAGATAATAGTCATCAAAATGGAGGATGCATGTGTATACTCTCAATGTTGTGTATGTTCTAAAAAGTTCCTAAGAAGATGGAGTAGAAAAGGGATGTATAACTTAAGATCAACCTCAGATCATATTGTGGAGATGAGTGATCATTCCTAGAAATAACTATTATATTAATTTATATTAATATAAGAACTTCAGATTAGGAATTTTTTGAATTACATTCCAAAATTATTAACAGTATCATATAGTTAATATTTACTAAATATAAAGTATGTGCCAACCAGTTCAATTTATTTTCTTTGTTATTTTGATTCAGTTTACTTGAAAACCATGGATAAAATCTATTGTGTTCACGTCACAGACCTTGTTGCGTGATTACAAAGCTTAAACCAAGACGCAGCTAGTAGAGAATGGCCCCATACTGATACTGAAATCCAGAATCTATGTGTCTCCCTATTCTCTGTTCAGTCTGAATGATGAGGGGGAGGAGGGCTTCCAATGATACTGTCCGTTGGGTTTCTTTCACTTTCTTGATCAGCTATCAATGCTGAAATTTTAATGTTTGGGAGCTAATATTATAATTTTCATTTTAGTTAGAGACTCAACACCTAGGAAGCCTTCTCCAAGCCACTCTCTGAATCTTTAATGAAGCAAGCTGTTTTTTTCTTCCCCACAAGATGGGAGGAAAGAACAATTTTGTTTTAATATTGTTCTTAATCAGTTGTTCCAAGGCAGTTTTCCCTGGTGCAGTGTGTTTGAATGGCATGTTGCTGGTAGGAAGGGGAAAGACAGAACATCCGGAGGTGAGACCTCATTATCCTGCAAGTGCACAAAAGTGGAAGAAACCTATGGCAAATAACAAGGAATAGCATTTTAAGTCCCACAAAATGAAAACAGCCCTTGGATAAAACTCTGATGTTCACCCGGGGGATTGCTCCCTAATTTGGAACCCAGGAGAACTTATGAAATCTTTTAAAAAGTGGATGCTCAAGTCATCCGTGAACTGTCAGAACATTTTGCATAAGTAATCTCCAGGGGAGTAAATGAAAAACCTCAAGTCAATAAAATCCTTTGTAAAGTGACCCTCTCCTCTTTTTATGCTGCAATTATGCTTTGTGATAATTGGAGCTTTGCTGGTAAAGTAGCTGCCCAGGAAGATAATTAAAATAAGTTTCTATACCACAAGCAGGTTGATGACTGACTCCAAACACATACAATTATAAGGATTTGATTTGGGAAGCCTTGATTGAGGTGGCATCTTAAAAATTCCCACTTCATTGAAATGAAGGCAACTTACAATTTTTTTCCTGAAATTTACAACACGTAAAACATAATGAAGCATTTCTTTAAGGACGGTATAAAAATAAAAATGCTAGGGAATTCATTTCCTAATCAGCAGGGTGGTTATTTAGAAATTTGTTATAAATTTCCCCAGGATTGATATGTGCATATGTCCTTTAATCTTAAAAATTAGTTGTTTTCTCCCTTCTCTATGAACGGATTTCTTATAGCAGGGATAAATAAGCTCAGCCCTCCATAGCTTCTCTCTCTTGAGGAGACAAAATTGTCATAGTCTGCAGTAGGCTTCTGTGTGGCTTCAATACAAACATGACTTTGCCTAAAGATATCTTTCATACACCTCTTGTATCACTTGTCATCCCGTTGTTCATCGATTTGCTCTAGCGGGCACCAGTAATGTCTCCATTCGTCCCTGTCACGTGCTAGTGTAGCCCAGTGGCATCTGCTCACTCCAGGAACAAGAAGAGCCCCAAATTTAGGGTTCATCTAGGATCTTGACGAAGAAGTCTGACCATCTCGTAGGTGGGCGACCACATGTTCTTTTGACATCGCATGGAACCCAGCCGGTAACAGCTCTAGTCCAGCGGTCATCTCTAAATCACATTAGGTATCAGGCCCATCTGATTTTCAATGTCCCTGATTCTTCATTGTTAACGGAGGTCAGAACTCTGGATTCCTTCTCTCACTTGAGTGAAATGTGATATTCCAAGCACAGCTCTTTTGATTCCTCTTTGGGATACCCGAATAGTGTTCTCATCCTGTTTTTATAGGGGCCAGGTTTCTGAGGTGTATGTTAGTGCAGGAAGAACGGTGGAGTAGAAAAGATGTGCCCGGAGTTGGAGGTTCTTCATCCTCTTAACCACTTCTTTGACACTCTTGAAGATATCCCATGCTGTTCTCTTCCTCCAGCACAGTTCAGGTGCCAGGTCCGTTTGTCATGTTTAATTCTCGACCTAGGTACACATAACTGCTGGATTCGGAGATGTTCGTTCCTTTGGGGGCAAATGGAATATCAGGAACTAGTATCTTTCTCATAAACATTGTTTTGCTGAGATTCAGCTGCAGTCCAGCCTTTCCACACTCATGGTTGAAGTCGGCCAGCATTCGTGCTGCTTGGTTGATAGTTGGTGTTGTAAGAACGATGCCATCAGCGAAGCGAAGGTGGTGTATTTGCCTACCGTCTATCTTCCCTCCCATTCCTTCCCATTCCAGTTGTCGCATGATGTTCTCGAGGGTGGCACAACAGTAACATAACAACAGTAACACTACATAGTTGTTCAAAAGATTCATGACACAGAGATTTTCAATTAAGTTAGGATTTTATCCATATTTTTAAGTATGGTTTAAATGTTACCTTTCTGATATTAATTACTTATAAAATTTGTGTGTCAGTCGACCAAATGGTCATTCCCATCACTGATTTTTAATTTCAAAACATTGTGTGATAACAACTAAGATTAGAAGAAACAAAAATCCACTATTAAAAAGTTAGAGAGTTCATGAAATATTAAAAATTGTAAAATGCTGACAACTTCATTTCTTTCTGGAGTTTTAAATATATCTAGAACTTATATTATTTACACTTTAATGATCAAGAAACTAGGCATTTCCTACATTATTTATGATTTTGATAGTTAAGAATATCTTATATAAGATGAGCGCTTTAAGAAAAGATGATGATGATGACACCAATACATCATAAAACTCTACCACAGTTCACCAGAATATTTTCATCTGTTCCCAACTTCTCTTTTGCCTTTAGTTGCCGATCTCACCTCCCACATCCTGAACATGATGAAAACCATCTGGGGTGAGTTCCCTCCTGTATCTCTAACTTTTCTCATTAATTTTCTGTATCTATATGTTCTTGCTAGGGAGTTTTTTCTTTCCTCTAATGCCTTTTCTTCTGTGTTATCTATATTCTATTCCTGTCTCCTTTTGGGAACTCATTCCCAATGTTTCCCCTCTCTTCCTTAATTACATGCTTGTGTACTCGAATTTCAAAGTTGTTCAGGTCTCTTCCTTCTTTGAAACATTTTCCATTTGCTCCTAATGGTCTTGTCCTTCTTAGCCAGAACTAATTGATGTGAGCAATGGAACTATACTACCTCTTATTCTCAAATTTATTACTTTTTAAAATTTCCTTGCATCTAGCCTCTTCATTACTCTCTTCTGCTGCCAAGTCCTGTCCAGGCTGATGTTTCCCCCCAGCTATAATTTTTGCCTTCTCTTCTCTCTGTTTTCCAGCCCTCACTCTTGTTCCACCCATTCCGATCCTGCTCAGGAGATCTTGTTCCCATCTAATCGAATGTGATTTGTGAATTCGTATTGATTCTAAGATCCTCTACTGCGATTGCTAATTCAAAGAAACCTGACCTAAAATTAAAGACAAAGTATAAAGTTTTTTTACTTCCCCAGTTATATTTTAAGTTTCTCCACATTGTTTTTATATTCCTCTCTGTCACCCTATTCCAACAAATCTAGAGAAACAGCAGTGACTGAATGGTCATTAAGTATTAGATGTCTATAATATATTCTTTAGGGGCGAAAAAAATGTCAGGTAAATTATAACATTTAAAATCTATGGTCTTACAAAATAGTAATTTTTATTCTAATTCTGTGGTAAGTGCTCATTGACTCATTTCATGGTGTGTAGCATAGTAGTTGATAATAGAGCTTTTGTTATTTTTAGAATATGCCTATCCCTTCGGAAACTAAAAATTGGTTTATATATCTAGACATTAGCTAGATGCAATATTAAACTAGACATCACAGGCATAAATCATTAGAATGCTAATTTACTTTGCATGTAAGTACAAGTGAGGATTAGGTGTCATAATGGTATACACCATTATACAAGTTGTTGTATAATGATGGGTTGATCATAACAGTTTAATGAAGAAATATGTATTTTAAATAGGGACTGAATTAAAATTATAGAAACATAAGAGTCCCCAGTAAGAATAGCTTGAGTGCTGGACCAGAGAGAAAAGGCACAGAAAGGCAGAAAGCGGGATAAATTTGGAGATACAGGCTTAAATTAGAAAAGAAATTCAATCTAAGATTTTCTTTCCTTATCAAACTAATTTTGCTTGTATCTGTAAACTTATTAGGTCATTTTCTCATGTAATTCTAGCATTGACACAATTGTTAGGCCTCTTATTTAGAATTTTAAACGATGATAAAATAAAGCTGTGTCGTGTGCATAACAAATGCATGTGCAGAATGTTTTTTCCCACCTCCTAACTGGTTCTGCCCTACCCTGAATCCAACATAGCTGTTATTTTTCTCCATTTGCTTGTTCACACCACTGATATTTACCCCACCCACCTGCCCTCAAAGCTGTAGAACACCAACCCTTCATATATAGGGAGATCCCCTGTAACAACTGATGTCCTTGATACCTGTAGAACACATCACCACAGGCATTCCTCCTCATTCCTTTGAAAGTCAGAATTTGGTATAGAGAACCTAAAATTTGGAGTTATATATGATTGGATTCTGATTTTTCCACTCAACATGTGCATTTGCTATTTTTTTTCTTTTTAGGTCACACCTGGTGATGCACAGGGTTACTCCTGGAGGTGCTTAGGGGACCATATGGGATTCTGGGAATCAAACCCAGGTCGGCCGCATGCAAGGCAAACGCCCTACCCGCTGTACTATAGCTCCAGCCCTTCATTTGCTATTTTCTTTTCTTTGGCATTTTTACCTACTATGTAAAGGAAGTGACCTTAATTTTACTTTGAAGGTTATCAGTGGGTGATAAGGGGCAGGGGAGATTCTGATAAAGACCTGTTTCAAATACGTGACCCAGATTTTGCCAGAATAACTGTTTTTTGACCATATATCTCAGCATGTCTCTAGAACACCTATATCCAAGTCACTTATGTGCAGATTCCAGCTGCTACTCTAGAACTTCATTCAAGTCTATAAGGAATCAGTTTTAGAAGCTACATTTTTCTCTATTTATTTTGTTGTGTTGTCATCATTGTTGTAATGTTTCTGGGTTGCACACTTATTTGTAATACTTGATGCAGATCACACTCTTATTATGCCAGGGATCACAATGGTAGTGCTACCAGAATTATACTTTCCAAGTGGGGCAATGCTAGGGATGGAACTTGAAGTCTTACACCTGCAAGGCAGATAGATGCTCTACCACTAAGTTATATCATCAGGCTCTCTTGAGAGGCTCTTTCTCCTTCCCTTCCTTCCCCTCCCCTCCCCTCCCCCCTTGTAGTTCAGTCCCTTCCCCTCTCCTCCCCTTCCCTCTTCTCATCTCCCTTCCACTTCCCTCCCCTCCACTGCCCTCCCTTGCAGCCTTCCCATTTCCTTTCTCTCCCCTTTGCTTTTCAAAATATAATTCTAAAAAAAAGTTCCTGGTAAACATTATATCAAAGTTTAAAATAAATAATATACCAGATTGTGATTTTAAAAAAGTAAAGAGGGTTTTTCTTTTTCTTGATGATGTGTCAGGAATTGAACCCAGAACCTCAAGCATGCAAAGCATATAATCTATCACTGAATTATTTCCTTTGCCTAGTATTATGATTTTTTTTTTTGCTTTTTGGGTCACACCAGGCAATGCTCAGGGGTTATTCCTGGCTCTGTACTCAGGAATTCCTCCTGGTGGTGCTCTGGGGACCATGTGGTATGCTGGGAATCAAACCTGGGTCAGCGGTGTGAAGGCAAAGGCCCTACTCGCAGTGCTATCACTCCAGCCCCTGATTTTTGCTTTTGATGTCAGCAGTATGTGACTTGTTTTGGCACTAGTACTGAGTTAAGATATTATATTAAAATTATTTATCATGATCACTGAGGTTTTTGGCTCCCCATTAAATTTCATGCCAAGGCAAGCACCTTACTCACTTCACTCTAGTTCTGGCTCTGGTTTATCTCCAGCTGAATCATTTCAGTGTTTTAACTAAATCAGAGTGGTCCATTTCCATGGAGTTTAAATGGCATTTGAACAAATCCTCTATTTTCGATATAGATAAAGAGAAAACTCTACAGCTTGAGTATGTCAGCATGAATGCCAGGAATTCAGATATCTCAGAAAGAAACATCATTTTGCAAATGACAGTATCACCTAAGGCTTCTATTAGGTAGAAGAAGCCACAAGATTGTAAATCTAATGTTTGAGGCTCATTTCCAATCGCTCTCAATAAGAAAAGAAAAACTAGGAGTCAACAGAAAAAGGAAAAGCATTCAAGTAGATCAGAACTAGCCTGGCAAGAGAAGTGATCACGGAAGATTTTTGTATAATTAAATGTCAGTTTGCATTTTGAAATATTGCCTGCTGCCTCCCACTCCATCACCAAGCAAGATGAGGGAATTTTCTCTCTGCAGACCTAGCAGCACTTGCCGGGTTCTCCGTGAGCCACCAGCTATAGATCAGAAAGATCAGAGCAGATCATTTCCTCAAGGTGATAAAATTTTGCAGATATATTAAGATGGGCATTATAATTCCCCCCTATCAGAAAGGCAAATAAACAAAGGATAAAATGAAGCTATGTAAATATTTTGAATTTTAGAAGAGGGAAGAATTTTAGGAGGCATCTAGTTCAGTCTCCTTTTATTGAAAAGTAATTTGATGCTCAGGCAGATGAGTGTTTTCTCAAGGTCACTTGACTATCAAGTGACTGACAGAGCTTTCAATTTCTTTCCAGCAAAATTGGGCAGATTTGTTAGTTTGTGAACCCAGTGAGTGGCACAATAGGAAATGTTCTGTCCAGACAGTGGCTTAGACGTCTTTAGCTCTGATGTGGAGTGGGTAGTGGGAGATTTCCCTAAATAAATGTTCAGGATCAGCTGAACACATTTGCTTCTCGTCATTTCTAGAAAATCTTTACTTTCTCGCCCCCGTTTTACTAATTACACAAATACCAAATGGAATGAATCAGAGTATACATGGGTAGAGGTTAGACATACGAATATTGGTAAGGCCCCCTGGTGTTTTTACTTTGCACCTGAATTAAATACAACTGCAGTACACATTTCTTTGTTTCTGACAAACGTTTCTTTAACTGTCAATAATAACTTAATGTGCACTAATTCAAGGTTAGGCTTGAGTAGGGAAGCATGATAAAAACAAAAGAGTCCTAAATAAGCAATCTAAAAAGGCATAAAGGGGAATTCTTAAAAAACAAAACAAACATTGCTGCTTTTAATTTTTTTCCACTGTAAGAATGAGAGGAGCTTAGCTCATAGTTAATAATATTACAGGGAGTTTTCTTTTTTTATCTGCTCATAACTGTACTAAGTGCTTGCATGACCCATTTGAAGCTACTGGAAAAATTTATTTTTGTAAATATTTGCTGTAGAACATAATACTGTGTTATTTATTAACATGGATTAGTTTCAAAACAAAATATTTTGAATCTTTTTCTAAACTTGGATGTAAAGAGTTGAATAAATCACACTCACCTGAGACCACACTCTCTCGGGTTCATGAGCTGCTTCTTTTATTGTATTCATTAATCTTACTTCATTTCATTGCATTTCCATTTATCCCCATCTCATCTAAAAATAGGCAAAAAATTTGTGTCTTTGACCTGAGTCCTTTCGGAATAATTCTTGCATTTTATGAGAATGTTTACTATTTTGATATATTTTATGTCTGAGCCTAGGTCTGTGGAGGGATATAGGAAGAAAAGAGATTATGATTCCGTGCATTTGTGGTTATTGACATGTGCTTTTTTCCAGAATGTCAGGGTTGTCCCTTAGCTTTTCCTGGTGGCATAATCATATACATTTCACTCGTTAATATGCACATAGTGATTCATAAATTTCGATAGCAAGTTTAGCCCAATTTAGGGAGTTGGTTCCTACCATGCATTACCTCACTTCACTTATTTTGTTCATGATACTTATATATAGGAACATATGATGGTTGATTGCCAGTCACCGATATGTAAAAATAATACAAAGTATATAATTATAGATTTGAAAACATGAAATTGATTTCTAGCCCAATGTAGTCAAAAGATTTATTTGAGTGCCTGAACAAATTGTATGCAGGCTGTTCTTTTTTAAACATCTTTTCTGAGTAGAAATCAAAGCAATTTTAACAACTTCATAACTTTTAAATTAAGAATCTCACTAAAAATAGTTGAGGGAATATATTTCACGAACATTTTATAGGACAAATTTAGGAATTCCTCTTAGGGGTAAGAAAGAGATTTGGTTTTCACTGTTGCCATTTTAGTTTTTCCCTAAAATGAATTAAAACAAAGCTTGTCTTTTCTTTTAAAAAAATGAGCACATAAAGACTTTAAATGTCATCAAGTGGAACATCAGAAGCAATGGGGATATTTGGCAAAGAAACTGTTTTAAGATCAATTTAAAAAGGGCAAAAGACTATTTAAAAGAAAATCAATATGGAAAGAACAGGTAGTCAGAGTGATAATAAATTAAAAGTTCAAGCAAAATCAACTTTCATGTTATCAGAACCTTACCCCACAAACCTCTCTGTTTGGCCTCTACTTATTGATTCCAGCTAGCAAAGGATGATGACATAGCTGGACGTTCCTCTTTTGTTTGAACCCTGGAGGATTGCTCTTGTTCTCAGTATCATCAGGACACTGGCTTTCAACAAGTTCCTCTTTCCTTTTTCCTTCTGAGCAGTTTTTGATTTTGACTTTTATAATCAAGATCTGGCCCCATCTCAATCACACCAATATTTGAGTCTTTGTGGCCTATTCTTATTATCAGTGTTTTTTTATGTAACTGACCTTCTTCTCAGTAATTGGGTCATCTTCTGCTTGTAGTGCCTTTAGGGTTAATTTCTCAAACAGAATGTGCAGGGTCACTTATGGGCAAGCTTTATGATTCCCACCAGAACTGTCAGCTTTGAATTTTGACCTGATATTCTAAGTTCTTAAGGGAATTGCTGTTTTTGTCTCATGTTACTCTCAAATATGTTACACTTGCTGTGTGCCTTGACCCAACATAATACTATCCTTTATCTAAATTTATCTTTGCTCCCTGTTAGTGGCAATAGCTTATAATAGGGTAACTACAAGGGGAAATAACTACAAGGTCCTTCCTCCCAATGAAGGACCAGAATAAAATCCTCGCAGAAGGGACTGGCTTCAAACTCCATATCTCCATATTAATTTTAACTGTACATAGTATCTGTGCATTTTTTGTGTATATGCATGTGCAGCATTGCTTCTTCATTATTCTAGAGCATTTTAAAATATAATATCATGAGAAAAATGAAAGTCACATTATTGCCAAAAGTTTTCTGTTCTGAAAAAGTAATTATCAGAACTTGACTCTTTGTAGGAAAATTTATATTCTATTTTTGAATATCCACAGATGTTAAAACTTTGCTTTGCTGCACAATTCATACAGCTTCTTTGCCTTTTGAAAGAAGAAAAAAATCATTTTTCTAATGAATTATTTTAATATCATATTAGTATTATTCTAATAATAATTACTATCTAATTTTTGTTCTAATTCACTATAGTGTTGTCACGCCCGGCGATGCACAGGGGTTACTCCTGGCTCTGCACTCAGGATTACTCCTGGCGGTGCTTAGGGAACCATATGGGATGCTGGGAACTCGAACCCGGGTCAGCTGTGTGCAAGGCAAACGCCCTACCCACTGTGCTATCGCTCCAGCCTTGTGTCATTCTTTTACCTGCAGGTGGAAATGCGTAGCATTTAGGTGTTTCTTTTTTTTTTTTTAACCTTTTACAATGGTGATATAACCACATTTCTATTATAAATATTTTGTAGGTACTGTGAAGTGAAAAAATTGGTCGGAACAGCTGGCTGAGTGTTGCTTAGTGGACATGCGTATTACTGTTCTGGGGCCCAGCACTAGAAGGAAAGCTGGAGGCCTTGTCCTTTTATTCCTGAAAATATCACACTATATTCATCTCAAGATACAGCCCAAACCCTTTCAAGGCATTTTAAAAATAGTCCGACTACCACATACTTTGTGAAGAAATAATTTACTAGTGTTCAATAAAGACCTTTCTTATAGCTTTATATAATTTCTTCTTTTTTTTTTACCACCTTCCAGTGCTCACAGCTTTGTATACAGTGAGTCCATCTGCCCGTAACCACAGTTAAGAGGCATTGCATTAGTTATGTTGTCATTGTTGTCTCCTTCTCCTCTTCCTCCCTCTCCCCTCTTCCTCCTTCTTCTTCTTCATACTCCTCTTCTTTCTCATCCTCCTCCCCTTCCTCCTCCCTCCCCTTCTCCTCTTTCTTTCCTCCTATCACACCCAATGAGTGAGATAAGGTTCTTGCATGTGGCACACCCACGTTGGGTTCCCAGCATCCCATATGATTTCCTGAGCTCACCAGGGATAATTCCTGAGTGCAGAGCCAGGAGTAAATCTTGAGCGTTACTTGCTGTGGCCCACAAAACAAACAAAATGAGACAAAGAATAAAATTTTTAAAAATTGTGAGAACAGTCACAAAAGCTACTATACATGGTTAATAGAAAAAATGTTATAACTTTATAAATGTAGTATTTAAATGTAAAGTTTTAAAATATAAAAATATAGAGAAGTATTATTGAAATACTGTGTAATTGTTCTAGTAATCACATAAGTGCCTTTGAAAACATGCTGTGTTTGCTAGATGGACTGAATTCTTGAATCGGTTCTTTACTGGTTTTAGTATGGTGTAAGGTAAGGGGAAATAGACATTCTTTTATACTGTTGATTAAAGATTAATTGATTGTCTTATATAGAAGTTAAATTGTTGATATTTATCAAAAGTAAATCGAGATATTCTGTTTTCCATAACATCTTCAGAGTGATCATGGATATACATGAAAATACATCTATTTAAAAAAATGGATGTTTGAATATTTTTCAATTTATTGTAATTTATGCTTCAATGACTGTTCTAGTGAATTTTAGGTGTTTCATGAACTTATCTACCTAAGAATAAAATGTGTATGTCTTAAAAATGCATTTTCTTAATTTTAGAAGACTATGCTAATTGTACTAATTTATACTTTATCATAAGTATATGAGGTCTATTACTATTTTGTTGTTGGTAGTGATGATCCTCTATATTCCCTGTATTTTCTTTCATTTTCATCTTAACCATTCTGGATAAGGTAGTGGCATAACATTTTAGTTTTAATATGCATTCTTCTAATTAGTGATGTTGGAATCCTTTCTTTGATTTATTGGCCAGTTGGATATTGTTTCTAATGAATCCAAGGGTTTGGCTCAGTCTTCTATTTGGTTCTCTGTCTTACCAAATTGCTGGAGTTTTCAGTTATATTTTGGATGAGTCATATTTCGATACACTTATTGGAAAAATATCTTCCTATCTGAGAGGCACTCTTAAATTTCTCAATGATGTTTTTGATGAAGATACGTTTTAAATTTTTATATATACAAATTTACAATTTTTTGTTATGGTTAATACTTTTCTTCCTTTGCTTACTAAAAAGTCATAAAATATTTTTTTATCTGATCCTTTAATAGTTTCAGTTTCAGTTTTTCATATACCACATCGATTTGCAGTCTTTCTAGAATTAAAATACACAGATATTTTTTAGAACTAGGGAGTCATCCTTGACATAAGTATTTCTTTCTGTTGATATTCCTTTCAAGTTCTTCCACTTTCTTTTGTGGCTGTCACCAATAACAACCAAAATCATCTCCTAGTGTCTCTTGCATGGATAGTTCTAGTAGTCCTGAATCTGTTCATGTTCACGTAACAAACTGTTTCTGTGCTTTATCATTTAGCCACTCTTGACATGTGATCTTTTCACAGCCAAATGAGAGAGCCAAAGTGGCTCTCTGACCTTGTTTTACATTTTTTAAATAAGAAGTACATTTCTGGAGCTGGAGAGATAGTACAGTGGGTAGGTCACTTATATTGCATGTGATTGACTCAGATTTGATCCCAGAGTCTCACATGACCCTTCAAGCACTGCCAGGAGTTAATTCCTGAGTGTAGAGCCAGGAGTAACCCCTGAGTATTGCTGGGCGCAGTTCCCATACCCTGAAAAAAACACATTTTCTTTTTACTCATAGAGCCTTGCTGTACTGAATATATAATAATGCTGTAATCCTAGTTTAGTCTAAAATGCAGACACATTTTAGAATTTGATATCATGGCACTAAGTATAAAATGCACTTTTTGCTCTCATTATTGATACTGTTGTGCTATTTGTTTGTAATGGCACCTTGGAGCACTCATAAGATCCAAGCTACTATTACAAAAATGGCATTACTCTTACATTACAAACTTAAAAAGGCTCTGATCTATATGAACAATGAATTCCTGTGCTTTCTGAAAGCCAAGACCAAATTAGGTAGTAGCTTTTGGCTGAAGCTGAATTTTAGCTGCTTTAATTATGGCAATTATTTCCTTTTACCAAACTTTATGAAATAACATCTAAGTGCTAGGCACCTGGTTGTCTGAAGAACTGCAATAATTAATGAGAATCAAATAACTTTGTTTAACTTACATTGAAGACAAATGCCCTGGCATCTTTTATGCATCATATAAGGTAATTCAGAAGAGTAGAAATCTCTGCTCTCCGTTAGTACAGGAATTTCAGTATGTTAACAACTTTCCCTTCTTGTGCAGTTTTTCAAATTCCTGAGACATTCCAAACCAGTTTTTCTACATATAAACCTTTAGTTCCAGATCACGGCTGTCTCAGTCTCTTATTAATCTTTAGCAGGTCACTGATATCCTTAAACCCCCTGCTCCTGTTTTTCCTGGGTATGGCTTTTATTCCAGGTGTTATTTTTGACTCACATCCTGTTTCTCAGGGTAATGGAAAAATCAGCTGTGATGTTTGTATGACTTCACTGACAGAATTGCTATTAAGAACAGACCAAAAATCTCATAAATTCCAAATTTATTGATGGTGTATATGTTCTTCAGGACAACAAGCAAAATGCTCAGTAGAAGAATCCCTCTGTATTGTGAAAAGTCTTATTTTTTGCAATCTCAGACATTATCTATGCTCACAATGGAACTGCCTGGACCTAGTTCTTGTGTCTGAATCCTAAGTCATCTGTCCTCTAATGTCAGTGATAGCCACAGACTCATTGCTTTAAATAGCCATTTTTACCCCCCTCAATCTATCTTTTGTAAGAATGACTGTAGAAAAATTAAACCCAGCTCTTCCTATTGTGGCAATTCCAACCCTCTCCATAGTGGTCCAGCTATTTTCTTTCCCAAGTTAACTCAGAACAGCATCAGTACTTTCACCAAGTTGAATTATTCAAACTATTCAAAGTTGAATTACCTTAATTCAGAAATAGGACTTACACAGTGTGGAGCACTGTAAGTCCAGGCTATCTACTTTTTTTTTTTTTTTTTGGTTTTTGGGTCACACCCGGCGATGCACAGGGGTTACTCCTGGCTCTTCACTCAGGAATTACTCCTGGCGATGCTCAGGGGACCATATGGGATGCTGGGATTAGAACCCGGGTCGGCTGCGTGCAAGGCAAACGCCCTACCTGCTGTGCTATCGCTCCAGCCCCCAGGCTATCTACTTTTAAAGAGAGAATGTGTTCACCTACATGTGGCTGCCAGTTTCTACTGATGATCTGTGGTTAACTGCTTGTACATGAAAATAGTCATCTCCCAGTACCTAATGAAACATTTCAGGGTGAGTACAACCATAATCTGTTACAGAAAAGAAATATTTTGTGAGAAAAAGATAATTTTCAGAGATGCAGCTGTAACCGCATGAAATCAATCTCTTTATATGATTATGAAGAGTGAATTAAGTCTATTAGAGCCTTATCATCTCCAGGGTCTCCATTGATGGATAGGTTTATGGTTTACCTTCACATCTTCATGTATGCCAAAAATCTGAGATATTTCCCACCCCCAAACAAAGGAGAAATATGCCCCCAAAACCAAATACAATGATTTTTCTCGAGGAAGGAAAATAACCTCTAAAAGTTTTAAAATATTAGTTTTCTTATTTTCATTAATATAAAAATCTTTTGGGACTTGCTTTAGGTCAGAGAACCCCCTCACAACCTATGTTAGGATAGAAAACCACTAGTAGGTGATTTGAACAAAGTAACATCAGCAACAACAGAAAATAAGACTGAGGCAAATGAATTGTCTAGTAAAATTAACATCTAAGCTCTAATTTCAGTTCAATATAATAAAGCTACAATTCTATAGGATAAAGCTGAGAATACTCTGGTGACTATGTGAGAAATTCTCCATTATGGTTCTCCTGAACAATGAACAGCAGAATGATTGCCTCTTCAGTCTATCATAAGCTTTTCATTTTTACGTGCTTTATTTTATTTACTCCCTAAGCCACCATAGGGCCATGGATAGGGTACTGTATATAATCAGTGTTTCAGAAAGTATTCTCTATATAGAACCTCCCATGTAAATCCTTTCTTAAAATGCGCACTGAAACACAACAAAGTTATCACAGTCTACTGCTTTCTTCGTCTCTTAAAACCTTGTGTTTTGGAGAAGGGTGTTTGTAGCCTGGGACACCAAATCCAACTTGTTACCTTCTTTAGAAGTTGTACTTTAGAAGTCAGTACCAGACATTGGCAGCACGATGAAATGGGCTTGAACCAGTGTCAGAGTCCTGACTCTTTCCATCTGCATGCTTTTCTCTTGCCAGATCTTTCCCTCTACACCCTGCACTCCATTCCCTGTGAAAGTTCACTGCAGCAAACAACAGATGTCACATGGATGTTGGCACAAGTGTGCTTATATTAGTCTGGCCACTCCAACAGAATTTGAACTTGAAACTTTGTTTTCAATTAAGAAATGACAGACTTTTTCCTAAATAGTAGGGATTTTAGTTGCAACTGAATGGTTGCATTTTTTCCTCTGAAAAATGAACAGCGATTATTGTTTCTAAAATTTCAACATATAAATAGCATTATACTTAACTCCTATGAGCTTAAATTAAGCAAAAGCATTAACTTTGGTTATTGTGTTGACAGTGGTACAATCACACATATATATGGTGTATTCTTTTATTCTGAAGATATATATATATATATTTTTAATTTTATTTATTTTTAATTAGAGAATCACCGTGAGGGTACAGTTACAGATTTATACACTTTTGTGCTTATACTTCCCTCATACAAAGTTCGGGAACCCATCCCTTCACCAGTGCCCATTCTCCACCACCCGTAAACCCAGAATCCCTCCCACCCTCCCCAATCCCATCTCCCCCCCACCCCACCCTGCCACTGTGGCAAGGCATTCCCTTCTGTTCTCTCTCTCTAATTAGCTGTTGTGGTTTGCAATAAAGGTGTTCAGTGGCCGCTGTGCTCAGTCTCTAGCCCTCATTCAGCCCGCAACTCCCTTCCCCCACATGGCCTTCGACTACAATGTAGTTGGTGATCGCTTCTCTGAGTTGACCTTTCCCCGGAACGTGAGGCCAGCCTCGAAGCCATGGAGTCAACCTCCTGGTACTTATTTCTACAGTTCTTGGGTGATAGTCTCCCACTCTGTTATTCTATATACCATAGATGAGTGCAATCTTTCTATGTCTGTCTCTCTCTTTCTGACTCATTTCACTCAGCATGAAACTTTTCATGCCCATCCACTTGACTACAAAATTCTTGACCTCCTTTTTTCTAACAGCTGCGTAGTATTCCATTGTATAGATGTACCAAAGTTTCCTCAACCAGTCATCCGTTCTGGGGCATTCGGGTTTTTTCCAGATTCTGGCTATTGTAAACAGTGCTGCGATGAACATACATGTGCAGATGTTGTTTCGATTGTACTTTTTTGCCTCTCTGGGATATATTCCCAGCAGTGGTATTGCTGGGTCAAATGGGAATTCAATATCTAATTTTTTGAGAATCGTCCAAATTGTTTTCCAGAAGGGCTGAACCAGTCGGCATTCCCACCAGCAGTGAAGAAGGGTCCCTTTCTCCCCACATCCTCTCCAACAGCGGTTGCTTTTGTTCTTTTGGATGTGTGCTAGTCTCTGTGGTGTGAGGTGGTATCTCATGGTTGTTTTGATCTGCATCTCTCTGATGATTAGTGATGCAGAGCACTTTTTCATGTGCCTTTTGGCCATTCGTATTTCTTCCTTGGTAAAGTTTCTGTTCATTTCTTCGCCCCATTTTTTGATGGGGTTGGATGTTTTCTTCTTGTAGAGTTCAACCAGTGCTTTATATACCATTGATATCAACCCCTTATCTGATGGGTATTGTGTAAATATCCTTTCCCATTCTGTGGATAGTCTTTGGATTCTGGTCAATGTATCTCTTGCGGTGCAGAAGCTTTTTAGTTTAATGTAGTCCCATTTGTTGATCTCTGTTTTTACTAGATTGCTTAGTTCCGTGCCACCTTTGAAGATACCTTTATCTTCAATATCGTGGAGGGTTTCGCCGACATTGTCTTCAATGTACCTTATGGTTTGTGGTCTAATGTTGAGGTCTTTAATCCATTTTGATCTGACTTTTGTGCATGGTGATTCTGAAGATATATATTAAGTGCATCTGTACTAAACGAAATCATAGATGCTGGGATACACAGGCCAATAAATGCAGGGTTCTTCAGAGAACTTGAAAGATGACTGAAATCTAAACCTAAATCTAAGGGAGGAAGTTGTAGACTTTCCTACAGCATTTGTCCTACTTTGTAGTCACTTACTGCTTGCTCCTCTGTATTTCTTATTTGAGTATATGGTTATCCACAATTGGATCTTGTCTGTTACGTTTACTGTTCTTCCCCTAGTAGTGTTCTCTCTGCCTAGAAAGTTGATAAGTATATACAGAAATTAATGAACAAAGAAGTAAAACTGGAACCTATATATTAATTAGAATAATAAAACAAAGGTTGGATGGCAGATTAGCTATAGGAACCAAATGCTTCTGAAGGGCAGAGAGAGGGAGAGGACCTGTTAAGAGGAACATCAGTGAGACCATCAAGAAAAATGAGGAGTGAGGAAGAGACATCTCAAATCTGGCAATTGGGTGTGTTTTTAATTTAACACATCATTAAAAAAGATTTGTTTATAATGGCTTTTCAAAATGTTCCTAAATTTGGAAAAAGAGTTGTAAACAAGGCTGCTGGGGTTAAGACATGGCTGAGCAGTGAATGAAATAGATTTATATGAGTTGAGAAAATTAGGAAACAAAGCAATGGAGTGGGGACAGGGTCTTTTCGCACTTACATAAAAGCGAAGAAATCATCCTTATTCTCCATCTGATGCCGCCTGTCTCAAAGGCTGTTCCTCCAAATGTCTAACAGTGATGTCTTGACCACTTTACTTTTAAATCAGCTTCTTATTTTCTTATTTCTTATTTTATTCTTTTCAAATAACTATGCGGGGTTGGAGCGATAGCACAGCGGTTGGGCGTTCACCTTTCACGCGGCCAATCCGAGTTCGATTCCTCCGCCTCTCTCGGAGAGCCCAGCAAGCTACCAAGAGTATCGAGCCCGCACGGCAGAGCCTGGCAAGCTACCCGTGGCGTATTGGATATGCCAAAAAGAATAACAATAAGACTCTCAGTGAGAGAGTTACTGGTCCCCGCTCGAACAAATCAATGAGCAACAGGATGACAGTGACAGTGAAATAACTATGCAAGTCAATGACAGTTCTGGAGAAAGCCATTAAAAAATTACTCTTTAGGTATTCAGTGGTTGTCTCATGAACTTTCTTCCCCTCAAAAAAAAATTCTTCTTCTTTGACCTGTACTCAAATATCTTATATTGATGTATGGTTAGTTGTTTGCCATCTTACTTGATAATACAAGCATAGCTTCTGATATTTGATTTAATTTCTCTGCCTTTTCTTATCCACACATTTGCCTACGTTACTATTTAAAGAAGGATGATGCCCACTACCTCATTTGTTAATTTTTGTATTCCCGTGCCACACCTGGCAGTGCTAAGGGCTACTTCAAACTAAGTACTCCACTGTTGGGGATTGGAGGGCTATGTAATTTTAGGGATCAGACCCAGACCATTTGCATGCAGATCACTTGCCTTTTTAATAGAAGATGCTCAAAATGTTTAATTTAATAGAATAAAATTATTATTAAATTAAATTATTAAATTAAACCCATTTAATATAGTGTCCAAAACCAGCACTTAGAAATCAACAAAGGATGTGCAAGACTTATACACTGAAAATTTTAAGTCACTGCTGAAACAATTAGGAAACCAGAAAATGAAAAATATATTTCATGTTCATGGATTGAAACAGTTGACACTGTCAAAATGACTGTCCTACCCAAACATTATACAAAGTCAATGCAATTCCCCAAAAATTACAATGACAAAAGAGATAGTACATCAGGGAAGGTGCTTACCTTGCTCACGGTCAACTTGGGCACAGTTCCTGGCACTATACATGATTTCCAAAGCACAATCTGAAATGGTCTATGAGCATAGAGCTATGAATAAGTCCTAAGAACAGGTGGGTATGGCTCATGTCTCCTAACCTTTTCCTACCCCCAGCCCTTGCAAAAACAACAACAACAACAACAAAACCCCAAACCAATCTAGTGACTTTATTCATGCACTAGAACAAACTCCAATAAAATTTGTATGAAATAATACAGACCCCTTCAAGCAATTCTGAGAAAATAAAGATGGGTGGTATTATATTACCTTGCTTTAAGTTATACTGTATAGCTATAGTAATTAAAATGACGGTGCTGGAATAAAAATAGACTCTAAGACCAATGGAATGTAATTGAGGGTTCATAGATAAGCCCTTAGATTTATGGATAGATAATGTGTGACAAAGAAGCTGGGTGCATGAAGTGGAGCAAGGAAAACTTTTTCAACAAAGGGTGTTGAAATAATTGGATGGCTATGAAAAATGAAACTCTGTCTCACACCATTACCAAAGTTGACTCAAAGTTGATTAAAGACTTTGAGACTAGAGTCCATAAAATCTATTGTGGAAAACATGGGTAGGACTCTCCAGGATAGGTGTCTGTGAAGTATCTTCACTGATTTGACTCCATTGGGAAAGATAACAGAAGCAAAAATAAACAAGTGGGGCTACATCAAATTAAAAAGATTATTTTTCTCTCAAGACATACTACTGCCCACGTTAGTCAATTTTTCACTCATGCAGATGTATTTTTATGATTTTTTGCCAATTTATTTTGAAGTTTCTTCTTTTTTCCCTACAAAAGGCCTTTTCTTTTTTTGATGGAAAAGTTAAAATCATGTTTTCAATGTTAATAGTATTGATGATGCAAAATTATACCATCACCACCACCACTACCAAAGCATCCAGGGATAGGGTGTTTCTTTATTCTAACTGAGACCAAAACATTGTCAAAATTACTGATAAGTATGAAAGTACAGTAACATTGGAATAAACTAAGTTGAAAAACTTATGTGTACTAAAGTGAAAATAAATAAAATTAATAGCAAAGTTATCATTCATGGTTCTTGAGAATATGACAAGAAAAAATCTACACTTAGATTGTCATCCATCTTAATATCCTGATCTAACTAAAAATCTGAAGAAAGATATTCACATTTGAAAATAAAATTATCTTGCCGAAAGTAGTTGATGTACCAAATATGATGGCCTCTCAGTGTCTATGTTGCAAGCCACAATGCCCAAAAGTAGAGAGAGAGTATGGGGAATATTGTCTGCCATGGAGTCAGGGAAAGGGTGGGAAAAAGGGGGTATACCCGGGATATTGGTGCTGGGGAATGTGCACTGGTGGAGGGATGAGTGTTTGATCATTGTGAGATTGTAACCCAATTATGAAAGCTTGTAACATTCTCATGGTGATTCAATAAAATTTTTAAAAAATTTTAAAAAAGAAAATAAAATTATCTTAGTCTGTTTTACTCTTCTTTGGTTTTTTATTTACTAGTTTAATCTCTGTTGTATTTCTGTTATTTTATATTTCAGATGTTCTGCACTGCAACTTCATCAAAATTTAAATTGATGTTCCTGGATACGTAAACACAATTTGTTTCACTACATCTACAAGAAAATATGTCGATTCCCAGTGGCTGACTTACAAAAGAGCTTGTGGAACACTGCCTAATGTAAGTTGCAGACATACTATATTTTAGTCTTTGCTCTACCTCCCCTAAAGTTAGGTTTTGTGTCGGCAGGTATACAAGTGTATGCATGTGTTATATGTACCTGTGTGACTACACATATGCTTTTCCACAGTTTTTATTCTTAGCATCGTTATTTTTTTCAATAGTTGTTTGAATGTTCAATATATAAGAAGTTGGAGGCTGGAGTGATAACACAGCGGGTAGGGCATTTGCCTTGCACGCGGCAGAACCAGGTTCGAATCCCAGCATCCCATATGGTCCCCCGAGCACCGCCAGGAGTAATTCCTGAGTGCATGAGCCAGGAGTAACCCCTGTGCATTGCTCGGTGTGACCCAAAAACCAAATATATGTAAGAAGTACGTTTCCAATCCTTAGGAGAGGGATTCAGAAATGTGGTCACAGTCCTCATGGAGCTCAGACTCTGGCAAGGAAATTGACATAAACCAAGTGAGACCACAAAAATCTGTGATGTGCACACCATGATTGGGGCACAGAAGGGATGTTACATATTGTGATGTGATCATATAACCAGGATTGTGCTAGTATCAGGCAGATTCCCTACACATGACAGTGCTCTCATTAAGATCTCAAGGCTGGGCAGGAGTGAAAGTGATGAGGAAAGGAGCAAGGATGGAGGAGGATGTACTCTCAACGCAAGGAATGCATGTTCAAAGATATATTTGCTCAGTAAGGTGCTCTAGGTAGCTTTTTAAAAAGAGTGATACTTACTTCTTTTGTCCTTTTTTTGGGGGGGATGTGGGGTATATTACAAGAAGTGGTATTATGGGTCAAATGGAAGCTCAATTCCTAGATTTTTTAAAGGAATGTCTATATTGTTTTCCAGAAAGGCTGGACCAGTAGACATTCCCTCCAGCAGTGAGTGAGAGGCCCTTTCTCCCAACATCCATGCCAACACTGGTTGTTCTTATTCTTTTTGATGTATGTCAGCCTCTGTGGTATGAGATGAGAGATGATATCTTACTGTTGTTTTAATTTGCATCTCCCTGATGATTAGTGATGCAGAGCATTTTTTCATCTGTCTTCTGGTAATTTATATTTCTTCTTTGAGGAAGTTTCTGTTCATCTCCTCTCTCTATTTTTGGATGGGGTTGGATTTTCATTCTTGTAAAGTTCTTCCACTGCCTTATATATCTTTAATATTAATTTCTATCAGATGAATGTTGGGTAAATAATTTATCTCATTCTGTTATTTGTATTTATATCCCAGTCATTGTTTCCTTTGAAGTTCAGAAGCTTCTAAATTTAATGTAGTTCCATTTGTTTATCTTTGGAACTTTTTCACTTACTTGGTCAGTGGTGTTTCATCCTTGAAGATACCTTTACGGTTTTTTTTTTCTTTTTGGGTCACACCCAGCGATGCTCAGGGGTTACTCCTGGCTTTGCACTCAGGAATTACTCCTGGCAGTGCTTGGGGGACCATATGGGATGCCGGGGATCGAACCCGGGTCCGCCGCATGCAAGGTAAACGCCCTACCCGCTGTGCTATCGCTCCGGCCCCTTGTTTTTTTTTTTTTTTTGAAGATACCTTTAGTTTTTATGTCATGGAGAGTTCCTTCTACATTTTCCTCTATGTAACTTTTGAATTCTGGTCTTATATCAAGGTTTTTAATATACTTTGATTTGACATTTGTGCTTGACCTTAGAAAGAAGTCTGGTTTTTTTTAAAATGTAGTGGCCAAGTTTTCCCAGAACCACTTGTTGAAAAGGCTGTCCTTGCTCCACTTCATATTTTTTGCTCCTTTATGGAAGATTAACTGGCCATATACCTGGGAATCTGTCTCAAGATATTTAACTCTATTGCATTGATCTATTTTTGCTCCTCTGTATTCCTCGCAGCACTATCCACATTAGCCAAAATCTGGAAACAGCCAAAATGCCCAAGAATAGATGAGTGGATAATGAAACGATGGTGCACACACATAATGGACTATTACTTTTCCATAGAAAAGATAACGCTATGAAATTTGCTTCCATATGGAGGGATCTGGAGAGTATCATGTTGAGTGAAGTTAGTCAGAGGGAGAGAGACCAACACAGAGGACCCCTCTCATATGTGGAATATAAAGAAACATCACTGTATCACTGTCACTGTCATCCCGTTGCTCATCGATTTGCTCGAGTGGGCACCAATAGCATTTCCATTGTGAGACTTGGTGTTACTGTTTTTGGCATATTTAATACACCACAGGTAGCTTGCCAGTCTCTACTGTTGGGGCAGGATACTCTCATTTGCTTGTCGGGCTCTCCAAGAGGGGCAGAGGAATTGAACCCGGGTCAGCTGTGTGCAAGGCAAATGCCCTACCCGCTGTGCTATTGCTCCAGCCCATAAACATAATGCTTGAATACAAATACCTAAAGACAGTGAGAACAAGGAACGTGAAAACTGGTTTTCAGTAGGAAACATGCCCCTTGAGGGCCTGAGGGATAGGAGGCAGAGGTCAATGTCTATGGTGGAGGGAAGCATTCAACAAGGAGGAGATGGTGGTGCTGAAAGGTAGGAATACATTTTTATGAAACCCTATCAGCAACAGTATTGTAAGCCACAGTGCGAAAACATATATACAAAAGTGCCTCTCTCAGAGCAGAATGGTGGGTGGGAGGAGAATGGGGGTTGCAGAAACATTGGTGGAGGCAAGTGGACACTGGTGAAGTGTTGAAACATTGTATGCCTGAAACCTAACCATGAGTAACTTTGGAATTTCATGGTGACTGAGTTAAAAAAAAAGTGATATGAGTAGCCAGGAGGCAGTTTTATTTATGAATTTATTTATTTATCTATTGTTTGGGGTCACATCCGGCAGTTCTCAGGGCTTACCCCTGGCTCTACACTCAGGGACCACACCTGGTAGGGCTCGGGGCACCATATGTGGTACTGTGGATTGAATCCAGTCCGTTTCTTGCCAGTTAAGTGCCTCCCCCCGTCCCAGCCCAGTCAGGAGACATTTAGCTTAAATCAATAAAAAAGAGTTCGTTGCGATCATGCAATAAAAGAAGAAGGCGCCTCTTTCACAGGCACGTGTCCTTCCTCCCATCTCCCCCAGGTACAAAGTAATCCTTAAGCCCTGACAACTACTATGAAGATGGAATTGTGAAGATGGCAACTTTTCTGTGTGGCTTTGAAGAAAAGGGGATAAAGAGCGACAGGCCTGAAGACCAGTTGAGTAAAGAGAAGAAGAAAATCCTGTTCTCGTTCTGCGAGGTGTGCAACATCCAGCTCAACTCTGCGGCACAGGCCCAGGTTCACTACAACGGCAAGTCCCACCGCAAGCGAGTGAAGCAGCTGAGTGATGGGCAGCCCCCGCCTCCAGCTCCCAGCTCTGGACTCCTTCTGGCCAACAGCCCAGCCTCCAACACCAGTGCAGGTAAGCAGGGCACCCGGCTTCCTGCAGCTGGAAGAAATGATTCTGTTCTAGAAATAAAGAGTTTAGAGCAAGACTTAGATTTCTCCTTAAAACTACCCTCTTGTGGGGGTGGTGGGAGAGATACTGGACATGCAGGTGGTGGAAAATGTACACTGGTGGAGAGATGGGTGTTCGATTGTTTTATGACTGAAACTCAATCATGAAAACTTTTTAACTCTATCTCACAGTGATATAATAAAAACGAAACACAACAAAAGCTTCCACCACAGCAATATGTGATTCTTTTCTCTATAGGTGAAAATTTAGGAATTCGTTTACTTCTCAGTATATATTTTTAACTGTTATTGACACTTTTTTTTTTGAATTTCAAACAAGTTAACTTCATTGCCTCATGAGATAGACACTCTAGAAGTGATGGAACCACCGTATTCAATCTCAATGCTATCGAATATTGAATATTCATGAGCTTTAAAAGAAAAATCCCACGGGACACAAAGGGATGATAAAGCTGTTATAAAGTTATAAGTAATAGAGATCTATAATTAGACAGTACATTCACAATGTTAATTATAACTGAGGAGTGAATGAAATATTTTAGTCATGGCTGTATATTCTCATGTATTTGTTTTGGGAAATTATGACTAATTTCATAGAACCCAACTTTTTCTAAATCAAAATGGTGCTTCAAGTTGTGATTGATAAGGTAGTAGTTGCACATTGATTTCAATTGCTACAGAGATACCACTATGACTAGTTTGGGAGAAATTTTTTTTTATTTCTTCGAAAGAATAGGTAAAAGTATCACTTGTATCACTTGTCATCCCATTGATCTTTGATTTTCTGGAACCGACGCCAGTAACGTCTCCATCTGTCCCTGTCACGTACGAGTGTAGCCCAAAGTAAACGTATGATTTAGAATTCTAACTTTTCAAATTTACCATCATGGATATGATTCAAAGAATAGCCATGTGCACTGGAGAAGAATGTGCATTTGACTTTTGGGGGATGATATATCTTGAATTTTTGCCTTTTTAAAGCTAGTCAGTATTTCCTTAATGAGTATGAGTCTAGTACATCTGTTGGGTGCTGATAAAGCATTGGTGAAGTATCCAACTCTGTTATGTTGAAAAAAGATGTCAACATCTTTCCATTAGTAGCTATCTTAAGTATCTTTATGATCCTTAATTAGGAGCATAAATGTTTAGGAGTGTGTTTTTCCTGATGTATATATTCCTTGATCATTGAAAAATGATGCTCCCTGTCTCATGACTATTTTAAAACTTGAATTCTCTATTGTCTGATATGAGTATTGTTACCTTGGCCTTTGTGAAAGACTTGATTGTTTGAAATACTGTTTTTCAGCTTTTAACTTTTAGCTTGTATTTGACCCTAGTGTTTAAGTGGGTCTCTTGTAAGCAGTAGAAAGCTGGGTACATTTTTATCCAACCTGCTTCTTTATGTCTCTTGATTAGTGTGTTTAGGCCTTTGACATTTAATGAGATTATTATCATGAAGCCTTTTGCCATTTTTCCATAGAAGCTAGGCTTGTTCATGAGATTTAGCTCGTTTCAAAGAAACTCCTTCAGTGTTTCTTGCAATGTTCTTTTCAAAGCCATGAAGTCTGTGAGCTATTGTTTTCTCATAAAAAAAGAACCAACCAGTTATTGATTCTTCAAATCTGAATAGCATTCTAGGTGTTTAGAGTATTCTTGGTGAGGTGTCTGTTACATTGAGTTTTTCATATATTTCCCAACATTTTCTTCTCACTCACAGGATCTCACTTGATAACTCTACTGTGAATTTTAAGGAAACACCTTTGTATATAATTTCCTTTGTTAATTCTATTGCTTTCAATATTCTATATCCTTGACTTTTGTCATTCTGATTATTATGTATCTTGTAGTGTTTTTATTTGGGTCTCTTTGGCTGGTACCTTTCGGGTCTCTTGAATTGGTTGTGTGCACTCCTTAGCTCTGGGAAATTCTCTGTTATGATTTTTTTGACTAATGATTCTTCATCAGGATTTTCTTCTTCATCAGGGATTTCAGTGATTCTTACTTATATAGTACCTCTTGAATTCAGCCCATAGTCCTTTTGTTAATTTTGAGTCCTTTCCTCATCATCTCCTATTTTCTCAAGATTTTCTGCATCTCTGTTTGAAGCTCTGATTCTTTTAAGGCTGGCTTTTGGGGGTCACCCCTGGAAATGCTCAAGGGTTTCTCCTAGCTCTGCATTCAGGACAAACTCCTGGCCATGCTAAGGGACAATTTTGTGGGGATTAAACCCAGGTCAGCTACATGCAAGGCAAATGCCCTATGGACTGTACTATTGCTCTGACCTTGGAACTCTGATTTTTATCCTCAGCCTTTGATACACTATTCTCTGGGGGCCTTCTTCTGGGTGAAGGTTGTTTTTTTATTTTTTTATTTTTGCTTTTTGGGGTCAAACCCGATGATGCACAAGGGTTACTCCTGGCTCATGCACTCAGGAATTACTCCTGGTGGTGCTCAGGGGACCATATGGGATGCTGGGAATCGAACCCAGGTCAGCCGTGTGCAAGGCAAATGCCCTACCTGCTGTGCTATTGCTCCAGCCCCAGGGTGAGTTTTATATTTCACCTACCAAACTCTATGTCTGTCACTTCTGATTATAACTTTCTCATTTTTGAGCTGATGCTTCCTTCTTCCTGCACCATTGTTCTTCGAATCCATGAATCATCTACAACATGTTCTTTTAAAGCCCTTATCTGAGAGGCTATGGAGATTATTAGGACTGATTGAGTCTTCTGGGTGTTATCTTTACTCACTGAGCATGGTGGGGTCCTATGCTGCTTCCCATTGCATCTGTTTCAGTTTGGAGAGTGAGTCTTTCTGATTCCCCTCTCAAGTCCCTACCGGGGAATACTCCAGCTGATCCAGATTGATGTTGCTATTTTGCTTTGCTGCCAGAATTATCGCCAACAAATTTATTGTTACAAGTTGTTTCTATTTTTCAGTATTCCAGGAAGGCTCCCAGTGACATTGGCACTGCCAGTACATCAGGCTGCAATTTAGGATTTTAGAATTCTTATCCCAAAATTGTCTGTGAGTTTTTATGGGAATAGGAGATTGGGACAAGAAGTAAGTTGATGTAAGTAAAGTGCTGGAGGGCAGCCAAGCTATTCTAGACTAAGTTCAGTCTAAGATTCCAATATTTATTTCCTGTGAGTTATGAAAACAAATTAGGAAGTACTGGCAATCAAGGCAGATGGGGTCAGCCTGGGAATGGTGGATGATGGTGGATGATGGTGATTCCCGTTGACAGAACTCCTAAGGTGAGCATTACCACAGGAAGGAGGGGTCTAGAGGCTGGGGGCTGACGCACTCTGTGTTAAGTTGGCTTATTTTAAACATGCATATTTATTCTCCCTTGCTGATCAGGAGACTCCAGGTTGATTTGTTTAAAATGGCACTTTGGGGAAAGGTGTTTACTCTCAGTGGGGCCATAAATGAAAGTCTCAATTTCGGACCTATTTACACACATGCACATGCATGAACACATGCACACAGTCACACCCAGTACACAGACATGCATATTGGACCACAAACTTTGTGCTGTATTCTCATAGACCCATGTAAGCATTTTCTAAAGGATGTTGAAGTGGATCTGTAATGTCATATTTTTTCTCCCTCTGCAAAATTAGATTTCTGGAATTTTCTTCGTCTGCTTTCATTTTTATAAAAAAAAAAATTCCTATTGAAACACTGTGGGATACACAGTTACAAAGTTGCTCATAATTGGGTTTCAGTTATAGGATGCTCCAATACCCATCCCTTCACCAGTATATATTTCCCACCACCAGTGTCCATGATTTCCCTACTGCTACCACTCCCATCCCCAACCCACACTCCAGCCTGCCTCTATGGCAGGCACTTTTCTCTTTTCCTTCCCCCCACCCTCTCTCTCTCCTTTCTCTTCTGGGCATTATGGTTTGCAATACAGGTACTAAAAGATTCTCATGTGTCCACTATGACAATGATAGTTGGAAATGATTGCTCTGGATAAGAATTGAGAATTGAGTACTGAAAGTAGGTAAAGGGATATACACGATAATCATCTGCATTCTTATACACAGAAATATAGCTTTACCTTTATATAACATGAACCTGAGAGGGACAGTAATTCCACTTGCTAGGCTTGTATCAGGGAGTTGGCAGCAGTGTGTCAGTGGGGTGTGCACAATAGCAATAGTCCTTGCCAAAACCTACAAGGGCTTACCTCTGAGATCTGGCACCACAGGACTAACTTGCCCCTGCTTGTCTCTGATCTCTCTCCATTTCCTTGTAGGCTGGCTAGGGACAGACAAACTTAGGGAGTTTTGATTCTTTCATCTCTTTGTCCTGAATTCTAATCAGGCTTTCAGTCCTTATCTTATCTGTTGGCTTCTCTTCTTTACTTTACAGGCCATTGAGTCTGAATGCTCAAGGCAGAATTAAAGAAAAATGTAAACTTTATTATCTAATAGTGAAGATTTTTACAAAATGGACCTCAGACCCCAGGTTTCTGTGGTAGGCCTAGTTCAGTTTTCTCCTAAATATCATAAAAGAACTCCAAATTCCACACTAGCAAGTAGGACTTCAGACTGAAGTGCGATGAAGCAAAGTTGCCATTTGCAGGAATTTCATTTGGTGCTGCTACATAGTTCTTTGATTTCATGGAACTTTTTCATGATCCATGTTGAATTCCAGTGAAAATATGTGTGTGGATTGTAAATAAATAAGTTTTTCATTTCAAGAGAAATCAAACTAATTTTTAAAGTTTGTGGTTTACTTTCACTAAACTGCTTCCCCCAATCAGTAATTAACATGCTGAGAAAATACATGGAGGAAGTTATTGGCTGTCATATACACATTTAATAAAAGGTAAATATTCCATACAGTGAGCAGCACAATTGCCTTGCATGCAGCTGACTTCAATTCCATCCCCAGAAGCCTATATTGTCCCCTAAGCTGTCAAGAGTGATCTCTAAGGACAGAAACAGTTGTAAGCCCTGAGCCCAATCAGGTACACTCCTCCCTCCACCAAAAAGAATAAATTTTGCACTTTGTGTTCATTCTTTATTTTGATAAATATTGTAACTCTTCACAATACATTCTTAGTGTATCTATGTTTGCTTATTAAGTTATAAATGGTCTTAAGTTAAAAATTAGTTATTGTCTTATATAGAAATAGCCATTAGTAAAGCAATTAGTAAAGCTTTGAATTGCTTCTGCTAGAGCAAAGTATCTAATCCTAAATTGAAATGAACTTTGACTTCTAATCATAATAATTAGTAATAATACTGATAGGTAATATTAGTTGAAATTTTTCCATAAGACCTTTCTTGGTGCTTAGTTCCCTACTGGATTTTTCTTGTTTAAATTCTCTCACTTTGAGGTAGGTACTATACTTATTCTCAGTTTGAAGGCTGGAAACTGAGAGATAACATAAAAATAGAAAGATAAGATCATCTGTTCAGGTTCATATAGCATGGAAATGTGCATTCAGAGTTCCATAGTGAAGTCATTATTCTTTGTTATTCTTTTGCTCATGTTATTTTAAAAATTATTCATTAATACTTGGGTTGAGGTTGGAGAACTAGTACAGGGGTTAAGGCACTTCCCTTCATGCTGACAACCCCTGTTATAGACCCTCATTCAATTTTCAGCACAGCAAGTGGTCCTCCAGTACCACTGAGAGTGATTCCTGAGATAGAGTAGGAATAATCCCTGAGCACTGCTGGGTGTACCGCCTCCACTAAATACTAATACTTGGGTTAATGTCAGATCTGTGTGCTATAACACATGTGTGGTCATGACCATTTGTTTCACTTTAATGGGTTTTGAAAACAGTGTAAATAGAGCTACAGTGCATGAATTTCTCCATTGTTACCTGTGCTAACGAAATGAAAGCTGATAACTGGCAAAATAAATTTAACAAGCATGTACACATAGAATTTTATGGATATATTCTATATATAAAGCATAGTTCATCAACTAATAACAGCACATATGTTAGTATATTGAAAAATGTATATGAAAATGAGACTATTTTTAAATTGGCAGAAAGGACAGTTTTCATACACTGAAGATACTGTCAACTATCCATTCTCTGAAAACATGGTTTTAGTGCACAGTGGGGACAAGTCTTTTAACCAGTTAAAATTGTTAGCACTATTCCTATCATCTGAAAGAAAAATTAGTGTAATAGTGTCTCATTATCTTTGGAAATATAGACATAGTTATGTATGTAAACATAATTGTGACTATTTATATTTCTAAATACTAGACATATCCTAAATGTTCAATAGGAAAAAGTCAGAGTTTTCTTAATGAACAGTAGAAACCAAAGTCATTAAAGTTGTATTTCTGAAGAATTTCATATAATTTAAATTATAATCTCATGGTAAGTGAAGTATCAGGAGCTTAGTGGAATAGCTGCTATTCAAAGATTTTCTTCACTGTGGAGCAAGTCTGATGCAGTTTTACTTTTTCCAATTGCTATCCTAAATTTTCATTTCTCAGACATCTGTTTCTGATGGGTTGTGGCTCCTTAAACACCCTCTCATTGCTCATAAATTCTTACGTTAGTGTACTCAGAGGAACTCTTTGAAGCAGAAGATTTAGTACTACTTATTAAATACCCATCATGGACCCAACTTAAAGTTTGGGTAGGTCTGTAGTTTAGGAAGCTGGAGAACTTTGGATTTAGGAGAGACCTTCTCTGAGGGAAGATGATGTGAACAAACATACACCAGAGGCAGAATCACCATTTACAACCCATGAAGGAAAATTTTCCATCAGCAACTCCAGAAAGATCCAACCCTGGAATAACCTTGATGTAGACTTCTAGCCTCCAGCCATACAATAGTAAATTTTTGCTGTTATGCTATGCAGTTTGTGGTAATTTTCTTTTTAACAACAATCTTAGAAAACTAATATGGGGCGGAAAATAGTAATCCCTCTCCCCACCAAAGGAGACAATTGTGATAGTGCAGTTATATTTCCCAGGAACTGTTAATTTAAGTAATCACTTCCCCTCTACTCTGCTATTCTTATAGTGCTGGAGGGTTGGTGTTGGCAGGAGCATAAGTGGGGTTCAGAGGGTAATTGCTGAGAATTGAGTGATTTCTCTGACTGACTCCTACCATAGAAGTTACTCTACTAAAAATTCCACTAAGAATTTCCAGAACCTTTGTATTTCTGCTTCTTGAAGAGTCTCTCTCTTTCTCACTCTCCCCGCCTGGGGCTTTATCTCTGTCTTAAGAGTCATTGTAATATATTTTTTCTGAGGAATGGAATCATGAGTTACAGCAGGAAGATCCCCTTCCCATCACTGTCCACAGTCAAACATTGTAAGAGCTCTCTGAACTGGAAAAGGTGGAATCAGAGGGGAAGTCTAGAGAGTGAAGTTAAATTGAGAAAGATCCCTTCTTATTCCCATCTAGCCCTAAGGGGTAGTTGGGATTAAAAGAAATGGGAGATAAGTCTTGACTTCTGGTCTAATTAGGGGTATCTTCCTCCCTTATAGTGTCCATAAAGAAAATGAGAACTTGCTGCTCCTTTTCCCTGATGAGAGTAGGCATAGGCAGCTTCTTGATACACTGTAGGTTCACTGAGCCTTGTGGGTCAATCTGGGAATCTGAGAGAAGCCTAGAAGAGTGGTTAATAGAAAATGTCTCCCTATGTGTTATGGGTAAAGTTCAGGCCAAACTAAAGATAGGAGCAAGGGGACCATTAGGAGCACTCAGGAGTAACTAGACAGAAAATCTCTTGGCAGGTTCCCAGATGAAGAAATAATAGCCAGGCCAACACACAGTCACACACACACACACACACACACACACACACAAAAAAAAAAAACAACAACTCATAAGCACCCTCTGCATCCTATCACAAATCTAAATGCAAGTCTGGGGGAAAAGGTTCTCCAGATTGCCTGAGAGAATATTTCCGTCACATTGAGAAGTGAGATTTGGGAGACAGAAACTTGTCATTAGCATATTTTCCCCTAAAGACTGGTTAAAAAAAAAAAAGTCCAAAGAAGTCTTTATAGTACAAGGGAAATGATAAAAGATTAAAAAAGAAAAAAAGAAAAAAATTAGGCAAATATAACAATTATCTATATTTCTCTAGAGAAACAGAATCTGTAGTGTGTACTTATGTATATTATGTATGTATATACATATATGATAAAATGATTTACTATTTTGGTGATTTATTTGGTAGAATTGGCTTATAAATAAAAAATGAATATTTATTATTATTATTTTTTAAATTTTCATTGAATCACCATGAGATAGTTACAAGCTTTCATGTTTGGGTTACAATCACACAATGATCAAACATCCATCCCTCCACCAGTGCACATTTCCCACCACCAACCTCCCCAGTGTACTCCCCCTTTCCCGCTCTCCCCCTGCCTCCATGGCAGACAATTTTCCCCACACTCTCTCTACTTTGGGGCATTATGGTTTGGAACACAGATACTGAGAGGTTATCATGTTTGGTCCATCATCTACTTTCAGCACACATCTCTCATCCCAATTGATTCCTCCAGCCATCATATTCTTAGTGATCCCTTCTCTATTCCAGCTGCCTTCATCCCTTCAGTCATGAGGCAGGCTTCCAGCTATGGAGCAATCTTCCTGGGCCTTGTATCTACTGTCCTGGCTTACATGAATATTGAGACTCATAAGTTCTAAAACTTTCAGTTAGAAATATAGAGACCTGGTAGATCTGAAGATACACTTCCCATTCAGAGACCTGAAGGATTAAAAATAGGAAGTCTCGATTTGAAGAAAGAGGGAAAACCAGAATCCAGGAAAGACGTGATGTGCTTGGTCAAGGGCAGAAAGAATTCTGTTTTACTAGGAGTCTCTACAGGCCTGTGAATGCTTGAATGAGCTCCAATACCCTAAGCAGGCCACTCTGCTTTTTACAATTTACAGAGTAAATGTGAAACTCATCTAAAGACAAGCACACAGAAACCCTCATAGAATGAGGGTTGATGAAATATTTGGGTACTCTATGACCTGGTCAAGTTGACATATAAGATTAATCTACATACTGTTTGTTCCTTGTGATTCTTGTAAATCATATCTAATGATTTATAAAATATATTTCAGGACTACGAGAAAACTTTATAAATTGATATTCAAGGCAACAATATTTAAAAGTGTGAAATTAAAGGAGTTTAAATGAAAGTAATTTCCTTTGTACTTCACTTACAATAGTTAAATTTTTAAGATCAGTTTCTTTTCAAAAGTCACATGAACATATTTTAAAACCTGTAGCAACCACTCTTTAAAACTATACGGTGATAAATCAAAGATATAAATAAGCTGAAATGACATCTTTAAATGTCTAAGAAATAACAAGATGGAAAGGAAATTTAAAAATCAGGAAAAGGGGCTAGAGAGATGAGTAAGGTACATTACTTGCACACAGATCTGGATTCAATCTCTGGCACCACATATGGTTTCCCAAGCTCTGGCAGGAATTATCCCTGAGCACAGATACAGTAATAAACTCTGAACACAAATGGTTGATAACATGATATATTAAGAACATTGATAGATCTTCATAATATGGTAAATTGGGCTAGAAAAGGGTATGTTTAGTTTTACAAATATCAAAGCAGGAGGTATTATTTGAGATGAATATTCAAAGATTATTTTCATCATGCAATTTCCTGCAACTTGGATGGATAGGAGAAGTCATGTTGAATAAAATAGATCAGAGAGAGAACAAATACTACATGACCTAACTAATTTGTTGTATCGAAAAATAAAACAAGAGGATAGAGAGTATGGAATTATGACAAACCCTTGGTCTTGGATTACAGAATTTTGAATACCAAGTTTAGGAGGTGGGGAGTGAGGCAGACTGAATGACAAGATGGACTGGGAGTGACAAGGGGACACTGGTGGAGGCTCTTGGGTACTTTGGTAGTGATGAGGTAAGGTATATCATGATTATAAGCACTGTTGTAAGCACGTGATCTAAACTATAATTAAATAAAACAAACTAAAGATGATTTTCATGTTACTCAAGCAACGTGATAATCTGAGTGGTTTTTGGAGGGTTGGTGGGACAGGCTACACCCACTTGTGCTCAGAGGCTCTTTCTGACTCTGCTCAGAAATGACCCATGGCAGTGCTCGGGATACCATACATAGTGCGAAGGGTGGGACAGGGATCAGTACATGTAAGGCAAGTGCCTTAGTCCCTATACTATCTCTCTATATTGCCCCACAACCTAGTGGTTTTTAAAAATTCAGTATACATTAGAATCAACTGGGTGATTTAAAAATGTTTGTTAAAATGAAGATTGAGGATTTGAATGTAGGTCAGCAGTGAGCACTTACCTTGTATGTGTGAGTCCCTGGTTTTACCCGCAGTACCACAAAGCAACAAGAATGTGCAGTCTGGGCTTCATCTTCAGTTTTAAATTCAGTCAGCCTACTATGGGACCACTAACATCTTGCATTTTCAAGTTAGTAGATGATGTCACAGCTCTTTATTTGAAATAATACTTAGAAAAATGCCAATAGAACCCATGGAGAAGAATTTACACACAAAATTTATACCTTAAGTGGGAAGTGATCAGTGATGAAAAACTTGAGTCATGGGAATAAGAAGAAGGATGTCTCAGAAGTAAAATACTAGTTTCCCATCCCCATGAATCAATCCTAACCCTAACTACTAACTAGAAGGTTTTTTTCCATTTTGATTTTGGACCTCACTTGCTGGTACTCAGGGCATACTCCTAAGCTCAGACAAAATTGCATGTCCCTGATTCTACTCAGCTCTCCTGGTGGTGCTCAGGAGACTATAGGCAGTGCCAGAGATTAAACTTGATTTGGTGGTGTGCAAATTAAGAGTTTTTGTTTCTGTATTGTCTCTCTAGCCCCACTTATTCAAAGCTTTCTAAGCAGCTTTGTCTTCAGGAAAAGCAGTGAAAACAAAACACAAGATTATTCTGAGTTGAACAGAAGAGATACTTGTGCCAGGTCTTGTGCTCAGGAGAGTATGTATTTCTCCCACCCAGAGCATTATGAGGATGGTACTATTATTATTATAAATAGTGCCAATGAGGAATTATGAGGCTAGGTCTCAACTGATATTTAGAATGATGCCACCTTACTCAGTGGCTTCATTCCCCTCTGTGTTGTCAAGATTGCTTTCCATTTGCACATCTAAGTTGTGCTGGACAGAAATTGCCTCCTTTGTACTTATAGGTTGTTGCTCAGTATACCTCAACTGGAAGTAGAATCTAGGAGGCCTCCTACATGATCATAGCTATTGGTGTCATTTGTGACTGGACCATCTCCGCAGCAAATTCTGCTTCATGCACGACACAGAGCTCACAAAGCATAAGACTGCAATCTCTCTCTCCTTGGCCGACAGCTAGTCAGGAGACCAGCCCGAATTCGACTAGGAGAAGAATAGACTACTTCTGTGTGTGAAGAGGCATTTTTTTAGGCCTTAGGAGTTTGAACTGCGTTTGAGTAGGTTTTGAATTGATGACACTTTGAGAGTGGCAGAGAGAAGTAAAGACAATAAATCCAGGGGATTCGATGAAGGTACTGCTTTGGAGGCAAGAGTTGAGAGCAAGATCAGGAAACAGGTGATCCATGGGAGCACGGTATAACATGTTTTCTCTCTTTGCTGCTGTCTCTGTGATATGCGGTATAACATGTTTTCTCTCTATGCTGCTGTCTCTGTGATATGCGCCATGCCTTGAGGATTCTTGAATGGCTTTGACAGTTTTTCTTCTCCCTCTGTATAATGAGGTATTTCCTTTCCTTTTCTTTCCTTTCCTTTTCTTTTCTTCTTTTCTCTTTTTTCTTCTCGCTTCTTTTCCTTTCTTTTCTTTTCTTAAAATAGGGCAGTACCCATTGGTGCTGGGGTAGAGTGTATGTTGTTGTGATTCAGACTCTGAGTATTACACATGCCAATCAATAACTGCACAACTTATCTCCCTAGCACCATTTTCTCTTCTTCTGCATGAAGAAAGAGCTTCTAGTGTCAGAGCACTGAGCTAGGTAGTGTGACGATTAAAATATGAGTCTGTTTCATCTGTGGTATATAGAGAGACTTCACTGTAATGAATTATGACAACCCTTGGTCCTGAATTACAAAGTTGAGATTTTCAAAGTAGGGAGAGGGTGAAGGGGGATGAAGAGGTGGTGGGAAAGACAGCTATGGAGGGTCTTGGTACTTTGGGGTTGTTAAAGTACAGTAACTACACCAAAACTGTAAATAACACTTGTAAACATGTTACCTTAACTTCAACAACAATAAAAATAACAAGAAATATGAGTGTGTTTTATACAAATAGGCTCACCTTTTGCACTGAACCTCAGACACGTAAAATTTGTCTTCAGATGCATTTTCTAGGCATGGTGAAATAACTTTACAAATCAAACTTGTAACTGCAACACTATTGATTACCACAAGATGGTGCCAAGAGTATATGAAAAGTATGCACCTCTGTTCCAGCCACATTTTGCTGTAATTTATAAATGAATATGAAAAGGAAAGAGATATCTCACAAAGAAGTAAAAATGTGTGTGAAGAAGCATGTGTGGGCAGCGCATTCTCATGTGACAGACTTTTCTGAGTGTTTCTTATGCGTTTGGTAGAGTCTATAGAGGAGGTGTCAGGGTGTTTGTGTGTGTATATGTGAGAGGTGGGTAGGAGGAGGAGACTTTTTCCCTGGTTTCAGGGATAAAACTATAACCTAATATTTACCTTATCTACAAAGGGGATTTTTCATGTATATTCCAGCCCATTTTAAGACAAATTAGAAATTACATGGGTGATTAATAATACAAACTGTGTGATAGTTGTAGGGAGAAACCTAAGTGAATTGATATGAAAATTTTGGGGAGAAACAAGGTTATTTTCTGTTTGGGTTGGGGCCACACCCAGTGATGCTCAGGCCTTATTCCTGGCCCTGCACTAAGGGATAACTCCTTTCAGATACTTGGGGAATCATATGGGGAACTGATGATTGAACCTGGGTTGGCCACATGCAAGGCAAGCACCCAACCTGCTATATACTCTAACACCCTCTCCCCACCCCAGAATGATGGCTTAAAATGTGTTCTTTTCCCTCATTTTTGTGAGTGAATATGCCATTTATCATTTGGCCAAGAAAAAAGTATTTTAAAATATAAGTTTCTGGGTGAAGGTATAACAAGTATTGATGAAGTCAGCCAGTTTTTGCCAGTAAGTGCACTAGGAAAGTAGGGAAGTAAAGCACTGCACTATGCAGCTACAGTAAATTATTTATAATATACTTATTTCCCTAGATCTTTTTTCTTATAAGTCCATAGGAATATTTTCATGGAATGGTTATTACATAGCTTGCTTATTTGATAGAGCACTTGAGAATTGATATGACTTTCTTTGAAGGGAGCAGAATTAAATGGGTAAAGGTCTCTGTCAAAATATATGTGCTTGGATCCTTGAAAAGAGGGCATTTATTTTCCTTCATAAAAGTTTCTAGAATGGAGTCCAGGAATTGTCTCTTCTTGGAATAATTTATTTCTTGTGAATAATTTAAACACAGTAGATGGAATATTGATATACTTTTCTCACTGTCTTGCCCAGAATTTATGGTCATAAGTTTCATCATGTACTTTACAAAACCCCAACTATTCTTGTCAAGAATAGAGTTACTATCTCACATTTATATTTTCCAGCTTAAAGAGAGCGATATTGCAAGGCTTATTATAATTAAGACTCCTTATTAATGCAATCAAAATAATTTGAAAAAAGATAGGCTCAACTTATAATTCCAGTCTTCCAAAATGCCTGGATGCAGAATCTTTGCCATTTTATATGGTGTTAGATCTCTAGAAACACACAGGGCGAAGCCTGGATAAGAACCACTCAATAATTCATAATGATTTTGAGGTTTAACAGTGTTGAACAGTGGTGTAAATTATGTAATTATGGAACTCCAAATAATTAATTTATAATTTCAATGGAACTTTTACATAGAGTGGAAAAAATGAGGTTTTGTCTTTTTAATTTATTGAAGGACAGATATTCCTTTATTTTAACAATCTTTCAAACTCTGAATTTTTACACCTATCATATTTGTGAGCCTGTAAGTGTTGTTTTATATCATTTGCATTTTAGATTTTTAAAAACCAAATACTGACACCTTTTACCATGGAAACAGAATCTCAGACAATTATGGCAAGTGTTTGGGTGGCTGAGTAATTTGAATTATCAAAGGCACACTTGAAATCTCGGAGTCTTTTTGGAATAGAAGTGTCACCTAGATTTGAAACTAATCTAGGAAGGGAGAATTTTGTAGCTGGCTCAAATAGAAATAAGAAAATGAGGGAGTCAATTTTCTTTATTACCCTGACTATTCCTTTGAGGGATATTTTACTTTGATACCTGATAGGAGTGCAGTCAGCATTATCATTGGACACTGTTCTAAGTTGGTTATCCCAGGGGAATGTTACAACTGGCCATGAATGTTCTTCCTTAAAACTTAAAGAGTTTCTGGAGCTTGTTCTTAGGTCAGTAGTGAGTTGTGACACATGTTTGCCTTTCCCTTGTTTACATAATGCATATAGAAGAGCTTTTTAGTTGCTGAATGTAATGGTTTACACATCATATTGACCCGCGTCATTAAAAAAAAAGTATCAACGTTTATTATATGTCCTTTATTTGGGGTGAGATTTGGGCCACTTCTAGAGGTGTTCGGGACCCAGCGGTGTTTCAGTGCTATTTTCACCTTTGTGCTTGGGCTCTGCTCTGAACTTGGGAAACCATACAGTGATGGGGGAATGGAACAACAGCCAGCGACATACGAGGCAAGCATGTTAACCCCCGTACTATGTCTGTACCCCTGACACACTTCATTTCCAAAGTTGACTCTTGGTGAGACTTCTTTTTAACCTTGAGACTAGACTGCAGATGTTGGCAGTGAATCTGTTCTTACTTGGACACGAAGTAAAAATAATATCAGGAATGCTTATTTTGTTCCTGGATAATAGTTGTTGTAAGGAGTCACAGTAACATCAAGAAATTTTTTGGTTGCTAATGAGAGGATTTACCTTTATGTAGTGAATGAATAGTTTTCTTTATGTGGAAAAATGACTCTGTGGTCATATCCTAGATATAAAGACTAGAGCCACATATTTCATTATACATGAAATACAATGTATAGGAAAGCTTAGATCATCAGTTTCTCTAGGACTCCTCCACACTACAAGTCTAGAACCCAGAAAACCCCAAAGAAATAAAATGTCTTTTGGGAGAGTAACTATACTCTTTAGTTTTAAAATATAAATTGTATGTTTCAGGGTCAGACATAGTACAGGGATTTAGGCATTTACCACGCATGCAGCTAACTCTGCTTCTATCTCTGGCATTGCATGTGGGCATATGGTCCTCCGGGTACTATTAAAAATGATTCCTGAGCACTGTTGGATGTAACCGCCAAACCAAAAAACTTTTTTTAAGGTTGGTAATTTGATAGCATGTACATAGTGAATTTATTACTTTAGTCAAGCTAATTAAACACATTTATCTCCAATACTAATGCTAGTTTGTGTGTGTGTGTGTGTGTGTGTGTGTGATGAGAGCACCTGAAACTAATTTTCTTAGTCTCCAGTACAGTATTACTAATTCTAGGCATCATAGTGTAATTAGATATCAAACTTAATCATTTTACATGACTGTGGCTTTGAACCCTTTGACCAAGTTCTCTAAGATAGTGAGTGTCCATTAAATTCAAAATCTTAAGTTTAGTGTCGTGCTACTGTGTGCTACTCTTTAGATTAATTGCTATAAAAGGTATTTATTTGAGAAATATATCCATACTCTAGTATATTTACAATTTTATTGAATATGACTTTAAATAATAAAACATTTTTTTCTGTGAGTTTTGGAGAGCTACTAAACTAAATTGTATATTGAATGATAGAATTGTGGATAACTTGCTTCTGGTTGAAGAAAAGGAGGCAAACATCACCAAATGTTTTATGCCTCACTCAGTAATACATTTATCCTTTCAAAGTTCCCTTTAAAATTATAAAACATGTTGCTGAAATATTTATGTCAAGTGCTTTTCAGGTCACTGGGTATAATGTAGGTAATCAATGACAGTATTATCATTATATTTCATTTTCTTAGCACACAATTTTATTTTGTTTTTTAGGGAGCCACACCCAGTGTCCTCAGGGCTTATTCCATGCTCTGTTCTCAGGAGTCACTCCTGGAGTGTTCAGGGGACCGTATAGGGTGCCAAGGATTGAACTTGGGTCAACCACTCATGATAAGCATCTTTTTTTGCAGCATTATCTCTCTCGCTCCAACATATTAATTCTGTCATAGCACTGTCGTCGCATTGTTCGATTTGCTTGAGCGGGCACCAGTAATATCTCCATTGTGAGACTTGTTACTGTTTTTTTGGCATATTTAGTATGCTATGGGTAGCTTGCCAGGCTCTGCCATGTGGGCAGGATACTCTGGTAGCTTGCAAGGCAAACGCTCTACCCGCTGTACTATCCCTCAGTTATCACTGTCACTGTCATCCCATTTCTCATTGATTTGTTTGAGCAGGCACCAGTAACGTCTCTCATTGAGAGACTTATTGTTACTTTTTTTGGCATATCCAATACGTGCGGGTAGCTTGCCAGGCTCTGCCGAGTGGGCTCCATACTCTCGGTAGCTTGCCGGGCTCTCCGAGAGGGGCGGAGTAATCGAACTCGGGTCGGCCTCATGAAAGGCGAACGCCCAACCGCTGTGCTATCGCTCCATCCCCACTCAGTTATATGAATTCTAAATTACTTATTGTGTTTCATTATCAGGCTTACTTTTGTGACCTTGCATTATAACCACATCTCTGCTCAGCTTTTTATTTCAGTATGAGTAGAATACTCTCTATCTGCCCATCCTATTAAAGCAATGCTAATCTATAAATACATCCCCATGGTACCTACTTTGTGTGCCATTTTGCAATATATAACTTTATAGCAGCTTAGGTAAACATTTCTACAGGTCCAAATTTGATACCAGCAATTCCTAAAACCCAGGAATCTCTGGATGTCAGAAGGTTTTATAATTCATATTGATGAAAATAAATGATCTGAACTGATGTGAGTTTAATTATATTCCTTATTTTCCCATTCAGTACAAATGTGCACATATTTTGCTACATAAATGTTAATGTATCTGATTATAGAATTTTGCTCCCAACTCCACTGAAGGCATTATAAAATGTATAGATTATGGGCAGTGTTATTTTCCTAAATTCTCAAAGTATTTTATTCATGAAATGCATCTGGAATTAAAGGTATTAAGAGTGCCAGAGAGGTAATACAGTGGTTAAGGCACTTGTCTTGCATTCTGCTGACCTAGGTTCTATCCCTGGCACTCTGTATAGTCACATGAGCTTGCCAGGAGTAATCTCTGAGTGCAGAGCCAGGAATAAACCATGATCACCTCCCTGTGTGGCCCCAAAAGTAAACCAATTAAAGGTATTAGATAAGGAACAGAGGATCTGTAATGCAATATTATGATACATTTGAAATATACATCTTCTTAGAATGCTGAATGTGTGGTAATGCTAAAAAGGGTTTTAGACACACTATCTCCCACAGACTATTTTCTAAGACCAAAATAGAGAGAAAAAGGTGAGGAGAAGATAAAGTAATGACTAAATCAATGATTTGCAAAGTCATTTCTCATAATACATTCAGATGTTCTCCTAGGGGATTTATGGGACTTTATGGGGCACAAAATAAATGGAATTCAGGCAATATTAGTAACTAACTTCCAAGGAAGTGTGTTCTCTTATGATGTGGGTATATATACATGTACACACCTGTTTTCATGCTTGTATGCCCCTACTTAAGTACATCTAAAAACATCTCTCCAAGGAAGTGTGCCTATCTATGAGCTTCTGCCATGAGAATGCCCACGGGAATGCCATATTTAAGTTGCTCTTTATATTGCAATATGTGTATGTGATAGTATAGTCTTCATTTACATTTGTTTTTTGTTTGTAGTTGCTCCTAAAAGTGGCACCTAAAAACTAGTAGTATTATTACAACTGAACCCAGTCATTTATAGAAAATCCTTAAATCAGGAATTGCCTTTACTGGATCTTGATTTACTCTGCTGTTGGAGTCTCAGTGAGAACCAAAACCCATTTACAGAACCTGATGAGTTTCTCTTATGTTTGTTCTTTGTGAATGTGACCAACTTGGAATTTCTTCCAGTTATTTTTTATTTTTTGGGGGGATTCCTCTTTTATGTCTTTTTTTTTTTGCTTTGCACTTTGCATGTACATGTCAAAGCTCTGCATTTTGTGATCTAAATCATTGCAACTATTTCTGGGGTATTGCTATCTTGTGCCTTTTTGAGACTGTCAACTGGCTTTTGCATCTTATATTTTAGTAATCAAAGAGAAAGGATGGTAAAAGGTTATGGCATCAATTTTTGAATGGTTGGGATAAGGACATATGGATATAATGAGCTATACGTTTTAAAAATGCTAAGCAGCTGAGACTGCGTTAAAATATTCTGTATCTTATATATTTATTTTCCTGCTGTGCAGGGTATGTCTTAAATCTTTATAATTTAAGAACTTGCCTACAGTAACATTGATAGTATTTTGCCCTAGTGCCAGTGTTCATATCCTATGCATTTTTACTTCATTTTAATTTAGAAACAGAAGCTTAGGGGTTAAAAGATATTTGCTTGCTCTATAATGGACATCTGTGGCAAATGTATGGAAATTGTTTTCTTATTAGCCTCCAGTGATTGCATTTGTCTGTAGAGAAGTCACAGGAACCTACAGCAATTTTGATTTTTGCAGCTTTTATAAGTCCTTCTAATATAGACTACTGATTTCTTCTCTGTATCCTGCTCATTGTTGAAAAGCCAGAGCTATTTTTAACATTTACACAATTTCGATAGATGATTCTTCATTCTACGAGGTTTGGTGCTAAATCTGTGGAGCCTTTCATAATCATATCCTTTTTGTGGTTTGCTTCAATTTGATCACAGTGGCTGATTTCATGCATTGATAATGAAGGCTTAGGTTGCCTGTTTCTCGGCATAAATCCACCTCAGACTTGTAGGTTGACAGTGCTTCTGGTTTCAGCACGCATGGAGATATAGAATTGAAATTGCTCTGCTTTCTTACAAATGACTCAGAGTGCGCTTGTCCTTCCTAAAAATGTTGCCAGCGTGTAAAGGATTTTCAATGAGCAGTGCAATAAGCCAGCATCTGGAAAGGTTTGGAGCTGCGCTGATATAGCGTGGTACTGTCACACAGATAATCAGGGCTGGAGCCAAGTCTCGGTAGCGCTGTGCCTTGCATTGGTCACATACTGGAAGTTTTGTTTATCCAACTTGGTTGCTCTCAAAGCTGGTGAAAGCCCTGCCAGGATGTGGAGTGGACTTCCTAGCAGAGGTGAGCATTTTATTCTTAAAACTTGGAGACCAGGATCTGGGGTGTCAGTAGCAGATTCTTTTGAACATCATGTTGAATCTCTTGGAGTTATTAGTGGTGTTTATCAGACTGTGCTGAAAGAGCCGAGGGGGCAACACAGAAGAGCAAAATCTCAGGGGTTTTCATTTAATTGGGAAGTAACTCCTTAAATGGGTGTGATAGCATTCTTTTCTTTCAGTGCTAGCTGTTTGCCGAGGACATCTTACCAGTAGGTGACTTCCTCTGCATTTTAAACATTCAGAACAAGTCAGTGATAATATGTGATCTGTTATCATTTCTGAAAGCAGGTAATTAACAGTGTTATTATGTGCTTTGGATGAATAAAAAAGGCTATGCAGTAAATGTACTTTGTAGAATCTGATATGAAAAATGCAAAGAAGAAAACAAGTGATGTTTACAAGGTAACTAAGAAAGTAACTGAAATAGATTACATGCTGGAGTTGACACCTTGTTCAACTCGACATTATTAATAATTAAAAGTTGTGACCTGTCATGCCCTGGACAATCTACGAAAATTGATTTCTGGAAATGGTGTACTGAAAGAGGGATGGGGGAAATTAGCAGTATTTTCTTCATGAAACTTACGTTTAAATTAATGTGGCATGTTAAATATGGAAGATTTCATCATTTCAATGTAAATAAAGTAGTGGCACTGGGAAGTTAAATGACTAGATCCTCATGTTTAGGAAAGTCTGATGTGGTATTTTAACTACAGAGTATTTGAAAGACAGCTACCTAAGGGCAAGTTCAAAGTTAGCCTCTGTGCAGTTGGAGAATATTGCTTTGATTCTTTTAAACTCAATTCCGACATGATGAAAAGCTGTTTCTTAAAGAAGGAATATAAGAGATATGATGTATTCAAATAGCCTTGTACTTATTAAGTGTCTGTTTGGAATTGAGGTCTGCAGAGAGATCTATTTATATTTGATTGGAAGCTAACATGGCACAAGGGGTACATATATTTATGTGTTTATGTGTTTTTTTCCTGCTAAATTTATTTGAGGCTGCTGTTTTATAGCTCTTAGGGCTTAAGTTATAGATAATTGTGTATTTGTTTGACAGAAGATTCGAGAACCCGTTTACTGCCGGTACATGTAAAGCTTGACTAAACAGACGCATCAGGAGCAAACCATTTGTGTTCGCCAATCTGTCTCAGCAAGTCCCAGGGCCACTATCTTGCTAGAAGCCACTGTGTGCTTTTGAAAGCATGAAATTAGTTTTATACTGAGCACATGGTTTCTCATTTAGTAGCTCTTTTTATGGTAATGGTCAATTTATGGTTCACTGCCAGGATTTCAGTGTTCTGTCAAAGCTGATAGCTTCTGCTAAGGTGTCTCTATGAGATAATTTTAAAAAAAATTGGGGGGGGGAGAGCTAATTAGACCCTTCAGAAGAGACTCCTTCAACTGTTTTCTTTCTGAATGCATTGTCATTTCTCCAAGGTTCCTATATATTGTTCATTCTAGGACTTTCAGTTTTAAGTTGCTAATGCCACTTTCAACCTCAATTAACATGTAACATCAAAATAGTTATGTTGTGAATTGTAATATATTTGCTCACTTTTTTTCTTTGTAGTGCATAAAATCAGTTTCATTAGTGCTGGCTGTATTGTGCAATTCATTTTTATGTTTATCTGCTTGCTTGGTAATATATCCTAGAGCACTGTTGAAGCAAGTATAAGGATTCTATAAATGCTATAGTTGACATAAAGTACCCATACTTTATTTATAATGCCTATATGTGCAATTAGAAGGGTTAGTTAAGAAATAAGAAATTTGAGACAGCATTAAAAATGTTGAGAAACGTTTTCTTTCCCTGCCTTTCCTTGAAAACTACAGCTCTCAAGTGCTACAATTGTAGAAATATTGAAGATAATTCTTGTTTCCCCAGTGATAGTATATGAAACATACTTATAGCTATTTTAAAATTATTTTTCTAGCCATTTTTTAGCCATAGCAAAATAACCTTTCTAGAAAGTTTTGCTGGCCATAATACATTTTGAAATAAAATTGATCAAGACAAACTACCTGGGCATGTAATAACATACTTGTTTTTCTGTTCATTATTTGAGTAATGGTAATGGATATACAGGTGAATTGGGGTACATGTAATAGTGTTAGTAGTATACTTTTTCATTCATATGGTCTTGACAGTGGAACTGAAAACACCTCTGAGATCTTGAATTTCATTTTCTTCTTGTTAATCCTTGGGTTTTGCTTAAGAGGAAAGATTACACATGGTAAGGATTCAGAATAAGATGTAATTTGTAAAATGAAGGGATATAAGATGTACTATGATCTGAATGATTTCTGTCTTTAATGCATTAGTACAAGAATATGTTTTTCTACTTAGTTTGGGAATGTCATACCATAACTAATCAGATTGTCAGGGGAATTTTGTTTTATATTTTAATTTACAATTAAGTCTCATTTCTCACTTTCGTAAAGCCCATGGAACAAATTGAGTTTGAAAATTGAGAATGAGAAGGCAAAAACGGACATTGAGGTTTTCTTTTTGAAATTCTTAATGATGTAATGTGTTTAATAAATGAAATTTTAAAGACATTTCAGAATGTCAGAATTCTCTTAGAATAATGAAGCTTGTCATATTACATAGATCATAGAAAATTCACAAGAGGAAGTGAGGAGTAATTTAGCATATCTGCCTGAAGTCTTAGCAGCAGTTTTTCTTTCACCAGAAGTAAGATTTAAAAAGTTGTTATGAGGACTTAACTCTCATGAATCTTACTGATTTACCTGTAACTTTCACTTGTATATTGAGAGACAACAATCCTAAATTTTCTAAAGCATATTTTTTAATGATTACCTGAGAAATTTGTTAGAGGTAGTAAAGATGCTTTGGTTGAAAAACCCAAAGTCCAAGTACACTCCAAGCTCTTTGATTTCCCCCATTGTACATGTTCAATGATTATTTCAAGCTGCTTAATGTAGTTTGAAATTTGCCTTGAAATATGTTGCTAAATTATGAATTTTCATTACTTCAAGTGTGTCACACAAATATTTGTGATACACTATAAGAAAAATAAATTTTTTTCTTTGAATAAAACCCAAATCTGACATGATATCCTGTGTTTCATATAAAATTATACTGAATATGTGAATGGGAAATGGAGTCTCCACTAATTACTCAATTATTTGAATCTACCAGCATGGAGACTTCAAAGTTCTGTACAAGCAATCATTTTCTACAGTTAGAGTGCTTTCATGGAAACTCTTTCAGTAAGATGCCATTTGATATTCTCAACATGAAATGGAAAATGAGATTGGTGCAAGAGAAATTATGAGTATTGCAGGAGATTATTACAGGAGATTAATATAAAAATCTCCTGTAATTGGTAAGGTAATGTAGAAAAGGGAGCACATTATATAATTGCTGCCAGTAACATTTCAAATACCTAACTGAGCATTGTAGAATTATTCCATCTTAGTCTTTGCCAACCAGAGTATTACAAATGTTCTCCTCTCTCAACACACTTGAGCTGCTTATAGATTAGTTTTGTCTTATTGCATTTAAGATGCACATGAGTGGTTCCTCTTTGAATGCCCTTTATCTGATTTTTAAAATTTTTTTGACCAATATCTTAGGTTGCCACTTCCTGGGTTTTTCAAAAAAGTACAATAACTTGCAATCAGAAGAAACATTTTTGAATCACCTAATTGTCCAGTGCCACATAAATTGAATAAAAGAAACAGGAATAATATTTATTGGGTATCTACTATGTACCACATATCTATTATGTGCCCTATAAAATATTTATAGGCTTATTATAATTTTATTCTTTTCCCCTGTGTGTTTAATTATTTTTACAATACTCTTATAATTTAATTTTTATTTATTTTTAGATTTTATTAAGGCATCTGGTTTACAAAGTTATCTGAGGTTAACTTTAAGGCATGCCACGTTTCAACAACAATCCCATTACAACAGACAACTTCCCAGCACCAGTGTTCCAGTTTCCCTCTCACCTTCAGGCCTGCCTTCTTTACAGGCACATTTTCAAGTTTGTTTGTTGTGGCTGAAATCTCATGCTTTCAGTTTCATTGGTTCTGTGGTTCAAATATATAGATATATCACACCTCTCCACTGACAGTTTCTTAGACCCCTGCCCTTGTTAGTTCCTCTCCGAATCTTACTTCCCCCTTGATTTCTTTCTTTCTCTACATTCTTGCAAAACCTTTATATTAGCTCAGTACCTGTTTTCCATGTGTTAAGCTACTTAATCAAAAATCCTTTTTCCAGGTCAACACAGCTCCAATTTTAATACCGGAACAGGACATTCTATCCTGAACGTTACATATCTGGGTAACTTCCCCACTGGAGAATAAAGGAATCTTGTTCTTAAGTCTTCTTTCATCTCACCCTGAAACTGTTTTAGAAAATCTTCTTTGTTCTTTCAGACTTCTGAGTTGCCTTTCTTCTCTTTTTATCACATTCTCTTATCACCCTCCCTCCACTATTTTTGTAAATATTCTCAATAGAAGTCACTAGACATCATTTGACAATTTTATTCTCAATATGAGAAAAAATAGAAGTAAGCTCTATATACTGACATGGAATTTCATGTTAGATTACCATGCTGTCAATTGACAAATAGCACAGAGGAGGTATCAGCAATATTTCCATAAGGCAAACTTTCCCCATCAAAATCGTTTCCTCAGTTATCTGTCAGCCCTGTTGGAAACCAATGTCAATTCAGGAAACCAATTTTGAGCCAAAATTAATCAGCTAAATGTGAATGTAATTAACTCATGTTTGGGAATTGGGTTGACTCTACCATCCTATGAAAGTACTCTTCAGTAAACTCTATTTTCTTTCAATTAACTTGAGAATATTTCACAATGTCTGTTGTCCTATAGGACAAACTAATTTAATTCTGTTTTCTCCATATCTATTAATAGTATATTGCTATTTGAGTATGTTTATTTCAGATCTCATTTTTTTTTACCTAAACTCATTAACTTTCATTTTCACCTAGTCATAAATATCACTATATTAACATAATCACTGTACCACTGTCATCCCGTTGTTTATCGATTTACTCAAGTGGGCACCAGTAACGTCTCCATTCATTACAGCCCTAAGATTTTAGCAGCCTCTCCTTTTTCATCTTTCCCAAAGATTGGAGGCTCTTTTCAGGGTCAGGGGAATGATACTGTTATTGTTACTGTATTTGGTATATTGAATATGCCACAGGGAGCTTGCTTGACTCTTCCATGCAGGGCAAGATACTCTCGGTAGCTTGCCTGGCTTTCTGAGATATATATCTATATCTATGTGTGTATATATATGTATATATATATACACACATAGATATAGATATAGACATATACACATATATTTCCCTTTATGATGATGTGTCCAGAAATATGTTCACTCATGCGTGAGACTCAGCCCGAGCATGTGGAAAGCAGCCTGGATTGTGGCAGCGGTTGGGTAGTGGAGGTTGGCTGCTGGGGCTGGGTCCCTTGTGCGGGGAGAGGGCTATCACCCACCCCTCTCTGGGGCACCACTGGTGCAGAGTCTGGTAGCATGGTTATGGGGGCCTCATTTTATGCTCCCTTCCAGTAGAAGCAGCCATAAGTTCTGGAGGGTGGCCAATGAGGAGATTATCTGGCACCAGCAAGAGGTGGCTTATGGGCGTGACCCCTAGGTAGCTAGTGATTGTGGGAAGCAGGCAGAGGATCTCTACTCCTGGGTCCCATTGAGCCCAGAGTCCAAGATCACAAAGTTCTGCATTAACATTATGAATTAACATTATATTAACATTATGAATTCTAATTTAATGTTTTTTAAAAATATTATCATTAGTCTTTTTCTGGTATCTAATCTGTATTTTTGGTAAGATACTCTGGATTTTTACTTTATTTACCACTCTATTCTAGTCAACTTGTTAGTTCTTATATCCTACTTTTTACGTTAATATGATTTTGCTGTGTTACCTGTGTATTATGGCAAAACACCAAAGTGACTGCATAATAAAAGTTCCAGTCACTAAATATCTTTAAAAATATTTTTATTTGAAAATTTCCTCAAACTTTTAGAAAAGGTTCTGGTGTGTAAATAAAAGTTTTAAGGAGTTTGAAAGGCTCTTTTTTAGTTTTTCAAAACAGGATTGCTCTGCAGCTAATTTTCTTGGCAAATGTCAATTAAATCATGGGTAGATGCCCTATCGGGGATAATCTAGTTCTTCAGTGAGGAGACTTCTGTCTTTTGATTTTGTCCAAGGTGTCAGGCATTTAGTTGAATGTCTTTCTGCCAACATTTCAAATCTTGTATGTAAATTTCACTTGGGGATCATGGTAATGCTGTTATATATTTTTTCTTGGATTTACTCTTGATAGTGTTGGTTTTAAGATGGTAACTAAATGAATAAATACATCTAAAAACCTTTTTTTTTTTTTGGCTTTTTGGGTCACACCCAGCTGTGCACAGGGGTTACTCCTTGCTCTGCACTCAGGAATCTCTCCTGGCGGTGTTGGGGAACCATATGGGATGCTGGGAATCGAACCCGGGTCGGGGAACCATATGGGATGCTGGGAATCGAACCCGGGTCGGCCGCGTGCAAGGCAAACGCCCTACCCGCTGTGCTATCACTCCAGCCCCAAAACCTTTTGTTTTTTAACAAGTTGTGATAGAATTTTTTTTTTCTATTTCATTTTTGGGCAACATCTGTGATCTCAGGACTCAGGTGCTCTATGTTCAAGGATCACTCCTGGTGATGCTTGAAGACCATATGTGATGCTGGGGATCAAACCAGGATTGGTTATATGTTAATCTGTTATTTTATTTTCAGCCCTAGGTAGGAGTTTTTGCTCAAGTTTTTTTTTGATATTCGAATGAAATTTTAAAGAAATTTTAAGATATTTAGGAATAAAATGGTTCAAAAATATAGTCAAAGGGATTTTTGGAACATTTTTCTACATTATATATAGAATAGTTTTTGTTGTGTAGTGGCTAATATTATATTCATTATACATTAAGTCTTGCTTAAGTAAGATTTTAGATTTTATATAATTTAAATATACTCTCTTTTACATTGATTAAGGGGAACAAGCAATGGATATAATTGTGAGGACACATAGAAACCCTATTTTGGGGTTATGAACATGCTTAAATTGGGGTAGGGAGGAAAAAGATGTTACTTCAAAATGATTCCCATATTTGCCTTGCTTCAACTATAACTCATTCAATGATATCGTATTCTTATCAGAGAATCCTGTGTTTATGTTGTAATCAGATGAATGCAGTAAATTGTATATAAAAGGGCTTAGGAATAATAGTGATATCTAACACTTAAGTACCTGATTTTTACATGTATAATTTTTTTGTTTTTTATAAAAAGCTCCAAGTAAGTAAGATTTTACTTACTATGAAAATAGGGAAACTAAAGTACAGAGAGGTTGTGTTATCATCCCAGAGTCACCCTGTTAGCTCACTGGGTTTTGAGTCCAGGAAGTCAGACTCCAAAATCCATTCATAACTTTTAACCACTACTCCCAGTGGTTACGTGTCTGAAAAAACACTTAACAGAGTCTGGGCTGATATTATTTTGTGACTAAATTAGTAAACTGTGGGAACAATGATAAGGTAATTCAGTGGGTTTTATAACTTGCCAAAGTATATCTGACCAATATTGACTAGAGTGAGGTTCTATGACTTGGGGGTGGCTTGGTAAGAATGCTGATGGGCAAGTTGTTTTTAGATGATATGATACTGAGAAAATATATAATTCAAACATGCAGCTAATATCTCTATTGCTACTCAGGCTATATCCCTTCCCAAATAGGTCACAGTTTCTGGGGATGCAATTCAGAAATCAGTAATTTTAGTATTCCCAAGGTAAATCTCAAATACAGCTCCAGTTACTGTTAGTTATTCTAGAAACATGGATCAACTCTCGCATTGTCACCTCAACTATAGTAAACTAAGGAGTGAGTGAGGAAAAAATATGGGAGTATAAATGAACTGTAAATAACTAAATCAAAGGCATGATAGGTATCTTCCCTAATCTTCATTGCACTGTAGATAGTGTTAGTAGAAATAAAGTGCTGGCAACAGTGTGAAGTTGACTCTATTGGTAAGAACTGGCCTGGAATTTGGGAGGAATGAAAAGAAATTTTTAGAGCCTTTTTTTGGGAGAATGATATAGTAGAACCAAACTGCTTTGAGTATTTTGTCAAAAATTTGAGAACTTTATAGGATTTATTTTATATTTTGTTCATGTAGTTTTTTGTTGAATTGGGGGTAAAATTAAGATCACTGGGTAAAATGTTGAAGAAGGAAGATTTTGCTTAATATAAAGAATTTCCAGTCAGAAGATAAATAAAAATAATGACAACAAATACTTTTCAATGGCAAATTTAGAGATAGCAGACAAAATGTAATAAATAAGAATTTATCAGGATACGAGATTCAAAGCTGACCATGATGACTTTATGGTTTGATATGTGGTAAGTATGACATTTACCTCATTTATCTTTTCAGATTATTACTTCTTTAACAGTAGATTTTTAGTACAATTTAAAATCTGAGTGAAAAAAAACTGTGATAGGTAAATATATAGGCGGCTTATGAGGGCCTGGGGCATAGGACATCCATGGGACTGTTATAGCTTAAAAGCCTTCAGCTAACTAGAGGCCATGTGAAAAACTGTTCCTGAGAGGGGGAGAAAAGGAGATTCTTAAAGCGTATCAAGGAAACTCATTGCTTTTTAAAGTCTTCATCTATTTCCTTCTGTCATTTAATTTGTCCTTAACACAATCCTGGGAAATGGATAGAGAAAGTAGTATTTGGTCATGACACTGATATATGACAGTATCAGCTATAGTATGTTAAGATATTACATATAATGTATACATATATGTATATAAAGTATAAGCATGAGCATAAAGATAAGCAACTTGCCAAAGACAGAAAAACTGGAAGTTCGACTTAGATTCAATCCCACTTCTTGTACTTTCCTCCCCAAACACACACTTAGAATTAACATTATACCACCACTTCAGTTTCTTATGTCTAGTTCTGGGGCAGTCAAACTTCAGTAGGAACTTACCTGTCAACTGTAGTTGACATGGGTTGATGTTTGGAAAAATAAGAAAAGAGAGTGAGACCAATGAGCTGCTTCCAGTACACAGATACTTTTGAAACTTTCTTTTGACTGGAGGCAGACTTTCAAGAAGTTTGGACTGATAATCAGAGGCTCAGGTGATGATTTAAAGTCTTACCAGTCAATGTTAAAGCTATCAAATTTTACAGGACTTGAATACACAAAAGTTTTTCTGAGTAATAGTATATACCTGACACATATTATACTAAAGGGCAAACTTCTTTAACATGGCATAATAATTTCAACAGTTAGCAGTACCGTATGTTATAATTTTAATGGCTCAATAAGTTAAGTAGTAGGAAGGGCAAAAACAGTTTAAATTTCTGAAATTGCTTAAAAGGGTTCTTAAAATGGATGAAGAAAAGATGAGCTATTTGTTATTATTAAGATAAAGTTTTAAGTTCCTAAATGGAGTAAAAACAAGATGAAGAGTTTTACAAATTATTCTGCAAGTTCTTATTTCAATATGTATATCTTATAAATGTAGATGCGTTAGTTACAGCAATTTTCATATAATCAGAAGATTTAATTATTAGCTATAATTTTCACAATTAGGATTCTTGCTGACCAAGATATTATGCATTTTTCCTTAGCACATTTGATTGCATTTATAAAATGTGAAAAACAAATTATATAAGTAAAATATTTTTAAGTATCAAGTCCTTTCTTCATAGTTCACCTAAACTATTCAACTAAACAATCAGATATATTCAACTAAACAATCAGATATATATTCTGGTATTGTACTTATCAGAATGTATATAAATTATTTAAAAATTTCCTTCCACTATTGTGAAGACCTTGAGAATAGTGACTATATCGTAATTTTTAAAAATCTCTGGCTCTCATGATAGCACATAGCATGTGATAAACTTAAAACTTTGACTAAAGGATATAATCTTTGAATATAGGACCTGTGAATCCTTGTGCAAAACTTAACAAATTATATTACGTTACTGCTCATAAAATATAGTGGAACACCATTTTTCTTATTCTGATAGGCAAGATCATACCTTATAAAAATATAATGATTAGCAAGCATGTGATCTTAGGAAGATCATACATAAGTGGATAGAATATAAATTAGTTCATGTGGTTGTTGGCAATGTGGCACTATCACATTTAAAGTCTTTGACCCAGCAATTCTACTACCTCAGATTTAGTCAACAAATATGCTTGTAGGTATATATCAAGATGCAGAGAGAAATCAGTTTTCTTGTATTTGTTTATATGTAGACTTTTATTATAACATTATTCCAAGTATTAAAATATAGATAATATTTGGCAATTGGTAATAGTAATTATTATTCATCTAATCTATGTAAACTGTCAGTACTTTTTATATTTATGCCGTGATAAAATACCACAGACCAGGGGGCTCATAATTACTAACACTTTATTTCTTATAGTTCTTGAGAGTAGAAATCTAAGATTAAGTTTACAGCTTGGGTAGGCTGAATATCCTTTTCTGGGTTACAAATTTTAAAAAGAGAAAAAGGTTGAGTGATGAATTTCATAGAGGTTCTTGAAACTGACTTCAAAATAAAATTAGTTTCAACTAAATCCTCTTTCATACTGTTTAAAGTAGCAGCTGGGTAGATAGTACAGTGGGTAGGGCACTTGCCTTGCAGGTGGCGATTTGGCATCAATTCCTGGTACCACGTATGGTCCATGGAGCCCACAAGGAGTGATCCCTGAGTGCAGGGGCAAGAGCACTTGGAGCACTGCAGGGTGTATCCCAAAAACCAAAAACTAAACAAAATCATAAAACAGACTTTTAATTTACCATTGTATCTATACTATTTTGTTCTTTCAAATGTATTTATTTAGAATGGTTTACTTTTGAGAATAATAGATTTATTCATATAAAATTAGGATAAAAATGAAAGAAGTAAAGAAAAACTAAGGAATATGATGTCACCCCAAAGCTAGTAGGGCTGCCAGATGATTAAGGACATCATGGTTTCTCACCACAGTTAATGGAAGGAAAAGTTGAGAATAATAAACTTTTTTGCTAGAAAATCTGAGGATGATTCACTTATTACTATTAGTCTTCATAAATTATCTGCTCGCTATAAGTTTTAGATGAAAATCTGGCATTTGGTCCAGATCTAAGATGTTTCATTGACACTCTATGACCATTCATTTTGTCTAACTGATGATGTGTATTTTTCCTTCCACAAGTTGCTGCGTTCCTTTAATTTTCACATCTGTACTCAGTCACTTGAATTTCCCTCTCATAATATACTTCTTTGTGCTTTATTTATTCTTTGAATATTCATATAAACCACAAGGACCTTCACGAGATCAGAACAACATTAATTGAAAAGTCCAGATTACCTCAAATCAAATCACACTGCCATATATAATTAAAGAATAAAAGAAAAACTGTTAAAATAGTAAATAAAGGAGTGAATTGTATAGTGGAAAATGAATGAATAAAGCAGTGGTAATATATGGTAATTCCACAAATATGGCAGTATTCAGTGCTTCTGAGTCACGCTGTTATGCAGAGTGTTTCACTTTTTAATCTCTTACACTTAGTTCTCTGAGATATTTGTTATAATGGGTAATCTTATTTTAGGGTTGAAATACAAAGTTGTGATGAAATGATGGACATTTTATCACAAATTTCCTTACTTCTAGGGATTTAATGCTGAGTTAGAATGTTTATTTAACTGATTCTTTTTTTTTCTAATGAACTGAAAATCCCAGCTGAGCTGAAGTGGAACTGGTTCTATCTTATATTCAGTGTCATCTGGCAGAAATTTGGCACGAAGTGCTTGATTAATGTTATGATCAACCAATTATTGATTAACTAGTCATTTTCATTTAAATGATCTTCTAAATTGTCTAAATTGTCTTTTCTGCTGCTCTTAAAATATACCCTTCTTTGCATTTGAAGATGATACTATTGAGTTTTTACTGATATATGTGTGTGCATGTGTGTATATATATATGTCTTTCTTTTATGATAAATTTATGATCCTATGCACTGATTATAAAGGATCAGGTTTTGTGACATCCTACAAAGTTAACTAGCTAACAGGAAAGTCATGATTCGTGGTGGGGTGGGGGGTTTTTCTCAGTACCACGCTCTAACTGACTGAGCTAACTCAACAGTCACTGTTGAACTAATGTTTATGTTCTATAAATTTCCATTTTACTCTGGTAGAAATAGAACAGAGTAGAAATAGAAATAGAACAAAAATAGAACAGAAGAGATGAATTTCACAATTTTTCCATATTAGAGGACACATAGATAGTACAGCAATAAAGCTCTTGCCTTGGACACAGCCAGTCTAGGTGTGATCCCCAACACCACATCAGGTCCCCAGGTACAGCCTGCATGATCCCTAGGTACGTGCTTATCAGGAGTAAGCCCTGATCACTGCTGGTGTGGTCCCCAAACAAAAACCAAATTTTGCTTATCTTACATTCTTAGTGCAGAGATACCTAAGAAGCAGCACATATGGGGAATTATAAAACTCAAGTACCAAGACTGAACATTTTACAGAAAGGTAGCATAATCTGAATTAATGACTTTCTTTCACAGGCATACTTTCCTTTGTGTAAAGATTAGTGCTACTGGGGCTGGAGCAATCGTACAGCGGGTAGGGAGTTTGCCTTGCACGCGGCTGACCCGGGTTCGATTCCCAGCATCCCATATGGTCCTCTGAGCACCGCCAGGGGTGATTCCTGAGTGCAGAGCCGGGAGTAACCCCTGTGCATTGCCAGATGTGACCTATAAAGCAAAAGAAGAGCAAAGATTAGTGCCACTTTGGTGGTGATGGAATACAATAACTTCACTGCCATAAACATTTTTACTGTTGTAACCATGCCACCTAAATTATGATAAAAATATAAATTACATAAAATAATAATACATTTACATTTTTTCAAAAATGATTAGTGCCAAATGGGTGGGTTAAGTCCTTTCTGGAAGGTTGGGATGACTGTGAAGAATTGTGTAGAAAGAGCTCTTTTGAAAAAGTTAAGCTCATTGCACAGGGCTCAGCATCGAAATGTCCTACAATCTGTCTAGTCCTGGTTGGTTACATGTTAGCATTAGCCGGAAAACTTTTAAATAGTGCTGATGCCTAATTCAACCTTGATCAGTTAAATCTGAATTGCTGGCATGGGTGTTTTCCAAAGCTCTTCAGTTTCTTCTAAAACCACCTTTGAGAATTGCTGCTTAAATAGGGGTTTGTGCTCTGCTGTGCAGGTAATGGAGGGTCTTTGAAAGAAGTACCACAAATGAGTGAAGGAACTGTGAAGAGTGAGATAATAGAGCAACTGCCTAAGAGTGTCTGAATTGGCACCCAGCAGTCACAGCTTCAAATCCTGTCCTGACTCTTATTAACTCTGTGGGAAAGTTCTCTTACATCTCTAAACTCAGTTTTTGCATCTGTAAAATGTACCTCATTAGGGAGGAGCTACAAATGAAGTTACATGTACTACAGAATCTAAATCACAATGCTTTAAAAATGTATTAATTGTGAAAAAATAAAAGCAGTTTCTGAGTTTGCATTCTTGGCTATCTTTTCTGTACAGAGGGAACAAGACTATTCAGAAATGAAGTCAATGTAGATATTTTTCACTTGAAGGAATGAGATGCATTTCAGTTAAATGCATTTTTAAGGAAAAAAAGTCCCAACAGGACCAAGTTTACAACTTTTGGTGCCTTAGGACATGATGGTAATTGTATAAAACCATTACATGGCAGCGATTCCTATACAATTTAATTACATTTTTGATTGTATGCATCTTTATCTCAATGCTATCCTATCTGTTTTTCCTAAGAGCACAAAATGTATCTATTCTGTGTTAGACAATACTTCTATACTTACAGGAATATTTCATTCATTTCGGAATAATTTTATAGTATTAAGTATACATTTTGTCCTGAATTTGTTTTATTAGTTTGTGAACTTTATTTAATTTACATATAAGCTCTGTTGTAATAACTTATTTGTAAGTTAACTTGTAGTCTTAAAAGATTTTTCTGTGTATGTTTTAAATTATATCTGTGATTCCAAACCAGTTAAACACTAGAAGTGTAGGGTAGCTGGAAATCTCTGAAAAAAATAATTTTTATTATTTGTACTAATAATTTTGTAAAATTCATGCAAATAAAAATGTAAAGAAAAGTGAATGTTTCATAATGTTTTCCATTGTTAACTTTTTTCTAGCATTTTATTACCCTGAAGATAATTTTCTTGTAGATTAGTTAAGTAAGTGTAGAGAGACTTTAAATGTCTCTATAGGAGGTAGTTATACATCATCTCAATAGGATGCTTTTAAGAGCTAGTTATGATTAAGCCAGAACCAAATAATAAAACCAAATAATAAAAGCTATCCAAGATGGCTTCATACTGTTATGTGTGGTCACTCTAATAAAAGGTATGGTTGATGTTAGCATTTTTACAGTGCAAATGTCAAAAAGATTGAATAAGAAATTTAATTTAGTTATATGTAACAATTTAGAATTAACTGTTAAAACATCACCAGTGTTGCGATTGAACACTATGCTTTCAGCCTCCTGCCTTTCTGATACTTAGGAAATTGAACAGGACTACTATTTTATATAATTATTATAAAAAATGAAACTTTAAAATATGATTCAAAGTGTGTAGAAGCTATATTAGTTAATAAAATATTTCCAAATTTTCAGATGCAAGACTTGTCTTTTGGGTTTAGTCAGTTTGTCCCTATGGTCTAAAAATGAACAGTGGCTTGTGACATTTGACAGATTCCTTTTTCTGTGAAAATTTTATACTCATAAAAGTTGGTTCTCATGAACTCTCCTGCTAGATTGGATCTCCCTTCAGCTATCTCACACTCTGCTTAATCACCAGGAAAGTTCTGTTGATTTTCATTGATCCTTCCTTAGTTAACTCTGTTCTGGCTGTCTTGTCTATTTTAGCCTATGCTTTTAGCAAGTCCTACAAAATTAACTGTTTCCTTTTGGGATTTTGAAGAAACTTAACTAAAAGGAAAGTTAACTTTTTATTTTTGAAAATAAAATATTTTCATTAGTTTTTAAAATCCAGTTTGATCTAATTGTATATATTTTATGTGAAGTCAATTTTTAAAATTATTGTTTTAATTCCACTGGGATTAGATTTCAACCTATTCTCCGATGCTATAAAGTATAAAGTACTTAAATCTTCCTAGAAAACATTAACGTGGGCACTGAATTGAAGGAAAAATGTATTGGGGAATCCTTGTTTCCAATAATTTTAATAGATTCTTAACTTGCTTTTTAAGACATAGGCTTGCAATGTCTTTTTAGTGAATATTTTCAGAGGTCAGAGAGATAGTACAGTGGGTAAGGTGCTTGCCTTGCATGTACTCAGTCTGAGTTTGTTTTCTGGCACCGTTTATGTACTGTTCCTATCCACCATTAATGATCCCTGAGTGCAGAGCCAGGTGTGGTCCTGAGCACAGATAGGTCTTGAGCCCCCAAACCAAAACAAACCGAAAGAATATTTTCACATTGACACTTCTCCATGCTTTAAATTAGTGTGCTTTTGTCTGTTTTGAGTCTTTTTAACAGAGAGTTTACAGATCTTGTCTTTAATAATTAAAGATGGCAGTTTTCTGACTGCTATTAAGGATTTTGCACTGACATTAGTTCTTCAGGAGAAATGTGTAAGATACTAAGACTAAACAATAGTAGACTTAAAAATTACCTAAAAATAGGGACATGTCTGATAATATTTTGAGACGAAAATGATAAACTATAAAATGGTAGCACTCACATTCACAGATAGTGATCTTTCACTATCTCAGCCATTTTCACCTTCTGTATAAAAGAGATTGTGATGTGTTGGAAAGTATACTTGATGAGCACTGGATTCCTTGGATTTTCATTCTGAGACTATATTGACTTTTAGATTTTGCATAAGTGACATTACCTTCTGAGTTTGAACATCCTTATCTCCAAAGGAAGAGATGTAGAGTATCCTTGTTTCCTTGTCTTTAGTACTTAAAAATATTATTATTATTCAATTTGGGGGGCACACTCATCTGTGCTGAGAACTTACTCCAAACTCTTCACTCAGAGATCACTCCTGGTCGGCTCAGGAGACCATAAGGAGATGAAAATTGAGCCCAGGTTAACCAAGTGCAAGGCAAGTACCCTATTCACTGTACTATCACTCCAGCCTCTCAACGTTTTTAAAAAAGACCCTCTTATCCTAGAAAATTCTGAGATAATCCTAGGGCTATTTTTCATGTGATACCATTTCGTAGTCATTGTTTTACCCTTCATTTAGATTTTTTGAACAACAACTGCATTCATAGTTTAAAACAAGAAAAGAGATTCTGTCAGGTATTGGGTTTCTTCAGAAATAGCTGTCCTAAGGACATGAAGGATTAAGTGAGAAATTATTATTGAGAGAACTGTGCTGTGAGAGTTTAATCATGTGCATTTTATTCAGGCAAATTTCTCATTGATTTTTATCTGAAAGAGTCAGGTCTGACAAAAGGGCAGTTGCTCTCTGAGAATGGGGATGAGCTAGCATTGTTTTATGATTCAGGGCATTTGTTAGGGTTGTGACACTTCAGAAATATCATAAAGTGCCCCTATTAATGTTTTATCAATATGCGTACATTTTACTACTAAATACTCTTTTTATAGAGTTTACAAAAATGCCTCCGTGATGTGATTAGTCACCCAATGAAAACCTTCTGCCTCCAAGCTAGTCTAGGCATCTGCTCACAAGTAAGATTTCCTCAGAGTTCAAAATAAATCTTCTCAGCCATTTTCTGGTAGCCTTGATGTGCTCCATATGTCTTAAATATGTAAAATCTAGGTGAGACATGATGAGTTTTTTCAAAATGTGTATTTGGGGTCTTGTTTTTTTAGATATGCTTTTCCCAATTTATCCTATGTAATCCTAAAATCATAAAAAGATTAAAAATGTACCTAAGCAGGAAGAACCTAATGATTATAAACTGTTTAAGTGGCTAAAATAAGTAGGTTATGACTATTTTGTTATTTCCCTCTGATATTCCTTAGAAGCACAGAAGTTGCCAATTATAATTGTAGCAAGTATATATGGTTCAGATACTACTTTACCAGTTTTAATTGACCTTTATCAAGTATTACATACCAAGATATTTTTTTCAGTGAGGTCCTAATAATACTTGGCCAATGTACTGCCTTTGGCAGTCCAGTGGACCAGAAATAAAATCATTTGCATTTTATATTATTTGCAGTGTCTTTTGGAAAATTAAAACTGATGGATTTTTAGGTAGAATAATTCACATGAGAATCTATCTTAATATATTTCAAATTTGTAAAAATATTAGAGCATTAAAGATTATCTGAAATATTACTACTACTACTACTACTACTACAGATTCAGTGTTAGAAGCCAGATCTGACTGCTACATTGTGTCTCCTGAATTACTGGGACCTTATGTCTGGTGACAGCATTCAATCTCAAACGTTTGCAGGGATCCTGGAGCGTTCCACAGTAGTCTGTACTTTACAACTTCATAGCTCATCGTGGTGCCAATTTATGGCTAGAGCACTCCCATTCTTCCCTTTTTTCATCCACACTATTATGAATCCTGACAAGCAGGTCCTGCACCCTTAGCCATCCAGGCTCATCACTGAGAAACCGACACGTAAACAGGAGACAAAGGAACACAGAGGGACAGTCCAAGGTTTACAGGCACCTGAGTTGTCACACAGGCCATTTATTTACTATCACGTCACTCCCCACTGGGGCTGACATTGTTTAAGTTGACAGAGACATCAACACAAAGTAGGAACAGGACTATCAGAGGCTGGGTATTTCACGTATATAATTAGCAGACACTGTTCTAGGGTAAAGTCACAATTTCCTGTTCTATTTTTGCCATGTTGTCCCCACATCTAAAAGACCCTAACAGTCGCTTACCTGGGCAGATATTTGTAACTATTCTGTCCTTTCCTGCTGCCTTATTTTTTATTGGGTGCATTTTTTGCAAACCCTTTGTATTCTAATACCTAAACTATCTTATCTAGGGAGCATATCTCATCCCTGAGGCTTTTTGTTAGGGGGACCTATTCCCAAGCACCATGACTCTCTGACTCTTGTGACCCACCTTCAAACTGCCTGTGTTGGGCCTGAGATGTATGTGGCTCAGCGGTAGAATAGTTGCCTTGCTGACATGAAGCCATGAGTTTGATCTCTGGTATCACTCCACCAGCATTGCCATTTGAGACTCCTGATGTCACAAAATCAGAGTTGCGATTGTTCGCATTTCACAACTAAATGCATGTGAGCCCAGCAGCCAAGTGCTGTGGAGCTGCGGTCATGTGTGTGTCACTGAACACGCACTGACAACAATGAACAAAGGGAAAGGAAGGGCAACCAAAAAACGCAGGGGCATGTAGGTGCTTAGGTGAATTAGGTGTGCTCTGATGACATGCTTACACAAAATGCTTCAAATGATAATTTGTTTCTGCTTGCATGTTAATAGGTCAATATACTGCCATGGTCAGGTTACTGACATTTCCTCTGTCATATATTATTGTTAATTTTTTTATAAAACATTAATTTATGCAACATCATGCTTTATAAGGGCATAGTTTCACACATCTTCAAAATCTGTCATTATATAACAACTATCACAAAATTACCAGTTTTACTCCACCACAACCCATGGACACTGGCCCCAACTTCCACCCTATAGTAGCCGTAGCTCTTTAGTCTAAGTCCTTGGTTTTATTTTAGTTTCTTTCATCTGGTACATGAATTGTTTCTCTATATACAACAAATAAGTTAGATCTCTCTGTTTTTCTGCTTCTGATTTACTTCACTTAAGATTGCTTCTTATAGTTTCATACATGTGAAAGACAAGGCTTCATTTTGTCTTAAGACTGAATACTTTTTAAATTGTGTGTATACATATACATATGTAATGCTTTAATCTATCTGACATTGGGCAATTTTTATAGATTTTTTCTACTGTAAACACTACCATAAATATAATGTGTGAATATATTATTTCAGGTTGATGTTCTTTGAAAAAATAACTAGGAATGAACTTGCTGGAGCAAACAGTACATATATTTTAGAGACTGGGCCAACAGTGTCACCAATGGTGTGTGAAGGCTCCTATTTTTCCATAGCATTACCACCACAACCAATAGTTCTGTTCTATTTGTTGTTATTTTTTCTTTGTTTTGGGGTCATACCTGGCGATGTCAGGTATCACTTCTGGAACTCTTCAGGGGACCATAAGTACTTTAAAGTTCATTCTTACTCATTTCATTTTTTTAATGGGGACCACCTGGCATGACCAACAGTACTTGAGCTGGTGGTACTTGGGGACTACCATGGACTACTCAGTTTTGTTCCATCTGTCATATGTGACTTAAAACCCCAAATTCTTGATTTTTGGGAGACATCATCATTTTTTTCCACTGAATATTACATGACAGGGTTTTCATGTATAATGGCCTTTAGTATGTTGAATTGTATTCTTTTAAGTTCTATCTGATGAGTATTCTAATCATAAATGATTGTTGAATCTTTCCAGAGAATTATCTGCATCTATTGATTTGGTCATTTGACATTTGTCTTTCTTTATATTGCTGCAGTGTATTATTTTAATTGATTTGCTTAATTGTTTGCTTAATTTGCAAATTGTTACCAATCTTGAAGTCCTTGGATGAATCTTAACTAGCATATGACATATTTAGACTGGTGAATTTATGCTGATATTGTTGAGTGTATATATGGATATATATACACTCTCAGAGAGCCCTGTAAGCTACCCATGGCGTATTCGATATGCCAGAAACAGTAACGATAGATCTCATTCCCCTGACCCTGAAAGAGCCTCCAATCATTGGGAAAGATGAGTAAGGAGAGGCTGCTAAAATCTCAGGGCTGGGAGGAATAGAGACGTTACTGGTGCCTGCTCTGGTAAATTGACAAACAACAGGATGACAGTGATACCGTGATACAGTGATTGTTGAGGCTCTTTGCATTTTGTTCATCAGAGAGAATTGATCTCTAGTTTTATTTGTGTTGCCCTGTCTGAGGGTAATTTTGACCCCACAAAGTATGTTTTAAAGAAACCCCCTTTCTTTGTTTCTTTTTTAATTTTATTGAATCACTGTGAGATAGTTACAAGCTTTCATGTTTGGGTTACAATCACACAATGATCAAACACCCATCCCTCCACCATTGCACATTCCCCACCACCAATATCCCCGGTATACCCCCCCACCTTTCCCACTCCCCCACTGCTTCCATGGCAGACAATATTCCCCATACTTTCTCTCTACTTTTGGGCATTATGATTTGCAAGACAGACACTGAGAGGTCATCATGTTTGGTCCATTATCTGTTTTCAGCACACATCTCCCATACCTACTGATTCCTCCAGCCATCATTTTCTTAGTGATCCCTTCTCTATTCTATCTGCCTTCTCCCCTCCGCGCATGAAGCAGGCTTCCAGCTATGGGGCAATCCTCCTGGCCCTTGTATCTACTGTTCTTAGGTGTCAGCCTCATGTGATGTTATTCTATACTCCACAAATAAGTGCAGTCCTTCTACATCTGTCCCTCTCTTTCTGACTCATTTCACTTAGCATGCTGCTCTCCATGTCTATCCAGTTGTACCAGAGTTTCTTTAACCAGTCATCTGTTCTAGGGCACTTGGGTTGTTTCCATATTTTGGCTATTGTGAGCAGTGCTGTAATGAACATATAGGTACAGATGCATTTCAACTGTGCTTTTTTGAGCCCACAGAATGGGAAAGAATATTTACCCAATACCAATCAGATAAGGGATTATATCCAGAATATATAAGACACTAGTAGAATTGCACAAGAAAAAAATCTCCAACCCCATCAAAAAATGGGGAGAAGAAATGAACAGAAGTTTCATCAAAAAAGAAATACATATGGCCAAAAGGCACATGAAAAAGTGCTCCACATCGCTAGTCATCAGGGAGATGCAAATAAAAACAACAATGAGATATCATCTTACACCACAGAGACTGGCACACATTCAAAAGAACAAAAGCAGCCAGTGCTGGCGTGGATGTGGGGAAAAAGGGATGCTGTTTCTTCAGGTTTTTAAGAACAATTTGAGAGGTTAGATAGTAGCTGGACTGGGGTGGTAGCACAGCGGGTAGGGTGTTTGCCTTGCACACGGCCGACAGGGTTCAGTTATTCTGTCCCTTTTGGAGAGACTGGCCAGCTACTGAGAGTTTCCTGCCCGCACAGCAGAGCCTGGCAAGCTACCTGTGGAGTATTCAATATGCCAAAAACAGTAACAAGTCTCACAATGAGATGTTACTGGTTCCCGCTTGAGCAAATCGATGAACAATGGGACGACAGTGCTACAGTCCTACAGATAGCATGTTGTATTTGAAGGCTTGGGATAACTCAGTAGTGAATCCGTTGAATCTGTATTTTGTGTTTTTGGGAGACATTTGAATACCGTTTTAGGTCTCTTGCTTTTAATTGATATTTTTAGCTTTTATATTTCCTTATAATTCAATCTGAGCAGGATGTTAGATTCTAAGAATCAGTCCACCTCTTATGTTATTCAGTTTAGTAGCATAAATTTATTTATAGTAGTCTTACTATCTGATTTTTTTTAAATTTTGACTTTGTTGCCACATCCAACTGTACTCATGGATTATACTAGGCTCTGTTCACAGGGATCACCTTTGATGGTGCTCAGGGGACCATATATGGTGCCAAGATTGAACCCAGGCCAATCAAGTGCAAGGCAAGCATCTTACTTGCTGCACTCTTTCAACAGTACCTGTCTGTTGTCTTTTTGTGATCTGTCATAGCTTGTTTATTGTAGTTTGCGTTGTCTATTTTTCGTGTAGAATATTTATCTCATTAGATATTAGTCTGAATATCCCATTGAAATACATACATGAAAATATACTTACTTTGAAAAACAAATAATTTAAGATGAAGTGGCATGGTTATTTAAGTAAATCTGTAGAGTGCTTGCACTGAAATAATGTGGGCTTTAGTCTCCAGGCTCCAGTAGCTGGCTGAATAAACAATGGTGTTGGGCTACTCACTCAACGTCTCTATGGTTTAATTTCTTTAACCTAAAATAATGGAACTGATATCTATTATATACAACTTACAGAGGTCCTATGTATATTACATGAGATGTCTATGAAATATTTAAGAACAAAGACAGTATTATTACTGATATTTCATTATCAACATTATAATTATATAATTTCCTGCTATTTTGTGTTATAGATTATCACTTTGCCATCATGAAATAAAGTAGGAAGTTTAGAATAGGAATGCTGGACAATAATAAAAACCATAAGCATTCACTACCACGGTTCGTTGAAGTCTTACTGTCTGCCCACCACTCTGTTAAATGCTTTAAAATGATAAAATTTTAAAAATTACCTAAAATTATATTCAAGTGCTGTAAGTACTAGCATTCCCATATTCTAGCACCAACAAAGGTATAAAGAGGAGCTGCACATATCAAAAACAAGTGAATATAATTGATACAATGATTACAGGCCTGTATAATAATATTGTTTAATTTTCATTAGTGAAGATGAGGGGATAGAAAGAAACACAGAGAAGATGCAAATTACAAGACATAGAAAAGAGGCATGGAGCTTTTCTTTCCCGTGGCCCTTAGATAATGCTAATTGACTTTTTAAGGCAATAGTTAGATACAAGATTTCAGTAAGGGAACAGATAGGATGCAAATATTGACCTTCCACATCATTTTTTTTTGTTGTTGTTAACTGGTATTTGTAACTGCTGCTTTTTTAAAACAGATTTTTAATTGGTTTTCCTTTCTGAATGGATATTTTTATAAAGTTGAGAATATTGCTGTGTAGAGAAGGTTTTGAATAAAAATTATCCACAAGAATGCAAGAGAGGGGATTACAATTGAAATTTAAATAAGCAAAATTTATCACAATGAAATTTCTTTCAATAAACACTATACACTTTTTTTTCTGTAAGATAGTGAAGTATGTGTATTTGTCCAGATTACTGTTCATTTAAAAGTCATCTTTACCTATATAAAGGAGCCCACATTTAGAAGAACCCAGGATTCTTTATCTAAAACATTTATTCAAGCTTGAACATAGTCATTTCTATGAAATATTTATTTTTTCAGCTTTCTAAAAATTTGCATAAGTAACTTTTTTGTTAAATTCCTGTGCTTCCAGTTGTCAGTTTTGCACCATTTCTTGTCAGTTTCACACTGTAGAGTAGTGTGAAACTGACAGAGCTGGAGAAGTAGAGAACATTATGACTACATACCAAAAATACATTGTGTAAAAACCCAACATCTTAATTTATAGCATTCAAAATATGCTAAAGTGACCTTATTACGCATATCTCAAAAGAAAATGGAAAGTGCACATGTATACACACATCTCTGCACATACCTTATTTTATGGTAACTGAATTTTTCTGCTATTATAGGAAAATGAGATAAAGCACTGTCGCATTTCTATTACACTAAAAATCTATTACTCCTGGGTCAAGAGTTAGTTTAAGTAATAGAGCACACAGTGGGTATGAATGAGTTCCTAAGTTATAACCTCATTCACGTGTTCCCCCTAATTTTTTCTTGTTGTGTACTCTATAAAAAAACGTAATGTAATTATTTATTAATAAAAATTCACAACTCTCTTAGACTGGAAAATTTATACTTGACATTTATGCTCATATGTTTCAAAATTTATCATTTTATTACACAAGGTACACCAGGATTCTTTAATTGCAGAATCCTTTATTTTTACATTCTATACAAAAATTTTGAAGATATATCCACACAATAACTCATCTGATGTGTTAAATACACAGGTTTATGTACAAGGATTATAGATGATCTCTTCCTCTCTAACTTTCTAACTATAGTTTAGAAAATATATTTTATTAGAATTTCACTTAGAGGTTTAAAATAATTATTGACCTTTTAAAAGAAAAGTCTCTTTTAATACTTCTACTATTCAAAAGCATTAGCTTAGCCTCACTATAAACTGAAATTGTTTGAAAAATGTTCACCAGGAGGTTAGTATTATAAACATCATACTGAGTCTATTTGTATGGATTATTTTCTGTCACAAATATATGGGGGGATATTAAAATAATTTTCTGCAATAATGTTTCTTAACAGTCTTTATCCCCTTTTAAATACATGAAGTCTCACTAATAATTTCTTAACATTTATTAATTGTTCTCAAGGTTTACTTCTTGATGGACCAAATTATAGAAAAATTCTACCAACGTATACATCTCTCTGGGAAAAAAATTACAAATGTGAATATTTTTGATAATAAAATTAGTGAAACAATTTAGCAATTTCATCTATTTTGTTCTTAAAAGCCAGATAATTATACATATATGTATATGTATATATATATCATTTAGTCTATCTTTTGTTGAACTTAAAGTAATTTAGTCCTTTATTCCATTTTATGTTGGCTTTAAAATATTCTAATTTTTTTCCTTGAGATTACATTGTGCTGTTAAAAATAGGAAATAGTACTTATTTCCTATTTTCTCCCCTGGAAATGGTTTTTCTTATCTGATATGTGAGCAGTGACATTTGGAAGTCTGTGATGTTATTTTATTTATTGTTTAGGCCCAACTATAACTAAGCAAAGAAAAACATATATATATATATATTTGTATATATATTTTTGGTTGGTTTTGGGCCTACACCTGGCTGTGCTTAGGGTTTACTCCTAGCTCTGTGCTCAGGAATTAGTACTAATGATGTTTAGGAAACCATATACAGTGCCAGGGATTGAACTGCTTTCAAAGAACACACATATATACACACACACACGTATGCATACATATATACATATATATGGGGTCACATTTATTGACCTTTCAGTGCCAAACCTTATTTTGTGCTCAGGGGCCACATCTTGCTCTGTGTTCAGGGCCACTCTTGATTCTATGCTCAGGAGTCACGACTGCTGGTGCTTGGGTGACCGTATGTGCTGCCATAATTTGAATAAATGTTGTGGCCATAGCCACAACACCTTGATCATTGCATTGCCTTTTTGCATGTAAATATATATGTATATATAATATATATGCATATATATTTTTTAAATTCTTTGTTTCCAGGGATACATGTAAAGTATGTGCTCTATTACTATGCTATATCTCTGACCCCTTAAGTAAATTAGTTTATATTTATATTTCTTCCAATTTCTACATTATTTTCCTTCAATTTTGAGATTCTTATTTGTAATGTAACTGTAGTTCATTTAGTTTCAATGTGGTTTTGTATTATTTCCTTTCCTGTAATCCAATTTGTATATTTATTTGACTAGAAATAGATAAGTTGGTTATTGAATTTTTTTGTTAATTTGATTAGAAGTATTGCTTTTGAAAATTCATATATATGTGCAAATTTCTCTAGGTTACATACTTATATTTTACATGACAAATCCTCTCCAGGAAGTAGAATTTAAGCCAGAAGAGATATAAATATTCTACTATAAATGGTAATTTATATATTTTCCTTCATTATAGCTTTAGACTAGTACCAGATTTATTACAAATAGTTTACATGTAACAATTGAATGAAATAATGTCAAAGTATTTCTCTAAGTTGAGCCACCATTTCCTATTCAGACCAGCAGCAGATGAGTATTCTGTTGTATCATATCACATCCTTGTCAACACATGTGAATGACTTCTTAAAACTCTTGACAAAGTGGTGGTTGAGAAATGACATATTTCATTGGGGATTGCTTTGTATATCTCTGATAACTAATGAGGTTGGATATTTAATGTCTATCAGTCATTTGTGTTTCCTCTTCTGTGGAATTTCTATTCATACAAAATGATCGTTTTTGAGTCACTAATTTAAAAAAAATTACAGTGTCCAGAGATAGCATGGTGGTAAGGCATTTACCTTGCAGGCTGTCAACCCAGATTCAAGCCCCATCACCCCATATTGTCTCTGAGCCCTGCCAGGAGTGATCTCTGAGCATACAGCCAAAACTACTCTACCATGCCAGACTATCATTTATAATAAAATGAAGGTTAGAGTTTTACAGATAACCAAAAGTTAAAGCAACTCATCACCAAAAATTGGCATTTCAAGAAATGTTAAAGGCACACCTATAAATAAAATATTACTTAGAGTTAGTAAAAAGTCAAAATTAAACAACATAGCAATAGATAAGATTAATAATGTGGCCCATAAAAATGTATGTCTAATTGAATATCTATATGTCTAATTTGTCATAAATATAGTACATATAAACCTCAAGACAACCTTCAAACAAAATCTACAGTAATTCCTACCCCAAAACTTCTGCTTCAAGCAGAATATTACACCAAAGAGGAGTATCCTCAATATTTATGATATAGGTTTGCTGAATTTTGGACTTGGAACACATCAGCCCTTCCTATTCTTTCTCCCTTTGGCAATGAGAATGTCCTGCCATTGTAATTTGTAAACAAATAATTTGTCTGGCTTCTCTTGTCAGGAGCTGGAGAAGAGTTTGACCTGTGAATGAGTCACCTATCCAGTCTTACTAACACTTGATTTTGTTATTTAGATCAGACTTTGAACTTTAGACTTCGGAGTTGATATTAGAAGAGTTAAGATTTATATACTATTGTAATGGAAGGAGGCTATGGATTTTGGAAAGCCAGATATGAAATATATCAATTTAGAAATATTATTAATCTAATATAAAAATAATTTATTCAGTGATAGGGATCATGATCCAGTTTCACATCAGGGACCTTTCAAAGTATTCTATCAAGGATAGAATTTAATGGATAAAATAGGTCATTGGTTTAACTATGTTTGTCATCTGTTTGAAATGTTGGGATTAGTTGACAGGAATAGTTAAACAAATTTATAATGTGGGATCTTTGTATAATGATTAATACAAGTAGCCTTTCTGAGTCTTTCCTATTCAAGGGCAATATTCAAAGAACAGAGTGTTAGTGTTCAACTTTCATAGTCATCAGGGATGAGAAATCAGTGAGTGAATGTTATTTGTAGTTCCTAGTGAGAACTTGGGTCATTTGACTCAGTCAGGTATTTTATTACCTCAAAATCTCATGATGGCAGTTAGAGTTTTGCACAAAATAGTTTCCATGTTATGGAATGTATGTAATCCCTCAAATGTGTTTGTTGAAGCTCTAACCCTATATATGATGGTTTTTGGAGGTCAGAATTTGAGAAATGTTGAAACTGAATGACTTCTGCAAATTGTAAACATTGAAGAAATTTTTTTTAGTGTTCCCAGCCCTCCTCCCCTCCCCAAACAGCCTACCAAATTGTACCAAAGATAAGCATTTTACTTTGTGTGTGGGGCGGTGGGGGGTATCTTGTTTTATTTTGTTCCGTTTTGTTCTAGACCTGGTAGTACTCAGGGCTCCCTCCTGGCTCTGTGCTCAAGGATCAGTCCTAGCGGTGCTAGGGGGTCATATACAATGCTAGGGATCTGAATCCAGTTAGATATATTCAAGGCAAGAAGGGCCTAAATGCCTTAGTACTGTCCCTCTGGTTGAACATTCTACTTTTGAATAGCAGGAAAATCCTGTATTCACTAATGATGTGATTGCTGTGTGAGTAGAAAGGGATTTGTGAGTACCTGGAATTCCAGTCAGGTTTCATAAATTGACTAGAGGCCTTGCTAATAAGAAACTCTAGGTTTTCTTTGAGTATCTTGGTTCCTGGTGCATACTTATTAGTCTGTGACTCCACCAACCTAATTAAAGTTAGTTGAGTTAACCTAGAAGGAACTGTAGCACTGTAGCACTGTCGTTCTGTTGTTCATCCATTTGTTCGAGCAGGCACCAGTAGCATCTGCATTGTGAGATTTGTTGTTACTGTTTTTGGCATATTGAATACTCCATGGGTAGCTTGCCAAGCTCTGCTGTGAGAGCAGGATACTCTCAGTAGTTTGCCGGGCTCTCCGAGAGGGACGGAGGAATTGAACCCAGGTCAGCCGCGTGCAAGGCAAACGCCCTACCTACTGTGCTATTGCTCCAATCCAACATAGAAGGCATGTCAGAGAATTAACTCCTACACCTAGATATTACTACCATGAATATTTTACAAATACTACTATTTTGATATATATCAATGTTGTCTACACATACATTTATGTTTCAGATTAATGGGACAATATTTTATTTCTCCGTAAAATTTATTACTTCCCAGCAATATATCATGAAACTCTATTATGGCAATTTATTACAATAATGCCAGTGGGATTGGCACCTGAGACCTTTGTCCAGTGGTGGATACTTGTAACAGAGAATGAAACAAATGAACCCACAAGGAGACCAGAACTGTCCAAGCAGTCATGAATGAGCTCACAGACTGGCCATTTATTTAATACAGTACTGCCCTCATACTCTGGCTCCCAACACATGAGCCATTGTTGTTGACAGTTAGTAAGCACATCAGCATTCAATGGGTACATGGAAAGAAGCTCGAGTATTTCAATGCATCCCAGATAAGCTGGCATCCTTAAATTATAGAGTCAAGTTGTAACAATTTTCCTATTCTATTTTTGGCTATGTTGTCCTCTACATCTAAAAGATCCAAAATAGTTTAATTCTTTCCTTTCCTGGATGCAGTTTTACTTGCCATCCTTGAGGTTTTTGTTAGGGGAATGATTTCCCACACATGACCAATTAATTCCTGGCCAATTTAAGTCTAAAATCATTATTTATATTTATCATGATTTATAATCCAGTTCCATATTATTGGATAAGCTTATATTTATTTGTTGTTATGTGTAACAGTGTAATGAATACCCTTTTATGAGTGAATTTCATAAAACAAAAATTTGATTATATAATAATTTTGAATTCTAAATTATTAAGTGACTCTCTAGTCTGTGACCACTAGGATTAAATCCAATCACTTGACCCAACAAAGAGGTCATTTGTAATCCAGTTCAGTCCTATTTACTCCTCAGCCAAACGGATTTCTCAGCATAGCTCCATTTCTGTATTCTGAGCCCTGCCAGAATGTTCTAGCAATACTGGTATCGTGATTTAATATCATGGTGTATTCACTTTTTTTTTGAAGCATTAGTATCAACTTCTGGAGAGATTTGGTGCTTTCTCTTCAGTGTGTATTCACAAAATAAATATTTGAGAAGCCTTGGCACTCTCTCACTGCCGGAGTTTTGTGGTCTGGGGTCGCTTTCCCTCACCCTGGATGGCCGATGGCAATGGGCAGATGAAGAAGGAAACAAGGCCAGGATGGTTGGTGATCAGTTGCAGTTTGTTCCAATTTTGTCTACCTCTACTTCATTCCAGTCTCACCCACTCCTATATTTCTCCTCCATTCCTCCTCTGTTCCCCCTCCATTTCTCCTCTATGTGCCCACTCTTACAGCTTTAGTTATAGCCCAAAAGTCACGAGGGTTTGGGGTAGTAATCTCACATAGGTGTAGTCATCACTGTATTACTATCATCCTATTGTTCATTGATTTACTCGAACAGGCACCAGTAATGTCTCCATTTGTCCTAGCCCTGAGGTTTTAGCAGCCTCTCCTTACTCATTTCCCCCCAATGATTGGAGCCTCTTTTCAGGGTCAGATGAATTAGACCTGTTATTGTTACTGTATTTGGCATATCGAATATGCCATGGGGAGCTTGGCATATTCTTCCGTGTGGGCAGGATACTCTCGGTAGCTTGCTGGGCTCTCAAAGAGGTGTATACATGTGTGTGTGTGTGTGTGTGTGTGTGTGTGTGTGTATTTCCCTTTATTATGATGTGTCCAGGAATATGTTCTCTCATGTGTGAGGCTCAGCCCAACTGTATGGAAAGTGGCCTGGAGTGTGGCGATGGTGGGGCAGACGAGGTCGGCTGCCGGGGCTGGGTCCCTTGGGGTAGGGAGGGCTCTCATCCACACCCTCTGTCCCCTTCCCTTGTGCAGAATCCGGTGGCATGGTTATGGGGCCTCATTTTATGCTCCCTTCTGGGAGCAACAGTCATGAGTTCTGGAGGGTGGCCAATGAGGAGATTATCTGGTGCTGACAGGAGGTGGCTTATGGGTGTGACCTCTGGGTCGCCAGAGATTGGAGGAAACAGGCAGAGGGGAACATAAAATGAGGCCCCGTAACCATGCCACCGTACTCCACACCAGGAGTGCCCCAGAGGGGTGGTGTCAGAGCCCTCCCCACCCCAAGGGACTCATCCCCGACAGCGGATCTCCACTACCCCACCACCGCCGCGCTCCAGGCTGCTTTCCACACGCTTGGGCGGAGCCTCATGCATGAGCAAAGTCCCACTCATGCATGAGTCCATCCAGTTCCTTTGTTAGAACCCTGCTTTTGGGGTGCTAGGAACTAAAGGAAACTGAGGCTTAAGTGGAATAAATATGACAGATGTCCAGGCGTAAATATCATTCAGAGTCAATTAACTCCAAGTTACAAACTCATGTAATACAGAACTTTGTGATCGTGGACTCTGGGCTCAATGGGACCTGATGTGGTTATATGAACAACAAATGTAAAGTCCTTTCCTCAGGGGAAGCTTCTAGGACAGAATCTCAACTAGCAAGATGATCCACCTAAGGGCTAAATGCCCTCTACGGATGTGTTTCTCCTTTCCTTAGTCCTGTAACCATTTTAACCATTTAAATATTCATCTTAATTCTACTTCTTAATAATATTAGTCACTTTGCATGGACACAGTAAGAAATACATTAAGCTTATGAGGAGGCTCTACTGGGGACATGTCACTATAGATCCTAGACTACAGTCCTCAGGCCAGATTTGTCCTTCCTAATACCAGCAGGGTCCTTGTCCAGTTGTTTCTCTTCGGCTCATGACAGAATTTGTCCATGATCATGCTCTTAACTTATAGTTAAGTATTCTGGCACTTGGCCTGTCTCATTTCCATGATAGGGTAGATCACAACTTGCCCTGGGTCCATCCAGTTCCTTTATTGGAACCCTGCTTTTGGGGTGCTAGGAACTAAGGGAAACTGAGTCTTAAGTGGAGTAAATATGACAGATGTCCAGGCGTAAATATCATTCAGAGCCAATTAACTCCAAGTTACAAAATAGCATTAGCTGTCTTCCTGTGTTTATACAAAATGAACGTTGCTCTGAAGTAAACTATGCAAAAGGACATAAAGGAAGGAGAAAAACAATATTTCACTAACAAATACAAAATGCAGAGTCCTTAGAAGGATCTGACCTTACAAGTCACAGAATCTGATTTGGGAAGATAGGTGATTAACAGATAGGGGAAGAGAACACAGAGAAGTTAAAGATAAACACAGGGAATGGAAGTGCCTCAGGAGCACTGTGATGGGTGTAAAGCAGTAAATCTAAGTTCCCTGTGGCAAGGGAGAAAGGGTGAACCAATGTTATCATACACTTCAGGAAGATTTAAAACTAGGCATGCAGTGTGTATTTACTTGCATGAAACAGAATGATTACTTGAATGCTTATGTATTTTTTCTTGTTTTTCATCTTCACTGAATTTTAATGAACATTTTCCAGTTTTATCAAAGTTTATGTTTCCTGTTGATCAAGAATTGACTGATTTGGTCTCACGTTCATTCATTCTATTTCATAAAGGCTAACTGAGCACCTACTATATGTCAGGCTCTATTTTAGGCTCTGGGAAGAAGGTAACAGAACCATGGGGCCTTCCTTATATGCTAATGGCAATACAGACACTAAATCTGGTAAATAAGTTACATATTTACAATGTTAGAGGTTAATCAACACTAAGGAAAAAATGAGGTGGGGGAAGAGGTTTTGAAATTTTTATGTGTACAATGCAAGGAAGCAGGTGTTGATATTTTAGAGTGGGAAGGAAAGCCTTAAGAAAGGAAAGGAGGAAGAGTGCTGGTAATATGAATTCTAGGAGAAGATCATTAGAAAAAGTATATTTTCTCATCATTGGTATGTATAGGGTAAAGGAAGAACAGAGGTTTTGCTTCATGGAAAAACTGGCTGCAGAATTTAGGTGAGGTCAGAGTTGGATTCGCACAATCGATAGCTTTTTGATGTGTTATGATCAGAACTTTAGCATTCACCCTGACCCAATCGTCATAGATGTGGAGAAATAAGAGGGAGGGTAACAATGTGACTAGTATTAAAGGAATTTTCCTGGCTACAGCTTCAAGAGACTGAAGGTGAAGAATGAACGTGGCCAGGACAATTTGTCAGATAAGAAGTCATTGTTTGGGGCAACATGGTGGCAGGAGAGTGGCAGTAATGATAGATGTCTGGGTTTCATTTGAAATTGTTTTCTTGATGACCAAATACAGGGTATGGGAGCATGCAGAGTCATGGCTAGTACCAAAGTTCTCAGTTACTCAAAACATCAAAATGCTGTTGTTTATCCAGAATTTATTTTTGTCCATTTGCACTAATTTTACACTTGTGCTTAACCTATCCTCACTGTATATACTTGAAATTATTTTAGGAAAAAGTCTTTTGCATTTGAATAATTTTGATTGTATTTATGTGGTTTCAGTGTAAGTCACTCATGTAATATAGGTTGTGTAGAAATCAATCTCATTTTAAAAATAAACACATCATGTACGATTCTCAGATCTAATTTTAATATCTTCAGAAAGCGTCATGGGACCTAGAATTCTAGTAATAAAATTTTCCCGAATTATGCAACTGGATTTGCTCAGTACCTGGATCACACTTTATAAATCGAGATGACTCTAAGTGCACTAATAAAGCAAGCTTGGCTTCTGTTCAAAAGTTTGCTAGTGACTGCTTTGCTAACTCCAAATGGAAATAGAGTGATGACAGCAGTGTTTTCTCAAGTCTAGATTCCACCTCTTGGAGCACTGCTGCAATCTAGGGGAAGCACTGAGTAATATTTATTTTTTCTGGGAGGGGAATGATAGGCCAGATAATTTTAGAAACATCTGACTTACAGTAATCTAGTTTCTATTCTGAAGAAATTACTCAAAATGGTCATAGATATTTACAAATCTTATAGCAGGGTAATATTGGTGTTTGGGAGATAGTACAGCAAGTAAGGCACTTGCCCTGCAAATGCCAATTCAGTTTTGATCCTTGGATCCCCATATGTCCCCTGATCATAGCAGGAGTGATCCCTGAGTGCAGGGCCAACAGTTTGATGTGACTAAAAAAATAAAAAACACAAAGTTTTAAAAAATAGAGAAATAGTAATAGCTTTGCACTAGCATTAGTTTTAAAACAATTAAAACATGGTATAATATATGAAAAATTAATGGTGAAAGCCATCTTCATCATCATCATCATCATCATCATCATTCCATTGATCGTCGAATTTATCGAGTGGTCTCAGTAATGTCTTCATTTGTCCTAGCCCTGAGATTTTAGAAGCCTCTCTTTACTCGTTCTTTCCAATGGTGATGCATTGGAGGCTCTTTCAGGGTCAGGGGAATGAGACCCAGCATTGTTACTTGTTTTGGTATATCAATACGCCATGGGGAGTTTGCAAGGCTTTCCCATGTGGGCAGGAAACTCTCGGTAGCTTGCCAGGTTCTCCCAGAGGGAGAACTAGGCTAAAAGATGTCTGGAAGCTTGGTTTTATAGTCTCTGGATGTTGGTCGTTGGTGGGATTACACGGCACCGGGGGCAGTCCCTGTGTGTGACTGCCTAGCTACTGGAACATGGGGAATCTGGGCAGAAGAGGCCCAGTCCCGATCCACGCAGGCCTGGAGATCTCAGCCCTGGGTCTCACACACCTGTGTTCCTCTGCCAGTTCCTTCATGTGTGAAGCTCGTCTGAACATGTGGAGAGGGACCTTGAGAGTTTCTTGCCAGGTGTGACCCCCAACCAAAAACAAAACTTAAAAGTAGCATTCTTGCATTAACATGACTTTCACAGAAGCAATATTCACTTCACTTGTCTATTTAAAAATCCTAGGGCCATGGAGATGGCTCTAAGGCTGTTGCACCTGCTTAGCATGTAGGAAACTCAGATCCATTCTGGGCACCTCCTAAGTGCTCCGAGCCCTGCCACAAGCAATCTCCATACAGTGCACCTGAATAGTCTCTAAACACTGCCTGATGTGACCCAAAAACCAAAGAAGAAAATGAAATTTTAATAAACAGGCAAAGCTGAAAGTGAAAACATCTGCATGTTGAAACTTAATTTGTATAAATTGCATGTCACAGGCGACAAAACTGGTGATTACAATGATAACATAATATCTCTGGTGAGTTTGGGCAAGGTTTGAGTGACTTGCTAAATTTGTTAATTGCTTTTTTACTTTCTTTACACAGTATTAAACAGGAACAATAATTGTTGCTACCTGATAGAATTCTTACAAAAATTAAATGAACAATTTTATATACAACTCTAAGGATAGTTTCTATGTGATAGCTTTGTAAATTCTCAATAATCATTAGGGATTTTATTGCTATCTATGAATATAATTGAACTCTTGAGTTTACATATAAATTGCATATTAAGAAGATACTGCATTTATGTGAGAAAATAGTAATTGTGAAATCCCTGGCTATTCATGGTGCATTGTTTTATTTTCATCAATGGGTGAGTAATATTCTTGCCAGTAAAGCAGCGGGGAGGATTTCTGAACTAAGTGTGAGATTTTTCAAAGTGTATGAATAACAAAGTACATTATCAGAATATTGACTCATGTAAATGTGAATGATGTATTATAAAATTGAGGTGTCCAGTATTGCAATAATTTTTCATTCTAAAAATTAAATAAACATAACACAATATCAAATGACACTATGATGATCATTCATAACCACCATGGAAATTGGACCACATTGTTTCTTCTGTGCTGTCTACAAATTGCTTTCACAATTCTTCAAACTGAGTTCACTCAGGATTTCACAAAGACTGATTGATTGTCTTCCTTTGCTATCATAGTCTACTCTACCTTCATCCCTGAGGCTGTCTGGATTTTGTAGTTGCTGATATGTGATCTGTAGTTCAAGAGCTAATATTGGAGGGAAAAACAGAATTTTCACAAGGCAGGGAGGCCATGGCATTGGTATATTGATATGGTAGTTTGAAATAGGATGAAAACACTAGAGTGAGTAAATACAGAGCACTCAGACTTTGTAAAATTTTGGTGGCAAAGATTCTGTAGCATGCCAAAGTGGGTTTTAGGTTGACAGAACAAATGAATCCTCTGAGGATGGACTCAGATAATAATAATTCATTATGCAAGTCAATATTTTGAAGTCATGAGCTTCAAAGCTTGAAGAATAAGTGAGTACACAAAGAAAAGGGTCATTCATGACAGGTAAACAGATACTTTCAATTACACTTTCATCATTACATCAAAATTAGATGTTTTTATTTATAATTTATTTCACTTTTTGTTTGTTTGGGATCCACGCTGGGAAGGGCTCAGGGATTACTCTAGCTCTGCACTCAAGGAACATTCCTGGTAGGACTCTGGGGACCATATTTGTTGCCAGAGATCAAATCCCTTTTGACATATACAAGGCAAGTACCCTACCCACTGTACTATTGCTCTGGCCCTAAATTAGGTGCTTTTAAAATGTTTTTTTTTTTTTGCTTAAAACTTTAACTTTTTAAATGCAGATCTGGTTATTCCCCCCCTTATTTACATATACATATTTCCTCCTCTTTTATTTTTATTCGCTTTCCCTTTATATACCTTTTTGTGTAGTTATTTACACAAAACTGCCTGATAACACCTCTCCGCAAAGGATAGTAGGATATGGAAATTACTGATGGATCCTTGTAAAGCTATAGCCATCCTGTAACCAAACTATGTCCCTGTTAGTAGATCAAGGTTGATATGTGGGTAAGCAAATGATAGTGTACTGTTGTATATCCATATCTTGCATATGTAATCTTATGTTAAAAGTAGGAATTAGTGAATCATGTCAGAGCTTATTCTGAAATAGTTTCTATGTCGATTATTATTTAAATAAATGATATAATGAGACTCCAGAATATCTGACTGCTCTATGTCAACAGATAATGCTATCCTAGCAAGTTTAACTAATTCCAGCCAATACTTCAACAAAGGATTTTTCTGTCGTTTCTAAAGTGCCAAACAGAATCTAGATCTCTTTAATTGAAGGTCTCTATTTGAACATGTAATTTTAACTTATAATTGTATTTTTTAAAAAAATACATTTTCTCCATAATGAAGGAAGAGGAAATATGATGTTTAATGAATACACTGAGTTCTGTCAGAAGGAAGGAAAATTTTTAGAAATGAATGGTGATGATGATGATTGTAAAACATTGCAAATGTATTTAGTGGCATTGAATTGCACATTTAAAAATAGTTAAACGGCTAAGTTTTATGTATGCTTTACTTCAGCAAAAATGTTATCCAAACCTAAAAGACTTTCTAGCATATATTTGATTTTATTCGATGTTATACTCCTTGAAATAACTTAATCAGATATGATTATTCAAGTAAAAGCAGCATTAACATAAACCTTTAGTTAAACTTATAGCCAATGATTTTTTTTAAATTTTGTTGAGATTAAGAAGAAAAGTAGTAAAACACTTACTGACAGGAATTTAAAAGGTCATCTTTTGATTTTATTCTTTGTTTTGCTTTTTGTGCCACACCTGGCAATGCTCAGGACTTCTTACTCCCTCCTGATTCTGCACTCAGGGTCACTTGTGGAGGGCATGAGGGTTCATTTGTGGTGCAAGTGATAGAACCAGGATCAGTGCTTGCAAAGCAAGTGCACTTCCTAATGTAACATCACTCCAATTCCTTGATCTTATTCTTATTTCAGTGACTTGTAGTTCAATGTAATGGTTTCCAGCATGACTGAAAAGTTTAAAGATGACTTTTTATTGACTTTATCAAAGTAAGAGAAGATTATTCAATAAAAAGTCATAAACATTAGACTTCTGGTATTGGAAGTTATATTAGATTGAATTTTAGGTATTATGTGCAAAATAAAATGCTTTTATTATGATCACTCCTCTCTGCAACTCTATATATTTCTAGTTTAATGGCATAATAAGAGTATGACTGGGATTTTACCAGCCAGAGTTATAAATATGTAACATTCATTTCTAGGTAATATATTACACAATTCTTTTATGAAGAAGTAGTTGTTCCTGATGTAAAAATGGTTATTCGATTTGAATAAATGATTCTTGAATTTATGTGAAACTCTTAAGTTATCCCGTCTTCTAAAATACTAGATTGATTTTGGCACATATCAGAGGTGGATACATAATAATCACCTTCAAGAATCTTCATTGTATATGATGATTATTTAAAGGCCTACTTTAAAACTTGTATGACATAAATACTTTAATTTTTATAATATCTATAGCCTTAGTCATGTATTATTGAATGATAGCTGTGCATGCTAAGAGCCATATATATTTTCATCTTAAAATAATTGCTGGAAGTGATCTTCAGATTAATACATGGTTTTCTGATTAATGAGGTTTTGTTTTAATGATTCCATTTCTTTTCTTTTTTTGTGATTTTAATTTATTTGTTTATTTACTTTTTTATTGGACCACCATGATACAAAGTTACAGAGCTTTCATGTTCGAGTTTCAGTCATACAATGATCAAACACCCATCCTTTCACCAGTGCACATTTTCCAGGGCCAATGTCCCCAGTATACCCCCTCCCATCCCAATCCTCCCCCTGCCTCTATAGCAGACAGTTTACCCCATACTCTCTTTCTACTTTGAGGCATTATGGTTTGCAATACAGATACTGAGAGGCTATCACATTTGGTCCTTTATCTACTTTCAGCACACAACTCCCTTCTCAAACAATTCCTCCAACCATCATTTTCTTAGTGATCCCTTCTCAATTCCAGCTGCCTTCTTTCTCAGCCCATGAGTTAAAACTCATTCTATCTAAAACTTCTTTTCTGGAAACTTTATTGGGACATGTGTTTTGTCTTGATGATTTCAACTGTGTCCATATGAGTATAAAATTGGACTTTACCTTGTCCTTCTCTGGAAGAATGTAAGTTGGACAGATACTTGGTGAGATTAGAGATAGTGACAGTACATCAAAATTTGATCAATGTAATCCTAGTTTTTACTTATTACTAAAACTTTTTTAACCTCTCTTTTATTTAAATTTAATTCTAAAAGATACATGATGATATGTATTGTATACCACACTATGCAAGTTATTATTTAAAGTGTACTATTCAGTGTTGATTTGGGGTCAGAGTAGGTGACGGGGGCCTTACTTGTGGAAATAATAAGAGACTATTGTCACTTCATTGCTCGGGGGTCACTCATGGCAGTTTTCAGGGGGCTATGCTGGGGATTGATTCAGCCTCCTGCATACAGACATGTGCTCTCCAGTTTATTGAGTCTCTCTATCCTTACATGTTTTTTCTTGTACAACCATCACTGAAATTATCACTACATCTAATTTTAGAACTTTTTATTAACCTCAAAAGAAAGACTTCATACTCTTTAGCTGTATTTCTTGTTTTCTCTGACCTTTATTCCTACTAACTCTGACCTGCTAACTTTATTCCTCAAGAGCCAATAGTTTACTTTTTATCTCTGTATATATTCTGAACTGTATTTTAATATTAATAAAGTAATACATTCTGTGATTTTTTTTGATTTTTTTTTATTTAATAATTTCCAGGATTTGTCCCATGTTATAGCATGTTTTAGAATGTTATTCCTTTTTTGGCCAAATAATGTTTCACACATGTGTATACAGTAATTTGCACATATGATAATATGTGTTCAGACCGTTTCGTGCTATTAGTCATAAGGAATAATGTTGCCATATTAATTTATGAGTTATTCTGTAAGCATAGTATATTCCCTGAAAAATGTACCAAAGAGTAAAATAACTTAGTCAGTGGAAACTTTGCAGGAACTTCCAGACATTCCAACACTGCTATATCTCATATTTGTACCAGCAATCTATAAAGGTTCCAATTCTCTGCATCCTTGCCAGCATTTGTTATTACTTGGCTTTTTGATTCTGACCATGTAGTGGGTGTGAAATATTACCTCATTATGGTTTTGATTTGCCTTTCTCTGATGATTAATGATGTCAAGGCATCTTTTATGTGCTAATTAATCATTTATGCATTTTCTTTGGAAAAATATCTGTTTAAGTCCCTTCCTCATTTTTAAATTGAGCATTTTGTCCTTTTCATTATTGAGTGGTTGTAGTTTATTTCAATATGTCCTAGCATAAATTCTTTATTAAATATGTTATTTGAAAGTCTTTTCCTCAATTCTATAGATTTTCACGTGATGGTATCCTTCAAAGTACAATTAAATTTTTTTAGAAATTTATTAGAGTTAAGGTAATGTGTTCCACATTGGTTTGACACCTGTTTTGGGCATATACAGTTACCTCAGGATTTAGCTGCTTGCCTTGCTTGGTTTGTTGGACATATGCACAGCACTGCATATGTCCCCCAGTCGTATTGCCGGGAGTAAGACCTGAACAGTGCCAGGTGTGACCCCCAAACATTCAAAAAGACAAAACAAGGGGTAGAGATAAAATCAGGGACTAAGGCTCTTGCTGACCTCAGTTTGAACTCCCAACACTACCTACGGGCCGGAGCTATCAGATGCCACTTCTGAGCACAGTCAGGAGTACCCATGAATGTTACTAGGTATGGCCTCCTACAAAATACAAACAAAAGATAAATTTCAAAAATTTAATTTAAATGTATATGTTTTATTTTCTTTTGTTGATCATGTTTTGGGTGTCATTTTTAAGAATCTTTAACCAAATCTAAGCTCAGGAAGATTTGCTGCTGTGCTTCCTAGGGAAATTAAAAAAAAATTAATTAAAAAAAATTTTTTTGAGTATCTTGCATTTCAGACTTTGATCCTTTTAGTGTTTCTTTTTGCACATGATGGCTGGAGCAATAGCACAGTGGATAGGGCATTTGCCTTGCACACGGCAGAACTGGGTTTATTTCTTCGCCCCTCTCAGAGAGCCTGGCAAGGTACGGAGAGTATCTCACCCGTGTGGCAGAGCCTGGCAAGCTACCCATGGCGTATTCGATATGCCAAAAACAGTAACAACAAATCTCACATGGAGATGTTACTGGTGCCCACTCAAGCAAATCTATGATCAACGGGATGACAGTGACATGTAGAGCTAGCATAATTAGTTGTCTCTCCTTTCGACTCCTAAAAAGTATCCTGATGTTTTTTCACTCTAAAAATTATCTCTACTCTAGAAGGTACAGTCAGTGTAATATTGAATTGAGTTAATGTACCAGACATAGGAGACCATAATTTGAGTCATGATTTCAAGAACATCATACTCTAAGACATCTAGCTGTGCCATATTAGCCAGATAAAAGAAAAATAAATCCTTAGGAAACTTAAAGAAAACAATTAAAAGCAAATAAGTGAAAGGTAATAAAATGAACTGAAACTTTTAGGTGTCTTCCAAAAATATGCAACTTCCATACTGCCACACTTTGCATCTAATCCTTTTCATCCCTTATATATATTTTCAATTCCTCTTACTGAAACAGTGTGGATCTATGCTCATGAACTCACAAGGATGCCTACTACTTTGAAATGTCAATGCCTGAGGAATATTTATATTTTTAAAATGAATTAAATACATATTTTATAGATGAATTTCACATATTTAATAGAATCAATGCCCAGGAGAATTTTGTATTTTTAAAGATTAAATACATACTTTATAAGTGAATTTTATACATTTAATAGAATCTAGTCAGAAGAGCCTGGCAAGCTCCCTGTGGCGTATTTGATATGCCAAATACAGTAACAATAACAGGTCTCATTCCTCTGACCCTGAAAAGAGCCTTCAATCGTTGGGAAGAATAAGGAGAGGCTGCTAAAATATCAGGACTGAGATGAGACGTTACCGGTGCCCACTCAAATAAATCGATGAACAACGGGATGACAGTGATACAGTGAATAGAATCTAGTATTGAAATTAATGACTAATATTTCTATAGCCACTTTAGTGATATAAATCCAGAAGTTTAGGGTGAAGCTCAGTGGTAGGGCATATACTTTGCATGCACAAGACCTTGAGTGTCATTCCTAGCATGCACACATGAACATTAATGAAATTAAATTGGGACTATTCAATATTCTCTGTCGTCTAGCAGTATATTTGTCAAATACACCTTGCCAAAGGCTATCAATCTAATTATCCTAATTCTATAACTGTTTTAACTTATTTGTGTCATTTTTCTTGAGGAGAAATTAAAGCAAACTGCTTTATTCACTGTAGACATGATCATCTATGGCTAAAATATTGTTTTATCTAATGAAAAATTGAGAGAATTTTGTTTAACATGATGCATACAAACTCCTGTGCAGAATCTGCACAATTAAGAAACAGTTATCAGGGCTGGAGCGATAGCACAGCGGGTAAGGTGTTTGTCTTGCATGTGGCCAACCCAGGTTAGATTCCCAGCATCCCATATGGTCTCCCGAGCACCGCCAGGAGTAATTACTGAGACTGAATGCAGAGCCAGGGGTAACCCCTGAGCATCACCGGGTGTGACCCAAAAAGAAAAAAAAAGATAAAGAAAGAAAAAAAGTTATCATGGTTTTGCTACATAAAAGACAGCAACCAGATCATTTTATTTATATGTATAATATCAATAACCAAAGCAAGAGAAGTGGCAAAACACTGCAAAACATCTAATCTGAATTCTATGAAAAACAATATGGTAACTAGAAAAAGTAAATGGGAATGGTCTATAATTTATAGGGTGTAGTTGGGGTTATTTTTCAGATTTAAAAAAAATTGAATTTATTTATACGGAGATAGCTTTAGCTTTTAATGGTCTAAGGTATACAGTTACTACAGCCAACATCAATGGGCTGATACCCCTCTACCCTCTTGGTATTAAATAATTCTGTAGATGGAATCTGAGGTTTGTGTAAGTGGGGTGGAGATTTGTTTAGTGGCCTCATCAGGTAGTGTTCAGGGCTCACTCCTGACTCTGTGCTCAGGCATTACTTCTGGAGATGCTCAGAGCTGATGAGGATCAAACCAAGGTGAGCTGTGTGTAAGGCATGTGCCTTAAACTAGTACTCTCTCTCCACTCTTATGTATTTTAAAATGGAGCATGCTAGTGAATGTTAGATTTGATGAAAGATATACATAGCTATGAGTTGTTTATCAGGTCAACTTAATTAAGAGTTGACAATGATGCATACAAACTCATGTGCAGAATTTGATAATGATGATGAATTTAAATCTTTAAGAAATATTTTCTCATTTATCTTTCATAATAATTGGCTATTTATTTGAATTTCATCTTTAGATGTAATAATAAAATAGGTAATTTCTGTATTTCAATGTGAATGTGTACTCTAATGGTTATATTGGTAACCATTAACTTTATGGTTTAAACTTTAAGCTTCATGTTTGAATCAATTATGTTTTACAACATTTTTCTTTAAACAAATAGGCAATATTTTTATTTAAATTTTTTTTTTGGTTTGGGGTGCACATTCAGCAGTGCTCAGGGCTTACTCCTGGCTCTGTGCTATAGGATCACACCTGACTGGGCTCAGGGGACCACATGTTGTACCAGGGATTGAACCCAGGTTTGCGCCATGAAAGGCAAGTGCCCTACCTGTTGTACTGTTACTCCACCTCTATCTTTTTATTTTTGAACATGGAAATTTAGGTTATCTGAGGATTTTAGTATACAGTTAAATCTTTGATACATTTATTTTTATGCTTTTGATATCTTATTATCCAAAGGTTAATATACTATCAGAAATACTAAACAGTAATTTATGTTTGTTTAGCTTTATCCCTTGGGGCTGAATGAAATCTAATGACCAAATATCTATTTACTAAGACAGACAGTTAGTGCTTTCTGGTTCTGTCAGTCTTTTTGTACCTGTGATTATTTTGTGGAAAGTGTTTTAAATGCTGTTATACTCTTATCAGTTTCAAAAACAGCTCTGTGGAGTAGAACACAAATGTAAAAATCTTTAACAAAAGAATTCTGGATTGTTTTTATTAGTTATCAAGCTCTGAGATCTTCAAAATTGTAAAGTGCTTTTAAATTATTCATTAAGGTTCTTTGTATCAGAAATAATTCATTATTGAATTATTCTCTCCATTTTCAAAATGAATCACTTTTGTTTGGTCACATCAGACAGCCACTAAATAGAAGGGAAAAAACCATATTTTTTTATTGCTCAGACACTTTGGGAACAGTAATAATAGATGTTGAGACAGGGTAGATGTGTTTCTCCCCTCCTCATTGAGGTCACTGTCTGTTAACTGATTCTAAACAGTGACTCACCAAATTATTGTGTGTGGTGGGTGGATAAGGAACACTAGCAGGGGAGCCTCCCTTTATCAGAATTTGCATCTTCCTGTGGGTGAACCTTCGCAGGAACAAGGTTGCAACCATTGCTTTTAAAAATTCCAATAAATAAAAATCAAATTGTGTCCTTCAGCTACCCTGGGAAAATATGAGAAAATTGTGCCTGATTGGAAGTATTCTGACCTCGTGCTTCCAAAACTTGGAAATTGTAGTTCTGGTTCAGTACCCCAGCAGAGTCCAATACTATGATTTCACTCAATTTTTTTCAGATCAGATGAGCTGCTGCTGGTTTAGGAATCCCTTTGTGTAGCCCGGGTCAATATGGCCCAGCCCAGGGCATTAGAGGTGAAAAACCAGAGCGTGGTATGTGAAGGCAAAGGAAACTTCCCTCAACAGTTAGAGAAAAGCGTTGATGAAAGTAGGTGCAGTCAGGAACCCCCTGGAATCTTTAAGGGTGAGAACAGACTACTTAGTTGAGAGAGGTTCTCTCAGAAGGTCACTGAAACTTGCAGAGGTATGAGAGATAGATATGTTGTAGGATGAAGTGAAACACAATTTTAGCAAAACATTTTGATTGGAAAATAGGAGACAAATTGATGCATCCGAATCCAGCAGTGAAGGTGAATACACTGTGGAATGTGGAATATTACTAATGGGTAAACCATTAGTTATTATAATATTAGCCAGTCAACATGCCTCTGGGGATCATATGGAGGCTATACCAAGGACATAGAAGGAAATAAATTGGAACAATAATAATAAAGATGAAGACAGTTTGAGGTTTTTGGGGTAGGGTAATGTGTTGGTAAGATGTCTTACTTAGGGGAGAAATGGAGCCAGTGGATTCCAAATGATTATCGATGTCTATTTTTCAGATGAGAAAGTTGAGACACAGAAATGTGAAGTAACAACAGCAAGGAAAATGGAATTTAAACCTAAACCTCTTGTTATGGTGCTATACTTTATACCAATAATCCAAGATCCAATCCCTCATTTTTTCTGAGCAAATCAAGGCCCAGGAAAGCTGAACTACATATGCAAAGCCACTTAGTGAGAGGATCAACTTTCAGACTACAAGCTTACCCTATAAAATTACAGGATGTCCAATTAAATTTAAACTTCGAATCAGTAAAAATCATTTAGTATCAGTAAATCCAATCACCATCTCAATTCTTGGAACATACCTGGAATAAAAAAGTTATTTGTTGTGGATCTGAAATTCAGATTTAATTGGATCACCTGTATTTTTTTTTCTGGAAATGTTAGAATTATTGAAAAGTAAGTACCTTTTTGGTAAATTGATGAGAGGTAAGGAAGGTTTGTTAACATTAACCTTATCATTGCAATGCATTCTCTGTCAAGATGTGGTATCCATCTTCTGCTTCCCAGAGGTTCTGCAAAATCTAGGTTATGCATAACTCTCAATGAGTGTTCATTGAATGCATGAGTGAAGGTCTACACAATTGTGCAAAATTTTTACTGCATGTAAGATGGTTGACATACTGCAGAGCCAATATTTAGATCACTGTGTCACTGTCATCACTCATCATCGATTATTATTTAGATACTCGATCATAAATATATGCTCTGTTTTGTAGCAAAGCAGATCTTAAGATCTTGAGCAGTTTGCTAAGATTCAATGTGATCAATCTGACACAAAGAAAATATAAGCTTTTGAAAATGAATTTTTGCATCCTATGAGGGTTTTAAATTTTGTATCACTCATTTTTTAAAATTGTCAGGAGTAATTCTTCAGGCCTTAGCTGATTAATAGTTTGTGAATTTAAAGCATGGCATGTAGCACAACTTGATGTGATTTGGAATTTATTTCTGAAAATAAACGAACATTTCACAGCTCATTTTTCACCAAGGGCAAATGTGACAGAGGTGCTGATTGCTGGAAACTGGCCCCAGCTTCTGTGCCAGCAAGGTGGGTGCAGGTGGAGTTGATGAGTAATTGTCATCGAGATCTAAGTCTGAGCTGGGGGAACTGGTTTGGTTCATCCAGATTTAAGCAACTTTTATACAATCAAAATCTTGTTAGAATTATTAAAGCAAGGCTTTTGATAGCAAAGGATATGATGAAGTACAGGAAGAGCAAGTGCAAGTGTCTTTTGTTAAGGATGTGTCTAACAAGATATCATAAGAATCCTCTGACTGTATTATTGATGCCCATTTTTCAGATGAGAAAGTTGAGGCACAGAACTATAAAGTAACAGCATAGTGAGTGCGAAAATGGAATTTAAACTTAAACCTCTTCTCACTGTGCTATACTTTATACCAACATTTAAATCTTTAAAAGTATATTTTTATAAAATATGTTTTCCCTTACAAATATTTACAAGAAAATCATCACTGAAAAAAATCACAGAAGATAGTAACTACTGTGAATCTATTTTTGTGTATTCCCGTGATATTAACAGACATCTTCTAAGCTCTGTGTCACAACTGTCTTTGGTGTGGTGTATTTTTTAAAAAAAATTGGTTTAAAAATATTCGTTATGATTTATTATCAGTAAATATTTTATTTGTATGTCTGTTATACAGGCCTTTATACTCAGGGTTGTATAAAAATGTACTGGGCAAAAAGGGGTTATTCATGGAAACAGTTTAAGAAACAGTGTACTAAACTAGGGTGTTTTTTTTTTTAATTGAATCACCGTGAGATAGTTAGAAGCTTTCATGTTTAGGTTACAATCTCACAATGATCTAACACCCATCCCTCCACCAGTGCACATTCCCCACCACCGATATGCCGGTATACCATACCCTCCCTTTCCCACCCTCCGCCTGCCTCCATGGTAGACAATATTCCCCATACTCTCTCTCTACTTTTGGGCATTATGTCTTGCAACACAGACACTGAGAGGTCATTTTGTTTGTTCTTTTATCTACTTTCGGGTGTTTAATTTACCCTTTAATTTCCTTTCTCCTGTTTTCCATCCTCCTCTTCCTTCTCTGGGAGACTGATGCACTTTCTCTGCACTTCATTGTTGTACCATTATGACCTTCCCTGACTCTGTGAGCTGGCTTCTGGGCAGGTGTCCTCAAACAGGGTGGTGAAAGGTAGTGTGATGAAGAGAGCAATGAACTGGGTATAAAAACAAAGCAGGGGAATATCAAAACTCTGGGACTAGTGATGGCTGGAACCCACCAATAAACCCTAAAACAGCTAGAGGAGCAGGCAGTTTCCAGAAAAGAGCGGACTGTAGATATAGAAGAATGATTGCCTGTGGAGCAGAAGATGCTGTCTTCTAGGAAGGTTGTAACTCACTTGCCTCCATCAGCAAAGAGTGACACCAAAGTCTAGAATAGAAACAAAGGAAAAAGTTAATCATTTCTTTCACTCTTCAAGTCCAGTTTCTGATGGTAGCCAACAATAATTGAGCTCATCCAGAAGGCTGAGGACCAGAGAACCCCAGTTCAGGCACTCAGAGGCTAATTTTACACACAAATTAGGGTGAAGAGTGGGGTAACTGAGTGAGGAAGAGCAGGCAGAGATTATTCATTGACCTGAGCTTCCTTGCCATAACTCAGCTCTATAGATGTATTCTTCCTTCTCTTGCACTCCTCTTCCTTAGGTCCTTCCTCTTATCTTCTAAGCACTTGTTCTGCAGCACTGTCCTCTCCACACCGTGCTCTGTGATCGGTCTGTGGGAGCATTTAAATCATGTTATTCTGGTGTTGGACCCAGTTTTTGAGGCACTCTGGTGTTCCCCAACTCTGTTTCCAGGTCCATGGAGGGATCACTGTAAGGTCTTTCCCTGATCTTCTGATTCCTTGGTTAGGTGCTTTTACTTGTGAAGCTTTCTTGTCATAGCATTGGCAAATTAATGATCTGCTTCAAGATATCCCAGAATTTGAATCCAATAGACCCCCCCACCACATGGTCACACTCCAAGTAGTCTCTACCTTGACTCAGTGCCTGATTTCATCTGCTGCCTTTTCCCCCAGAGCAGTGCATATCTTTCAGCCTCTGGTAATTACTGCCTTGTTGGAACTGTGATTGCTGTGGTCCATTTTAGAATATAGTTCAACAACGGAACTACTTCATTTGTGTTTATCAATAAAATAATTCCTTGCCTTGGATATTCAGAAGAGGAGCTAGAGAACATAACAGTAGTTAAGTAAAAATTTCTTCTTGATTTATCTACTTTCTCACCATCTCACACATTCTTATTCTCATATTTCTTCTTCTTTTTTAAAAAAAATTTTCATAAAATCTTTCCCTAACTAACCCCTGACTCTAACCCATTATCTTTCTTCCTTCCATGAATCCTCCATTCTTTCATTTCTGGGCTACCAAAGCTCCAGAGATCTTGCCTGACACAGAATTCCCCTCTCAATAAGAAAAGGGACAGAGCTTGGAGTCAGAGCCCTTCCTCATTGGGAGAAAGTGGTGACAAAGGCGGGATGCAGTCATTTTCCTTCCTAGCACCTGGGTCAGGATAAAGGGAGGACAGCAGCACCAAAAGTACTATGGGGGCTTTTATCATCTTTATATTGTGGTATATGGATTACAGTTCCATAACTGAAGTCATTTTCCATGTGGCAATATTATAGAGCCTGCTTACTTTCCCCGTGTCAGGCATTTAATCATTGCTTTTAATGGTATACTTGCTAATTACGCATCATGTCTGGAAAAGGTAGTTAGTTAGCGACAGCCCGAGAGTATGGAGCCCGTATGACAGAGCCTGGCAAGCTACCCGTGTGTATTGGATATACCAAAAACAGTAACAATAAGTCTCTCAATGAGAGATGTTACTGGTGCCCTCTCAAACAAATCGATGAGCAACGGGATGACAGTGATATAGTGATACAGTGTTACATTTGAGATTTTACTATTATTGTTTTATTGAGTCACAATTACAAAGTTGTTCATGATTTGGCTTCAGTCATACTGAAGTTCCCACACTTCCCATACTGAAGTCATACGATGTTCCCACACCCATCCCTTCACTCATGTATATTTCCCATGAACAGTGTCCCCAGTTTCCCTCCGCATGCGGCATTTTTAATATTTGCCTAATCTCAGTATGGCTCTAGTCTCTTAGCACTGCTTTATGGGTGAGGACAATGAAGTTCAGAGAAACCTGGCACCTTGATGGTCACATAGTCAGTGCTTGCCAAGTCATGACTTAACTCAGATCCCTCAGACTCCAGGTGCATTTTCCAAATTATACTCCTTGATGCCCGACTTTTAGTGCCATCTATTGGAAACATCTTGGTAATATGAACATGGATAATTTTAGAGTGATGATCCAGATACTGTATTTTTAAGATAGCAACATAGAAGAACTTTTTGTATAGAATCAATGGGGAATATTGAATTCTGGGGTTTAGCAACTCAGATTTTGCTATTCATTTCACAAAAGATTTGGATTATGAAGTGAGTCAAGGGGTGACAAACAGGAAACAATACCCCACAAGTTAACCCATTTCTTTAAATGCATTCTAGCAATAGTCTTGTTTCCCCATGGGAGGAGTCCGGTAGTTTGGATCATTTCCTTCACAATTGGGTCCCAGTTAGTACAGGAATCAACTCAAGCACTCATGGGTATTTTTGAGAGCGCTTAATCATGCTAAATAATATGAGTTGATAGTGAGGGAAATGTACTGCATCTCATTGGAACTCTGATTCTGATAGTTTTCAGATAAAAAGACATCCTGACACTGAAATTACCCCACAAAATTCTGAAATGGAGAAATATGGAGAGAGTTGCTAAAACAATACAGATTTTGCAAAGTAATTCTCAGGTGGCTTGTTTAATATGTTTCATGTATTTTATTTTGTTTGTTTTTTTTGAGGGGAGGGGCAATACCAGTAGTGCTAAGGTCTTACTCCTGGTTCTACACTCAGGAATCACTCCTGGTGGATTTGGGTAGCCATGCGGGGGGTGTCAGAGATGAGCCTCAGTTAGGCCCAAGTGCCCCACCACTTATACTATTTCTTCAGTCTCACTACATGTAATTTTTTAAGATAACAATTTTTAAATAAAATTGCAATTTCGTGGGGCAGGAGAGATAGTACAACAAAGTACTTGCCTTGCACACACTGACTTGAGTTCAATACTTGGCGTTCCATATGCTCCCTGTAGCACCACTGGGAGTGATTCCTGAGTGCAGAGACAGGATTAAAGCCTGAGCATTGCTGGGTGTGGCTCCTCCCACAAAAAAATCTATTTTTTAGATCAAAGAAATTAGTTTTTAACAGTTAAGGTAACTTTATTTTTATGGGTTTTTTTTTTTTTTTTTTTTTTTTTTTGCTTTTTGGGTCACAGCTGGCGATGCACAGGGGTTACTCCTGGCTCATGCACTCAGGAATTACTCCTGGCGGTGCTCAGGGGACCATATGGGATGCTGGGAATCGAACCCGGGTCGGCTGCTTGCAAGGCAAACGCCCTACCCGCTGTGCTATCGCTCCAGCCCCAGTTAAGGTAACTTTAAATGTTAAAATACAGCATTACATTTGTGGATGATATCTGACATGCTCTCATGGAATAATAGAAAATTTTTTCTAATTTTGGGAAACAGCAAGTTGACGGAATCATATTCTTAATATCATGGAAAGTTATCTTAAATCATGTACTCACAAACATTCTCTCTACCAGTCTTTAGGTCACACTTTTCACTCTGCCTCTCCTACAGAGTTAAAACTCAGGGATATCATTATAGGACCTAAATATTTGAACCTTCCTTTCCTTAATATTTCTAAAATAAACCTTGCCATTTCCAGATTAGCATTTTGTTGGTGTAATTTCTCTTGATTTTTGTCCTTGTAATATCTGGGACACTGTACTAATAAGCATCACAATACGTAGACCATAAAATCAGTCTGAAAGATTGCATTATAGGGCAGGTGGCTATGTCTTGGTGGAGTCACTGAAGGAATACTAATATGAACAAAACTGATCATAACCGCCTGAAAGGAAGGCAACAGTGATGCCGCAGAAAAAGAAGGCAATGTGGAGATGTAGCCTTGCCTTTCTTTTGGAATATTTGAGGCTAGCTTGATGGAAATCCTTCTTATTGTCTTTACACTCTTTCCTTTTAATCTTTGAGGTCAGCTAAAGTAAAATATACAAATGATGGAGTACGTGATTCTTCCTGGTTATTGACCTTAGGCATGGAATCTGCCACAAGTGTTTGTTGCTAAATATATCTTGCTATTAAAATGAGTAAGGTTTAACTTCCCAGACTGGCTTCAGTTTTAGCTACATAGATTAAGTCTAGCACTTTAATGGATTCATTTATAGGTAATAAAATACTGTGCTTGGTATATAGTGAGGATGATCGCAGTTCCTACATGAGAACTCTGTAGTGCATGGCTTGATATTGCTTCCATTTCCCCTTTTGCGTGATTATATAACTATTGCACTTTTAATTAGGAGAGCAACGATGCTGATACCAAGAAATTCAATACAATAAACTTTTTTTTATTAAAGATAAAAATTAATCCTCAATTCCTTTGGCCTTTTAATTGTTAGCTGTAGAATCGGTCAAATGTGGAAGCTGAAGAAGCACCCAGGGATAATGTAATTGCAGCCCTTCGAACAATTGTATCTGTCTGAAGAATGAAGATTGATGATCTGGAAAATAGATCTCATTGTTTCAGTAGTAGAATTATGGGCTTTGCCAGTGGCTATTAAGATGATTCTCTGGGAAACTTTTACCAAACTGAAAAAAAAAGATACTTGTTAGATGAAGAAAATTTAATTCAGCCACTTTTCATTAAGCAAGACCAGAAACTCTAATTCCCTAGTTCATAGTTGACGAGAGGCCCCAGAGCAGTAATTATCCATTTTTCAGGTTTCTTGATAGAAAGCTCTTCAATTAGATATAGACAAGGGGGAAATTATGGTTAAAAAGAGAGCGATTTTGTCCTTTTTAAAGAGCACTAGGAAAATAGAGACTTTCTAACAATGCTAAGTGATAATTATATTAAATGAATTAAGCACTTTGAATTATCTTAAAAGATGTTAAATTACTTTCAGTATTGCTACTTCACTGAAAGGTCTTCAAATTTTAATTCAGAAAACATACTAGCATTTAGTTTTCATTTATATCTCATAAATTACCAGAGAAGGTAGGTTGCCTTTGGTATCCTTGGATAGCCATTGGGAAAACAGACTAGAGATGATGACACAGATGGGGTTTTTTTGTTGTTGTCGTCAATGTGCTTATGAATGTTTGAAAGGTGATGGCCATGGTTTTGAAAGATTAATTATTTGTGTCACTGGTTGATTCTAATTTTTTTGAAAAGCATAATTTACACTACCACTGCTTGTTTTTACTTCCTTATTCATATTTGTGGTAAATCTAGAAATAAATGATTTACGTAGAATATAAAGCTACGGGCAATACAAATTCATATAAGTAAGGGGAAATGCCTCCTTCTGGGTCCAACCACATAATGGTAGAACATGAATAATTTCTTTTAACATTTTAAAGTGGAGGAAGCTTACAAGGTGAGTTGAAGTGACCTCAGTTTCATTTTGTTGGTGATGAAATCTTCCTTGTCATTAGTAGCTAAGCAGGAAGGGGAGATGGAACTGTTATCTCTACAAATAGAAATAGAAGCAGTTTCTCTAGAACCATAGTCTAGCTATGGGGTGGACTCCGGTATGTATCTCTCTTGAAATTACTCTAATTTGATATGATACCAAATGATAAGATACAAAATGATACGAAACACACATTTGGAGTGGTTACAGGTAGTCCTTTGCATTTTCTATAATTTCTATATACTAATAGAGGCTCCTGCTCACAGACTATGAATGTAAATAGAAAGTTTCAGAAAATCAAATTATGTGTGCTCATCTTCATCAACATCATTAAAATTTAACATACATCTTCCACAAAGGTAAAAAAATGTTTAATTTTAAATTTTTACTACTCTTGTTCTCAGATTAAAAATAAGGGCTATCATATGAGAATGGTACTAAAATAATAGAGTTGAGGAACTGGAAATATTAAAAATTGGGAAAACTGTTGGTCCTTTCACATGATTTATTCAGGGTCACTGTCACTGTCCTCCCATTGTTTATTGATTTGCTCGAGCAGGCACCAATAAAATCTCCATTGTGAGACTTGTTGTAACTGTTTTCGGCATATCGAATATGCCATGGGTAGCTTGCCAGGCTCTCCAAGAGGGGCGGAGGAATCAAACACGGGTCGGCTGCATGCAAGGCAAACGCCCTACCCGCTGTGCTATCACTCCAGGGTATTCTGGGTACTCAGGATATTCAAGATAAAATAGCCAATGTAAAATTTAAAAAAGAAATGATTATTAATGTTCTCTGATGGAAAAATAATAAATGTTTTTTATAAACATTTAAAATATATAGACACAAAATTATGAGAGTTCAAACTCCACAGTCAGTGCCACTTAGAGGCTGTCATTATTGGTCACCAGGACTAGAATTCATCTTCATATTCTACATAGCTGTGGGGGATATGTTTTTAAAGCAAAAATGAGTCTATATGCTGTATTTTATGCTTAACATTTGGTAGATACTTTTTATCCCATTTAATTGTCATTATTGTTTGCATTATTAGTTACTCAGAGGCATTCAAAGAGAGATAGAAACTGAGATTCTGCATACTTGGGTGGGTTCTGCATTAAACTCTTTTTTAAGGATGATTTTCTTCCTATCAGGGGACCTTGCCTCCAGTACATTAGCTCTGATCTAAGCTATAACTTCAGAGACACAATGTATTGATTTAACTTCATGAAACAGTAGAATTAATCACAATATATAAAAAGTTAACTTGAGGGTATGTATCCTTTTGGATTTAGGATGAATAATAAGTCAGTGAAATTATTACAAACTCAAGGGCTAAGAAGGCGATCATACAGGTCTCTTCCATAATCTTTTTAACTTCCTGCAAACATGTTTGTTCAAATAGAGTTGAACCACTGGTGAGAAGGCAAAAAGGCCTCATGAACAGAGAAACTAATGCTAGAATTTAGAATCAGAACATGAAGGATCAGAAAAAAGGATAAAAGAGATTTTTTTCTGAGAAAGAATGTTTACTTTGTAGTTTAAAAGAACAGTTGGAAATGGAAAGAAAGTGGAAAGAGACATAGATCCAGTTAAACCATCATGTTAGCTCTCAACATGAAAATAAGAGGGGAGCAGTCATCAAATAGAGGGGTCAGAAATTAAAAATTGTGGGGCTGGAGCAATAGCACAGCGGGTAGGGCGTTTGCCTTGCACGCGGCCGACCCGGGTTCAATTCCCAGCATCCCATATGGTCCCCTGAGCACCGCCAGGAGTAATTCCTGAGTGTATCACCAGGTGTGACCCAAAAAGCAAAAAAAAAAAAAAAAAGAAATTAAAAATTGTATTATGGATTCTACATAAAGAGAGCAGAATCACAAAATTGAGCAGGGAGCGGGAAGTATACAGGTTCATAAGTCAAGTCAGGTCCTGCTGATGTAAGAAAAATATGCCAGAGAGAACTGTATCTACTGTTACTAAAGCACTAAACGTTATAGGAATCTTAGCAAAAAAGATTTGACTGTCATGTGGGCAAGTATATCACTTGATATCATAAAGGGGAAAGGTTAGGGATGGAATTTGAGAATTGTTTTACCTAGCCAAATTCTATCCCATTACAACTTTCCATTTACCTTTAAGGTCTCAAGTGTTCTTTTTAATGGTTCCAAGTTTTTCCATTTGATGAATGTGCTAGAGATTATTTAATAATTTTATTATTTGACATTCATGTTACAGCAATTTCTTTAAATTACTTTAAAATGATTTCTTTTAAATTCTTTATAGCAAATAACTATTTATATAGTTTTTGTACCATTAGTTGTTTCATTTAAATAAAGTTAAATTTGTGTTACAACACAGTAGGGAATGCTCAGTTTAGGTTGTTGATACACCTTGCCAATGTGGTCTGTACAATTTGTGTACTTCCATGAGTAATGGAACAACTTCCATTTCCTACCATCAAGGAGAGGCTCATAACACATCCAGTCTTTTTAAATCTTTGAATTATTATTTCTCAAAAGTGTAGATGATGACAGTTAATCTTATGAGCTTTCCCTGGTACCTGTTTTGATTAGAGATGCAATATTTGTAGATTCCTGGTAGAATTTAGAACTGTGTTCTGTAGTTAGAAAAGAATATCTAATCTGTACAGAGAAATCAATCTCATTGTTTTATTAGCAAAGTATTATGATCTATTTCTCTCACCACAGTCTAATATATTCATCTTTCATCATTCTAATTGCATAACTGCTAGAAAGGAAATGAGTACTTCTCTCTTTGTAAACTAGAAAAAAAATCAACTGAAATACTGCAGAACATAAGGTCCCTGAATAGCTTGGTGATATTACTATAATTTAGTTCTAAAATGCATGAAAAACAGTCTTACCCAAATTTAAAATATATTGCTATATTTAAGAAGGTATGAAACAGTGTTTAAATATATTATTTTATATGGAAAAATAGGTGGAAAATTTCTTTCTATTGCCGATCTCAATAAACGCATTTATTTTAAAAACAATGAGATTTGTGGAAAAACAGCATGGTAATTTTGAGGACTTATAGTGAGTTTAGTCAGAATCTAATAAGAAATTTTGTTATTTGAATCATAAATCATTTGTTCCTCATTACACATTTCAAATATATATATATGTATATTCAATGGAAAGAACAAAGATCAAGAAATAGTCTTAGGGACTAGAGAGATAGTATAGTGGGTAGGGTGCTTGACTTGCACGTGGCTGATATGGGTCAATCTTTAGAATCCATATGGTGCCCAAGTCCTGCCAGGAATGATTCCTGAATGCAGAACCAGGAGTTAGCCCACAGTACTTCCAGGGGTGTCCCCAAAAGGATAACAAAAGGCTTAGGCCAAATTTTGTTACTTTCTAGCTGTGTGAACATGGGGAAAAATATCTAATGATTTCTGAGTCTTATTTTATACATCTATTAAAAAAATCCTTTAGTGGTCTTTTTTCCTATGGAGTATTAAAATAATAAATACAAACGTGTGTGCACTGTTATATACTTAAAATAATAGTTACTGTATTTAATAATAATGGTAAAGGAAATGTATTATCTCTGTAGTCCCCAGACCTTACATTTTCCTATGTATCAAAAATAAGGAGAAAAATAAAAAAGAACTTATCAGACAGAACTCAAATGAAAGTTTTACTGAAGTGTAAACATAGTACAATATACATGGAATATTATAATTATACTTATTTACTTATTGGTCGGGGTGATTTACTTATTAATTATAGCCACTACTTTTCAGGTCAAGAAACAGAACATTATCATAACCAGAATATCTCCTTGCAATTCTATCTTAATCCAATACTATATTTTTCTTCTCAAATAAATCTACCAACTTTACTTCTAATATTATACTTTAATATTGTCAGTTTAAGATTTGATAATGGAATTATACAGGACTGTGCATTTTAATCAGGCTTCTTTCCAGTTGCATATAGTTATATCAGTTATATTTATTTCTGAATAACATTTCATATTCCAAATAACCCTATTTAGAGGCATTTTGGGGGCGCCACTCGTGTCCAAAGTGGTTCAGTTGCCTCCGGGGTCGATCTCGCGCGGGGCCACAAAGGAGCGTCCCCACATGGCTCTGTGCTTAAATGTCGGCCGGCACAGGGCGGATCCGGGAGTCCCGCCCATCGGCTATCCCGGGCTTCCTGTAGAGTCTAAAAACCGGCTATAGCCTCGCTGCATTCAAAAAGAAAGAGTTGAGAGAGAAAAGACCATACCCTGCCGGCAGCGCCTGGGCCAGAAGCTCCCAGCACACAGTTTGGAGGCATTTTGGGGGCGCTTGAGCCGGGGCCGATACCAGCGTATTACTTTTGGTTCCAGAAACTGCTTGCAGACATTCTACCAGACTATCAACTAAGCCAGAGCCCCACGCCGGCTGATGACGAGAAATAACCATCTCTTTTGGTTTGTTTTCCCTTTGTCAGGCAGCGTGGTGATTACTAAACAGTCGGGATCTCGGTGGCGTGGGACGAGGGGGGAAAAAAATAGAAAAGTTATGTAACAAACAGCGGGACTTAATATCTCTACATTCTCAGCAATGGAGAGCCATCAAATGCTTCCTTGACAGTGGGACTGTCTTCTCTTTTTTGGGGGGAAACCCTAGCAACAATCGTGAATTATGTGTTGAAACATGGATTGTAACCAAGATAAAGCGTAAACGAAGTGAAACTTATCACTTACAAGGGCGGGGACTGGGGGGGCGGGAGGGGGCGGGAGGTATAATGGGGGGGTTGGTGATGGAATATGGGCACGGGTGAAGGGAAGGGTGTTTGAGTACTGTATAACTGACATAATCCTGAGAACTTTGTAACCCTCCACATGGTGATTCAATAAAATTTAAATTAAAAAAAAACAACAAAAAACAAATAACCCTATTTATTAATCTACTGAGGAACATTTGGATTGTTTCTAGTTTGAAGCTATTACAGATTATACCATGATAAACATATTTCAGTTTGAGGGATTGGTACAATAGCTCTGTATATGTAGAGCAGTTATCTTATTACTATTATGAACTATGGCACATGGCACTGTCGCACTGTCTCACCGTCGTCCTCTTGTTCATTGATTTGCTTGAGCAGGCACCAGTAATGTCTCCATTGTGAGACACATCAATTAAAATTAATTTTAAAACATAATAAAATGGGCTGGAGAGAGCTAGTATAGGTGTTAAGGTTCTTGTCTTCCCTGCAGCCAACCCCCATTTGAGTCCTGGCACTGCATTATGGGTGTCTGGGCACCACCGGGCATTCCTAAACACAACCAGGAATAGCCCAGGATCCTCTCTAGATATGGTCCAAAAACAAAACCAGAACAAACCAAAAAGTTGATGAAATGAATAGAAAATTATTCTAATGTGCTTTTTAAAAAAAAATGGAAATGGAAGGCAGATCCCTTCCTTATCATCCAGGATTATTAGTTGTAGCCAAAATTTACTTTGCTGTCTTGAGTTTTAAACAAAATTAAGTAAAACTGAAGAAAAAGAAGGTAAACAATTTTTAGCTTTATGGGGTAGCCAAAAGCATTAGTAAAAGACATGTATACTCCAAGTGGTCCAGACTCAGATGTTCATAATCAATGGGGAAGGCATGATTAAAAAAAGCCGAATACACAAGGGAATGAAAAAACCAATTAATTATGTTTCAAGAAGATATTCCTAATTTGGCGAATTTTGTAAGAAGACAAATTACTTTAATCTTTATCAGCACGAGGAAGAAACTATCCTTACTTGACCCTTGCTTATAAATATACTCTTGATACTGTTTCTTGCTTCCTGCAGATTCTGGAGAAACTCAGATGTTAAAAGTTCTGATCAGAATCTAGCAAAATCCGAGGCTTTCTTTAATTTCATAGTTATTAACATGATGAAGATAACTGTTTTCTTCAGCGAAATAGCTTAAGAAGCTATCACACATGGAGAATAAATATTAGATTAAAGAGAATTCCAATTCACAAAGATTTTTACTCGATTATGTTTTTCAAAGGGCTGTTCTGTAAGGTTTGATTAATAGGCATTTAAATTGCTCTTGTATCCCATTCATTAACACAAGTGTGAAAGTTCAAGTCTCCTTAAATATATCTTAAGGCAAAACATAATTACTTTGTTATTTTATCTAAGTCACACATTAGGGCATCTGTAGATTTTTTTGTTCAAAAATAAACTACTTAGTTTGTTCTTCTGATTTCCTGTAGTAATGATGGGGCTCTGAGAGAAAGTATTTTAACTTTCATAGTAAAAAGTTTTAAAAAAGCCTCAGGGGTCCTGGAAGCTTCTCAGAAAACTTTGGAAATTAAAGTATATTTCTTTTGAATACTCACGTTGTGGTGAATGTGATGCCAATTATATTATCTAGAACTGTCCCTTTAACTCCATTTCCTGCTTTTGGGGAGAACTTTGCAGAGGACCTGTTTTTTAATAGGCCATAATCACACAGGCAACAGGGATCTTGGCAAGTAGCTATTAACAGTATAGACAGAGACTTGGAGTGCGATGGTTTTAGACTTCCTGAGCTTCTTGATGCTATTTTAATGCACTAAGAGTATAAACTAAATTTAGATCCTGCTGACTGTTACTGGAGTGAAGTGCGTGCCTCTTCTCAGACAATGCTGGATTTAGTCACTGTGTATTTTTGTCAAGCAAGGAATGCAGTTTAGAGCCACCAATCCTCTTGCCAGGCATTTTAATAACTATTCCTATATATTTAATGACTGCTTTGATTTGCACCTGCTTATTTAAGTCACACTGTCCCTAAAACAGTTACTGACTCTTGCGTCATTTTTCTTGTGGTTATTGTGAGGTTTTTGTTTGTTTGTTTTTTTGCGTGTTCACACCCAGCAGTGCTCAGGGTTTGTTCCTGGCTCTGCACTCAGGGATCACAGGGTGGGCTTGGGAGACCATATTGGGCGCCAGGGATCAAACCAGGTCAGCTGCATGCAAGGCAAGCACCCTCCCTGCCTGCTATACTGTCACTCTAGCCTCCATTTAGTTTTGACAAATCTGGCATTGTATTAGTTTTTAATATGAAGTTCATGGCTATCCTCTCCTTATTACTCTAGTCCACGGTTTCTGGGTCTCAGCATTATTCGAATTTTGATAGGTTTTTTTTTTTTTTGCAGGTGGGAGGAGAATCCTGTAAACTGTAGGGTGTTTAACCACACTTCTGGTTTTTATGTATTATACGTTAGCAGCATGTCCTTCTACCTCATCGTGACAACATAATGCCTTCAGACATTAGAGAATAACCCCTGTGCTCCATGATCACCAACAGTTGAAGACCACTACTTTAATCAGTCCACTGTTTTCCGTCTCCTTCATGCCTTCCTGTTCCAGTCTCTGTTATTTCTCAACAAACACACAATAACTTCCTGCTGGCATGTCTTGCATTACCCCCAGCTAGTTGCTTATCCATCCTCCATATTTGTAGCCAGAATCACCTTCTTAAAACTTGTTTCATCAATTTAAAACAATGTGACTACTTCCCAGTGATTTAGAACAAAGAGCTCTTTAAAGTAATTTTCAGTGTTCATCCTCATTGAACCCAGTATACTCCTTTTCTTCATCTCAATCCAGTTTCTTTCATCAGTTCAAGCCACATAACTGCCCTCTTCTCCCCGCTCTTGCCCCATTTCACCTCTCTCTGCCTGCATGGTTCAAGTTTTACCCTACAACTCACCCTTCAGTTTTGGTTCTAGCCCAGCTGCAAGGTACCAGGATATTCTAGTCTTTTGACTTATGATAAAGCCAGATTGGATTCTTCTAGGCCAAGTTGAGTGGAACCAATCATGTATAAGCAAATTTACCAATGCACCAGGTTATTGGATTTAGATATCAAAAACATAGAGTCAACAAATCTTTACTGCTTATGGAAGGTGTTTATTTTTTCTGCATGGACTGGCTTGAGAGAATTTTGAGGGATTTAAGGAGTCAGTGCTTGGCGTTTAGGAATCCGGGAGTCTCTGTCTGTGAGCACTGCCTCCCTGTTGTGTTTTTCTTCATAGGAGATCAGCAGAGGAAACTATACAATGTGCTGACTTGCGACTTCATCTTCAAATTAGAGGATGTTAAAACCTTCCTTGAAGTGACATTTACAAATTGCAGATATGATATTGCAATGCAGAAATCTTCAAGCTTTATTAAGATATACATTGTAGTTAGCATCACTTCTAAGTTTGTAAATAATTAAAGAAATGAAATTTGTCAAAATGTTGAAAAAAATAATAAATTTATTAGTTGATATTTGGCTAGTTGAATTGATATTTGGCTAGTTTGATTAGTTGAAATTTATAATTTGATATTATTGTGAAAGGATCCTAAAATTATAAAATATTGACAAAATCAATTATGACTTTGGAAGGATTCAATAGAAATTTGTGTCTGGTGAAAATTTACCTTGTGAAATTTTGAATTATATTTATAGCACTGTTTCCACCATAATATCAAAGCAGTCATTATTCCTTAAATTTTGCAAGTTAAGGATCTGGGTAGCAGCCCACATTAGTACTTAAGTCTTATTCCCAGGTCTTTGCTCAGGTACCAATTCTGGCAGTGCTCAGGGGACCATACGCAGTGCCAGATATTGAACCAGAGTTAGCTGTGTGCAAGTGTTAGCAAGTGCCTTATATCCTTTACTATCTCTGTAGTCCTAAGTGCTCTTTTAAAGCGTCATAAAATAAACGTGTATGTTGACTCTAATTAAGAAGACCATGTCTTCATAAATGCTAAATTACAATTCAGCATTAGTTTCGACATTGCTATGGTAGTACTTTGTTCCTTACATGGCTCTAGATTGTGTGAAGTAGGAGCTGTGACTATATTTTCTTATTACTTATCCAAACAGCCTGTGATGGTACCAGTGATAAATGTATTCACTTAAAGGTTGTTGAATAGGTACTTAAATAAACTTAGTTTAACTTAATATATAACTACAACATTATCTACAGCTTCTGGCCTTAAGAAGACTAATAAAGGTTTTAGACCTAATTTTGGAAAAACAATGAGAATATATTCAAAGTTTGTACATGCTGCCTATTGAAACACCATAATACGAAGGTATTTTATTTTATATTTTGATATTTATATCACAACATTTTATTTCACAGCTAAATATCTGTGGTTTTACATTGTACAAAAAAAACAGGGTTATATAATTTATTTCCCACAAGATTCAAATGAAATAGCAAGACTTTTTATCAAGTTTGAAAACATCTGAATAAGTGTTTTTACATTTATACTGCAAGCTAATATCTTAAAATAAGACTAAATTTGAATATTATTTACAGGTAATAAAGATCACAGGTAGCTGTTGACAGTTATGCAGTTAGAGTTGCGTTTAATCTGAGATCTGTTGGCATGAACATTCAAGACTCTGAAGGTATTGGAGAAGATGGATAAAGATGAAGGAGACAGGAGGGACAGAGAAGAAGGAGATTGTTTTAAATTCTACTTGAGTTTACTTTGAAACCCTTCATAGTTCCACCCCTGTGTCCACAAATTCTCTTCCTAACATACTTTCTGTAACTCCATATAGAAAATAAATGTCTATCATTTTAATCTTTTAATGATTATTGCAGGATCCAGTTTTAAAAAATATTTCAAGGGGCTGGAGAGATAGCACAGCGGGTAGGGCGTTTGCCTTGCACGCGGCCGACCCGGGTTCAAATCCCAGCATCCCATATGGTCCCCTGAGCACCGCCAGGGGTAATTCCTGAGTGCAGAGCCAGGAGTAACCCCTGTGCATCGCCAGGTGTGACCCAAAAAAGCAAAAAAAAGAAAAAAATATTTCAAATGCACTTTATGTTCTATATTTAATAATGTAATTGGCATAAAAAATGTTTGAATTATTCTATTTTACCCTGTCTCTTGCTATGGTTGCTAATTTTGCTGTTGTTTATTGTGAGAGTATGTTTCATTGGACTTTTGCTTTGGGCTCAGTAAGACCTGAGTTAAGGATTCTATCTCCAGAAAAAAATGTTTCACTCTTCCTGGGTTTCCTATTCTAGGCACCTTGAACCTAGAATTGGTTGTATTTCTAGGTAGAAGCGTTTAAGGGTGGGACTGGAGCAATAGCACAGCGGGTAGGGCGTTTGCCTTGCACGCGGCTGACCCGGGTTCGATTCCCAGCATCCCATATGGTCCCCTGATCATCACCAGGGGTGATTCCTGAGTGTAGAGCCAGAAGTAACCCCTGAGCATCGCCAGGTGTGACCCCAAAAAAAAGAAAAAAAAAGAAGCGTCTAAGGGTGAACTGTGGTGCCTGAATCTCAGAAAATTATCTTCCCTTAATCCATGGAAAGGAGAAATTTCCTGCCACTTTCCTTTTCTAGTGACTAGCCTTTCTGCAAGCTTAGAGCACAGATCCTGGCTTTAAACTTCTTTTTATTTCCCAGCCTCACAGAGAAGCAAAGTCTTTGTTTTTGCTCCTGTTTAGTTGTCAGAGCAGAGGAGAGACTCTGACAGTTCTGGTGGTCCATGTCCTTGAGGTCAACATGCAGCAGTGTCATCTGACACTTCAGGAATTTTTCTGTTTCTTGATAATTCTCCTGAACATCTAAAATGATTCTCAAAGTAAGTTTGTATTCCAGGAGATGATTTCTTTTTAAAAGAATGTCTTGTTAATTTGTTATATTTTTTGAAATAGAGTAGATAAAATATATTTAAAACAGTACTGCTTTTTAAAAATTTTTTGAGTTTTGGGTCACAGCCCTCATTTCCTGGGAGTTGCTCCCAAGGTGCTGGGTTAGGGGGCACATGATGCCATGAACCAATATCCTCTGAATGTAAGGTGAGCACTTTAACTCCTGTTTTCTATCTGTCCAACTCCTAAAGTAGTACTTCTTTTGAGGAAGTCAAAAACAATATCCCATCCTTTTTTTCTGCCTCCTTCCCCTCTTTTGGAATCTGTTGTATATATTATTAAAATAAAATTGTGGAGCTAATCTTAGACTAGATTCATAGTCATTGAATTTTAATTCATTATGCTAACAATATTCAATCGATGGGAGACATCGAAGGTACTATTTTTCTAAATTTTTCTAAAGATTGTAGCAGCTATTAAACAAAATTAAATATTACTGACTTTATGTAATCACATACATACATACCTGGTATGTACTTGAGTGTGCTGTAAAGATGCAAATATTTTGAAAATACAATAACTTTTTCTCTTAAAAAAACCCATATAGAATAAATGGGGCTGGAGCGATGGTACAGCAGGGAGGATTTTTGCCTTGCATGTGACTGACCTAGATTCATTCCCCAACATTCCATATGGTCCCCCAAGGACTGTCAGTAGTGATTCCTGAGTGCAGAGCCAGGAATAACCCCTGAGCATTGCCAGGTGTGCCCCCAAAAAGCCAAAAAAAGATAATCAGGGGTAGAAAAATAGATTTCTTGTAAATTTAATTATTTAAAATTAATGTAAATGTCTCCTTGACACATAGTAGTTATTTTGTCCCAGATTTTAGAAACTAGAACTTCCATGCACTGATCACCTTATTTTTTTTAATGTAACTGATCATAGAAGAAGCTCTTACCTGAAGAAGATGCTTATTAATGAGTGTACAGGTTCTGATGAGAAGTGGTTGGCTTTTGAGAAAGAACAATGTCAGGATACTAAACCTCATTACATGCATGCCTCTATTTTCCTTTTATTTATTTGTTCTTAGAGGGTATTTTCAGTAACTGAGTTCATATTAATAATAAAGTAAGTATGTCTTTCTAAAAGGCTACAGAATTCATCCATTGTGAAGCATATTAAGAAAATCAATACCTTTTAACTGAATTTTAAAGTTGTGATAGGACCAAATAGATAGTACAGGAATTAAGGCACAGCCTTGCATGCAGTTGACCTGGACCAGTTTCTAAACCACATGGTCCAAGAGCATCACTAGTGGATCCCTGAAGGTCCCCCAGCACCACTGAGGTGACCTTTGGTAATCCACAGCACTAGAGGACCCAGCTGCTCATCATCCTTGGGCCCTGAAATTGAACTACTGTTGCATTTGGCCAAGAATTGTAGGGAGGCACCCCAAATAAAAATTATTCACTTAAAACTAAAAGACATGACAACAGTTCATCATTCAGGTGGAAGAGAATGAGAAAAGTCAAGTGTATCTGAAAGCTCTTGGTATGGTGAAGGAACTGCATCTAATGTTAAGTGTCATCTGTCATATAGATTAGTTTGATATATTTGAAGGCACTTTTGTAAGAGTAATCACTGTCATTGTCATCCCGTTGTTCATCGATTTGCTTTAGCGGCACCAGTAACATCTCCATTGTGAGACTTGTTGTTACTGTTTTTGGCATGTCATACATGCCACAGGGAGCTTGCCAGGCTCTACCGTGCTGGCGGGATACTCTCAGTACCTTGCCGGGCTCTCTGAGAGGGACAGAGGATTTGAACCCGGGTTGGCCACGTGCAAAGCAAACACCCTACCCGCTGAGCTATTGCTCTTAAAGCATTTCCAGTGTGCCAGGGACTATTATGTCTGTACAAGTAATAACATATTTAATTCTGTTAGCAACTATTGAAGTACTTATTATTTTATTTCATGGACGGTTAGGGTGTTTGTTTTTTGTAACCTTCTTAAGATCATACAGTTAGAGCTGAATGAGTCAGGACTCAAATGTAGGCATTCTGACCCATGAGCCTACGTTCAGCCTTATGCTGTTTTGCTCAAAAAGGAAGCTGTATTTACCCTGGAGCATTTAGTCAAAAGATCTCATTGTAGAGAAAGCCAAATGAATAAAGTTTGCTTTCTCCCCAATATACTTGATTACCATAATAACTGGTTTATATTTAACTTGTTTAATATGTCATTGCCCTTATTCAACAAAAAATACTAGGATATCTTGATGACATTTTAGTGGTATGTTGGACCAACTTACAAAAAGCTAATTATTACATTTTTTAGAAGCTTTTCAAATCCTATACTTTGTACACTAGTGTTAAAATCAAATTATATAACTGTATTAGATAAATTTTACTTAAAGTGAAATAATAGGCATTAAAGCCTATTATTTTCTAATTACTTAAACTGAATTTTACCATTATCTATTCTCTTGATTTTTTACATGTATTGTAAAAAGAAGGTCACTGTCACTGTCACTGTCACTGTCATCCCATTGCTTATTGATTTGCTCGAGTGGGCACCAATAACGTCTCCATTGTGAGACTTGTTGTTACTGTTTTTGGCATATCGAATACACCACAGGTAGCTTGCCAGGCTCTGCTGTGCGGGCAGGATACTCTCGATAGCTTGCCGGGCCCTCTGAGAGGGACAGAGAAATCGAACCTGGATTGGCTGCATGCAAGGCAAACGCCCTACCCACTGTGCTATCACTCCAGCCCATTTATATACATTATATTGATCATTTGACAATTCTGGAAGTTTTATACATGAGCTTGTAAACAACACAAAGCAGGGCTTTTTTTCATAGAGAACTGGCTGTTCAGAATTTACCACACCACCTATGTCCCTCTACATTTTTCTCTTTTAAAACATTTTGCATAAGGATGATTGTCAGGAGAACTCTGCATTATACAGAAAGGGTAAACACATGTGGCAAAGATGTCTAGTTTTTAAATTTTAGTTAGTGAAATAAATTTGAAAACTAGTTCATTAGTTTCTCATTAATAATTATTTCAGAAAATTAAGAACATAAATCTATGACAACTAAAAGAAGCACCATTTTTGTGTTGCATAATACCTAACGAATTAGAGGACCCTGTGGTTATTGTTTTTCTTTTGTTTGTTTTTGTTTAAAAGCTAAAATTTGTGCTAGTAACTAGCTCAAGTGATAGATCACATGCCTTCCATGTGTAAGACCTTGAGTTTGATTTCAGGCACTATAAGGCATGATAGCCACTAAGCTTCAAACTTTAAAGTCTGTTCGCTAGAAATGGCCAAGAGGAGACCAAACTTATTACTACACTCTAGAGTAAAATGGACTGGAGCACAGCAGGTAGGGCATTTGCCTTGCACGCGGCTGATCCCGGTTCGATTCCTCGTCCCTCTCTGAGAGCCCGGCAAGTTACCAAGAGTATCCTGCCCACACAGCAGAGCCTGACAAGCTACCTGTGGTGTATTTGATATGCCAAAAACAGTAACAACAAGTCTCACAATGGAGGTGTTACTAGGGCCCATTTGAACAAATCAATGAGACTACAGTGCTACAGAGTAAAATGGTTTTGGTTTTTTTTTTTATAATTTATTTATTTTTAATTAGAGAATCACCGTGAGGGTACAGTTACAGATTTATACACTTTTGTGCTTATACTTCCCTCATACAAAGTTCGGGAACCCATCCCTTCACCAGTGCCCATTCTCCACCACCCATAAACCCGGCGTCCCTCCCACCCTCCCCACTCCCATCTCCGCCCCACCCCACCCTGCCACTGTGGCAGGGCATTCCCTTCTGTTCTCTCTCTCTAATTAGCTGTTGTGGTTTGCAATAAAGGTGTTGAGTGGCCACTGTGCTCAGTCTCTAGCCCTCATTCAGCCCGCAACTCCCTTCCCCCACATGGCCTTCAACTACAATGTAGTTGGTGATCGCTTCTCTGAGTTGCCCTTTCCCCGGAACGTGAGGCCAGCCGCGAAGCCATGGGGTCAACCTCCTGGTACTTATTTCTACGGTTCTTGGGTATTAGTCTCCCACTCTGATATTCTATATACCATAGATGAGTGCAGTCTTTCTATGTCTGTCTCTCTCTTTCTGACTCATTTCACTCAGCATGAAACTTTTCATGCCCATCCACTTAAAGCTTCTGCACCGCAAGAGATACAGTGACCAGAATCCAAAGACTATCCACAGAATGGGAAAGGATATTTACACAATACCCATCAGATAAGAGGTTGATATCAATGGTATATAAAGCACTGGTTGAACTCTACAAGAAGAAAACATCCAACCCCATCAAAAAATGGGGCGAAGAAATGAACAGAAACTTTACCAAGGAAGAAATACGAATGGCCAAAAGGCACATGAAAAAGTGCTCTGCATCACTAATCATCAGAGAGATGCAGATCAAAACAACCATGAGATACCACCTCACACCACAGAGACTGGCACACATCCAAAAGAACAAAAGCAACCGCTGTTGGAGAGGATGTGGGGAGAAAGGGACCCTTCTACACTGCTGGTGGGAATGCCGGCTAGTTCAGCCCTTTTGGAAAACAGTATGGACGATTCTCAGAAAACTAGAGGTTGAGCTCCCATTTGACCCAGCAATACCACTGCTGGGAATATATCCCAGAGAATCAAAAAAGTACAATCGAAACAACATCTGCACATGTATGTTCATCGCAGCACTGTTTACAATAGCCAGAATCTGGAAAAAACCCGAATGCCCCAAAACGGATGACTGGTTGAGGAAACTTTGGTACATCTATACAATGGAATACTATGCAGCTGTTAGAAAAAACAGAGTAAAATGGTTTTACATTCTCTTAGTTTACTGAAAATGGTAGCCACTGCAGCAGAGAGGAAAACCTCAAAAATATGTAGATTCTTCTCCTGTGAACAATGAAGTGACCTGGGATTAATGTCTTGCCTTTGTATTTTAGTTTTTTTGAAATTTATTTTTATTTTATTTTTATTAAATAAATTTTGAGATTTTATTTTATTTTAATTATAAAGTTGTTCATAATAGAGTTGTTTCAGGCATACAATGTTCCACATCCCATGCTTCCTTCCCTCTACCAGTGTCCCCAGGTTTCTGTCCAGTCCTCAGCCTGCACCCTTGGCAGGCATACAACAAATTTATTTCATATTGCTTGCTCCAACAAAAAAGGAATGGCAAAATGAATTATCAGAAAGTAAATCAATAAAAGTCAATTTGTGATGATTACTATCTTATTTTAACTTATTTATATTCAAATTATTTAGTACTATATAATAAAATACTTTAGTTTGCATAAACAAGTCTCATAAATTTCCCGGCATCTAAAATATATTGCAATAAATTTGATTTTATATTTGGATTTTACTGTGGCAATTATCATGCCTTTGTCCCATCAATAATTTTTTTTCTCAATTCTGTGCTAATGTAGAGTTTACATGAACTAGGTAAACCTGCAAATATAGAATTTAGTAGGGATGAAGAGAATTAAAAACATTTAATTTGAAAATTTTTTTCAAATTAAATCTGAATTTAGCCTCTATATTTTAGAACACCTTGACATTTTGTTTTTGTTGTTGTTTTCATCACACCTGGCAATACTTAGGGGTTACTTCTGGCTCTGCACTCAAGTCACTACTGTCAGAGGTTTGGGGAATCATATCAGGAACTGGGGATTGAACCTGGGTCAGGTGCATACAAGGCAAGTGCCCTTCCAGCTGTACTACCCTTCCAACCTGAGACTGAGGGCAGGCTCTGCCAATCAGTCTATCAAAATGGCTGATGATGATGATGATGAAACCTAGGTGACTATTTGCTTCGAATGCTTTTTAGATAGTTTTAATGTACATCTAATTTCAAAACTACTGATCAAAATATTTACAGAGAGGAGGAACAGCTTATTCCAGCTTTGGAGTTAGAACTTATTTCAACTTCCTCAACTTCCTAGCTGTGTGATCTCAGATAAGTTACTCACTTTCTTAGTGCCACAATTTTCTCACATCACTGTATCACTGTATCACTGTCATCCCGTTGCTCATCGATTTGCTCGAGTGAGCACCAGTAACGTCTCCATTGTGAGACTTGTTACTATTTTTGGCATACCGAATACGCCATGGGTAGCTTGCCAGGCTCTGCTGTGCGGGTGACATACTATCGGTAGCTTACTGGGCTCTTTGAGAGGGGCGGAGGCTTAAAGTTTATAGATTTATTAATTTAGCTGCTATCATGACTTTTCTCTATATTAACAAGTAGTGTATGAATGATTGTTTTAAAAACCCAGAAACCCTGATAACCATTTCTTTAGAGGTTGTTTTAAAATCTTTTATCGCATAACTTTGCACTAATGTAATGTCATCCCTAACATAAACTTATAAATATCAGACTATCAAGTATATGTCTATCTAAAAGAAACATTCATTGCATATAAGATAAAAAATAATGCTATTACTCAATTCTGGTGAACTTTTAGAAAACCTTCTGATTGTGAAATGTTGCTGGTGTTATGCTACTAAGGATGCTGTCTTAGTTTTTAGTATGTAAGTATGTATACATCATCATCATCATCCTGTTGATCGTCGAATTTCTCGAGTGGTCTCAGTAACCTCTTCATTCGTCCCATCCCTGAGATTTTAGAGGCCTCTTTCTACTCAGCCTTCCCAACGATACCACATTGGAGGCTCTTTCAGGGTCAGGGGAATGAGACCCAGCTTGTTACTGGGTTTGGCATATGAATACACCATGGGATGCTTGCGAGGCTCTCCCATGTGGGCAGGAAACTCTCAGTAGCTTGCCAGTTTCTCTCAGAGGGAGAAGTAGGTTATAAAATATTGAGAGGCTGCAAAACTTCTGAGAGCTTGCTTTTAAGTCTCTGGATGTTGGCTGTTGATGGAATTACACATACCTGGGTTCCTCTGCCGGTACCTTCATGTGTGAGGCTTGTCTGAACGTGTGTAGAGGGGCCTTAAGCATGGCTGTGGATAGGTTCTGGAGGTCTTCTGCTGCTGGGAGCTCTGCTCTGGGTGGGGAGGGAAGCTGGAGCCCATCCCCTCCGAGGGGCCCCGGGGAAGACAGGCAGGTGTGTGGGCAAGAGACTCTCTGCATTATACTATACATTATATACATTATACTATGCATTATAACATATAGCCCAATATACTGAAACCTGCATCTTGATGCTCTTTTTACTGAACTTTTTTGTCTTTTTTCTGTTTTCTAGTCATTTATGATGCCAGTCTTTCCCCCTTTGAACTGACCAAAAACTTTTCATTTCATTTTCATTTTCCCTTAAGTTAGAAATCCCCAGACAATGATAAAAGTCATTGGTGGTACAGTCACGTTGAGCAAAGTCTGCTGTGTCCTTTTAATAAATCTTTGGAATAAAAGCATTTGTGTTAGCTGAGAAAGATGTTTTCTCTACATCATAGCGGATAAAACTTTACCCCCCTAAAACATAAGGTGACAACAATAAATTTTACAGACTTTCCAACAAGATCAAAACAAATATAGAAGGATATAAGTGGTCTATTTGCTACAAGACTATGTAATAAAGATGAACAAATAGAACAAAATAATTTGATCAGATTTTAAAAGGCTAAAGTAGAAAAAGTTGGAGCTGAAGCAATAGTACAGCAGGTAGTACTTTTTCCTTGCAGGCAGTTGATACTTAGGCACCCCATATCATACCCTGAGCACTGTCAGGAGTGATTCCTGTGTGCAGAGCAAAGAGTAAGCCCTGAGCACTGCCATGTGTGCTCACCAAACAGACAGAAAAAAAAACAGAAAAAAAAGAAAAAAGAAAAACCCTAGGAAAACGTGTTTGCTTATCCATTCAATTTGAGGTGGATCAGAAACTACTAAAATGGAAAATAAAGGAAAAAAACCCTCATTAATAGGTTGTCTTAGAGGAAAATTCATGGAGAACCATCAGAAAACTCATTGATAAGGAGAATATTACAATTCTGGGAAACCAAAAAAGTACTATTTTCTATTTCCTTGGGTACCTTCTTGACAATGTCCTTGGTAGAAAAAGGGAATTAAGGTAGATAGATATTATGAGCATCATCAAAAATGTTTCTGGAAAAGAAAGAGACAGACATAGAAAGATCGCACTCATATGTGGAATATAAAGTAGCTGAGAGGTACAAGCTTACAATGTTGCGATTCCTCGCAGACATTTCTCTGGACTTAATTACTAGATACTAAAATACAGAAATCCAAAACTATGCTGCTGCTAGTGCGGCCTCCTGACTTCATATCTCTTCATTCTCAGCAATGGAAAACAAATTACCAAATGCTTTCTTTTCAGCAGATCGACTTTAGGGGGGAGAAACTCCAAATCAATAATAGTGAATTTTTTTTTGTTTAAATATTGAATGTAATCAAAGTAAAGTGAAAGTAAAGTGAAATTTACCAGTTACACATGCGGGGTGGGGGGCTGGGGATGTGGGGGAAAGGGGGGAGGTATATCGTCATTCTTGGTGGTGGAATATGTGCACTGGTGAAGGGATGGGTGTTTGAGCATTGTATATGGTGAATTAATAAGAGAATTAAAAAATGTTTCTGAAATAGAAAATTGGAAAAATTAATTCTGTATGATGACTTTCATAGTAACCCTCATATGACTTTATAATGAGAAGATTATAGAAATTAACATATTAAATATCATCATCCCATTAAATGTTAATGATATAGTAGTGGCACCAAATATGACATAGATAGGTGATTGTGTAGAGATTTAGGAGGAATTCTGCGCTATTATTGTGACTGACTTTTGCTCTGACCATGAAAATCTGAGTGTGGATGCATGAAAGGCCATTTGTTTTAGATAGGATTTGTTTAGTTGCAAGTAATGGACTCAGGTTAACTCTGAAGGAGGAGGTTTAAAACTATAACAGCAAGTCCCGGGAAATCCAAACCCAATAAATGCAGCATGCTAGGGCTTGTAGAAATTGGTACAAATGACCTGGAAAACCATAGGTAACTGGAGACAATCTACAAAACCTTAAATTTTCTTGCCTTCTCAGCACTTGTTGCTGTTTTATTTTCTGTATCCTTTTCCACCCAAATGTTGCTTTGAAGATGATTCTCAGTGAACCCTGTCAGAACTTTACCACATCTAACACTGACATCACCAATTTTTATCTTCCCTGTCTTGGAGGACTGATTGGTAGATTGCTTGAATCAGATCATCAAGTATATTTCTGATGATTAGCTGCCCAGTCAGTATCCATGTGGATGGAGTAGGATAGAATCCACATGGAAAAAAGAGGGGTTATATTAGGCAGAATTAGGCTACTATGACAAACTCTGAAAACAAGCGTTGTATTTAGTCTTCCTTACAGAACAAGATATTCTAAGGCTTTTCCTGTTAAAAATTGAAGGGCATGTTTAGTACATGATTTATGCATAATGCTTGTGAGTAAAAGTACAACTTAGAATCCTTCTTGATTTACTGCTGCCTTCAGACTATTACAAGGTCACTTGATATTATATAGATATTGTTCTAAATCATTCACTTGAGTCATAATATGATAGCTGAATATTAATGAAGACACCTAAGATTAAGATGGGTAAGAAGATATCATTATATCTGAATTTCAGAATCTTTCCATTTTTGCAGGGAGTGGGCATACAGAAAGATGAAAAATTGAAATATTTCAAATTATATTTCTGCCATCATATCCCAAATAGATTACATCTATCTAAAAAGAACACATAGATTATGTTAGGTGTGTTGTTCAAAGAAGGCATATGATACACAGACGTGGGCATTTTCCTTTTAATGGAGATCATTGGAATTATTTTTGGGACAATATCCATAGTAGATAGATCTCAATAGAAAACAACAACAAATTAGAGGGGTTTTTATTTTATTTATCAGACATAGTAGCCTCTTCACAAATTGCATAGATTGGTCCTTTTAGCGGGAGCATTATGCAAGCAAATGAAAAAGAGCTCTGTTTTCAGAACCAAGAAACATTGCTGTAATATAATCCATGAAAGCAATACTCCCATCAGGCTCAGCTCAGAGCAGGGACTGGTGCAGACACCCTTCGAGCATTCAGAGAATGCATAAATAGTCTGATGATTTTGGAGATTGTAAAGACTTAGAGAGTGAATATTCTAATAATATTTCCCTCGACCACCTGGGTGACAATAAGGTGTCCTTTTGGGTCTCAGTGTTTTCATTAATGAAACAAGATGGTCTCCAAGCCATATCAAGTATTGAAATACTATGATTATGTGACATTTACTCAAAAATTTAAAGCAATTGTTAAACTGCATTGTAAAGCTAGCAGATTCTCTGTAGACCTAGCAAATGTGATTTATTTTTATTAATACACTTTATTTATTTATTTATTTGCTTTTTGTGTCACACCTGATGATGCACAGGGGTTACTCCTGAGTTTGCACTCAGGAATTACCCCTGGCAGTGCTCGGGGGACCATATGGGATGCTGGGAATCAAACCTGGATCAGCTTCATGCAAGGCAAACGCCCTTCACACTGTACTATTGCTCCAGCCCCATTATTAATACACTTTAATAGAACTTATGTAAATGAATTATTTTGAAATGGCATATTACTAAAAAATATTCTTTTTTAAAATTTGTTCACTGTCACTGTCACTGTCACTGTCATCCTGTTGCTCATCGATTTGTTCGAGCGGGCACCAGTAATGTCTCTCATTGAGAGACTTATTGTTACTGTTCTTGGCATATCCAGTATGCACAGGTAGCTTGCCAGACTCTGCCTCTCAGGCTCGATACTCTTGGTAGCTTGCTGGGCTCTTCGAGAGGGGCGGAGGAATCAAACTTGGGTTGGTCTCGTGAAAGGCGAAAGTCCAACTGCTGTGCTATCGCTCCAGCTTTAAAATTTTTTTATTTAAAAAAATTATTTTATGAATCAACATGAGGTACAGTTACAGACTTACAAATTTTTGTGCTTACCTTCCAGTAATAGAATGATGGAGTACCCATTCCTTCACCAGTGCCCATTCTCCACCACCGATGTTCCCAGTATCCCTCCCACCACCACACCATCTGCCTCCCGCCTCTGTGGCAGGCACATTCTCTTTTACTCTCTCTCTCCTCTTAGATGTTATGGTTTGTGATACAGGTATTAAGTGGCCATCATGTTCAAGCTATAGCCTACTTTCAGCATGCATCTCCCATCCCAAGCGTGCCCTTCAATCATCCTTTACTTGGGAAAAATAAAAAATATTCTTAAAGCTAATTTAGCAGAATTTATAAGATGAGGAGTAGCTATATACATATGCCTCCAGAACTATGTTTCAGGGACTAGGGTAACAGCTCTGAGGGCTGTAGCACACATTTTGCACACAGGAGCCCCAGGTTGAAGTCACTGAATTAATAATGCCTTAAACACTCCCAGAACAACCCCTTCCACCCAACTTCCTCCACCCCCAGCACCACATACTCTTAGCCCCTCTGAGTGGCACCAAAACAAAACACATACACACACATACACACACACACACGTTAGCAGTTTGGACTCAATGTACCTTTTTTGGGTGATTTTAAATGATTTTGAGTCTTATTTTCAAACACCTACTATAACTAGCTCTTGAAATCAAACAAAGCCCATGGGTAATTTTTTTTTAACATGTGAATTTGTTTTTTAGATTTTATGTTAATGGACACAAAATCTTAAAATCCTCTGATGTCTCAATTATCCAGATACATATGCTTAGGCACTTTTCTTCCTAGGATATCAACTCACTTCAAAAAATATTGTCCAATGAGTCCAACATTTTATGATCTTGTCCATCTCTCCCCAAATATCTGCCATGGGCAAGCTAGAAAAAGCATATCCCTCACAGCTGGTGATCACTCACACAAGAGAAACTTCGCAGTGAGTTTTGCTGCCCTAGGCAACTATGCCTGAGAGGACAAGCTGGCTTTGCATTTAAAAAAGAAAAAAAATAAGCAAGGTAGAGTGTGCCTATTAGGCAGGTAGAAATTTTTCTAATGATAATGAAAATGATAATAGCATTTTTCATTTAACCATTCTCTGCATCTATCTTAAGAAAGCCTCTGTTGTATTCTCTGCACATCTACTCATCGGAAGGACAAGGTATTCTGTGAGGTAACATCATTCATGACATATTATTTTTTAATATTACCAGTTGTGCAGTGATCTTATGTCCATATACCTTGTTAATTATTGGTCATTGTATTGTTATCAAATTCTTCTGAGAAAATTAACAGTAGATTGTTTAATGAAGGCAATGTTTGGGGGAGGAGTCATATTCTTCTCAGTATAGATATGCTTCATTTAAATTAAACACTTGGGTATAAATGGCAATGCTTCCATCATGGTTGAAAGATTTAATGCCTGGAAAGTAGGTATGCGTGGAAGGCTCTCTGAACTGCATACTCGCCGTTCTGATAATCATTTAAATGGATACAGATTCTACTAGTGAAGAGATTAAGTCACTGCAGAGTTGTGGAAATTGATGGTTGAATCTCACTGTGCACATTATATTACTGTTATCCTCTTTCATGTTCATCTTGTTTATTTCACATCCCTTACTATATTTTGTCTGTGACTGTGATCACTGTGAGTCACCTGGACATGTTTAGTCTGCATAGTTGCCCAGTCAGGAAAACCCTTTTATCCATCTTTGGTAGGAGGATGGGGATAGGAGTTCCCAAAGTGGAATAATCCTGGGAAGGTCCAGGCACCTAATCAGCTATACTGAGTCAACTGGGTCAGTTCAATCCAAGGCCTGAGAGTATGGTGGTGTTGGAACCCTGTGGTAATGGGGATTATCTGGGCCACTCTGGCAGTGCTTGGGAGCCTCCAGGGCTGCAGGGAGAGACGCTCAAAGGACTTGTGGTACTTGGGATTGAACAAAAATCAGCATGCCAAGTATGCACCCCAGTTCTATTTCCCGGCCTCTTTTCTGAACAAACTCACTCCTGTCAAATTAGAGGATTATTTAGTACCAAAGTAAACTTGAAAACTTGACTATTTCTCTGCATTGCATTTACTAAGGTTTTCTTGTGTGATTGTGGTTGTGCTCAGACTGAGGGGGAGGGTAGGAAACCTGATGGTGCTCAGTGAGGAAAGGCCCTGAATCAAAAGAGCCTCAAACGTGCCTGGCACGTGCTCTGCCACTAGATCACTAAGGTTTCATAAGTGAGATTTTCTAAATTAGTCAAAATTACACCCTCTGGGCACACTCACATATTCTATTCCTTTTCATGTGCTTAATTCCTAAATATATGTGACAGACCCTGGGTGATTGAATAGCTCCCCACATGGCCTAAAGCCACATCCTTCAAAACAAAACAAAAAAAGCCAGCTAAAGACAAAAGACCTTGGAAGAAAGATCTCAGTCAATTACAGGAGTCATCAAGAAAGATACAAAGTAAACAAGGGGGTGATTGTCCTAAAGATTTGACTTTCTGCTTTCTCTTCTCTGCCTTAGTAAGAGGAAAAGGATCTTGTCTTTCCCCTCCTCCTGGCACGCTGAAGGAGACACATTGACAAGGGGAGATTTTCCTTCTGCAGTTTAGTGTCTCTTAAAAGGGTGTAGATTGCTCCTCAGTGTCCATTGAGCTCTCATTTTACTGTGGTGTCTGATCACACCCTGGGCTCCAGCAAACAAAACATGTACTATAGTCCACTGAGCTCTCTCCCTGTCTGTGTCTGCTGTTTGTAAAGAGCAACGAGTCTAGGAGCGGGAGTGAGAGTCTTAGGGTATTAGGTATTAGAGTATTAGGATATTTGCTTTGACACGGCCAACCAAGGCATTGCATATGGTTTCCCACAGCCCACCAGGAATAATCCTTGAATACAGAATCAGCCAGGAGTAAGCCGTGAGCACTGGTGGCTGTAGCCTTAAAGCTAAAAATAAAAACAACTAGTCTAAAATAATATTTACACCAAAGACATATTTTGAGATAGGAAGTTTCTTTCTCTCCAGTGGAATGCAGTAATCCATTAGAGGGAATAACCTCCGGTCAGACTTTGAGCAGAAGAATACTCCGTGGCATTAGAAAAGGTAAAATACATTTTATCACATAGTCAGAACCGCATCAGGCTCAATAATAGAAACCAGTGAAGATCAACAGGCAAATATCCTGTTGAAGAAGAGACCTTTCCAAGACATCCAGAAAAGAAAACTTTGGGAGATTTATCATTTTGGAATGTAGAGTCTGTCATGCTAAAATCAATAGAGGCCCTGCAGGCTCAGAAAAAATTTACTCTTTCTTTAATACCCTAGAATGCAACTTGAGTGTCTTATTCCAATGTAGGGCTATCTCCAGGAATAACCTTTCTTTTGGAGAAACTGCTCTATGTGAGGGGAATATCTATTTACAGAGCATTTAGTTTGTCAGGACTCATGGGAATCCAACCAGCTCCCCTCTGGGTTCTTCAGAGTCTGGACAAAGAATCACAAAGGGTGAGACAAAAAAGATAAAAGGAAAAATAATTAGTTTTTTAATAGCATGTATACAACATTGTGATGAAATTGAAAGTCAGTTGGAGAGGTTAACAGGCAAGCACAGCAAACTGGACATGCAGCTTTAAAGTCTGCCTTCTTCATTGAAAATGTAGAAATTAATTCTCCCCCAGTACAGTAGGGGAGAAATCCTTACAGAGAGTTGACCTGCAAATAGCCCTTTCAAAGGTAGTTTCCATACCACTGTAGGGATGCTCTTCATCATCAAAGTTAACCTCATTTGGGGGTGGCAGATTTTTGTTTTAAATGCATTTATGTAGAAATGAATTTTATTTTCAATTCCAAAAATATATGAACCATTTTTGGTTTTCATTATAGCAGTTTGGTCAGAAAAGACCTTTGGTTTGGTCCTGCTCTTTCAGTTCACTGGTTTTTGTAAGGAGACAACTTGGAAAACGCACAGGGCTGGGACATCTGTGGCCTGAGGGTATGCTCTCTCTCAGTGTCATTATTCTTCATCTGTACAATGGTCATTATGAGGAATTAATGTGAAGCACTTAAAATATGGCTTGACATACTTAACTATCTCTTACTTTTAAATGATAATGCTTTCACCTTTTTTAAAATTTTATTTTAGGCACCTTAGTTTACAGTAGTGTTTGATAATGGTAGGGTTATATGCATAACTCTAAATGATAATGCTTTAAAATGCTAATCACAGGTTATTTGAAGAAACAACTTTTTAGAATCATTTTTCTCCCCAAAGGAAAGTCATCAACTAAAACTATGGTGATAGATAAGTGCCTACCATAGTCCCCTAAAATTACAAACATAGAAAGTTTGAGAAATGATTAATATGACACCAAACAAGTAAAAAGTTAGAACTCCAAAGATAAACAATTTTGATGTCACGAGGGTTAATTTATTTTATATAATCAATCAAAAGTAATCACAAAAAATAAATTCTTATAACAACTTATGGTTTCAAGATACTGTCATACTTGCTTTTTTCTTGCACTGCAAAGAAGCTTATAGAAGGTAAATGACTGGACCGAGGCCAAATGAAATTAATCAATACTCAGGGGAATTAGATACCTTGTTTTTCTATCATAATTCTTTTAACTATCCTGTTAGAAAAATCAAAACTAAAATAACAGATTAAAATGTAATAGAAGATAAAACATCAAAAATGGTGCTCTTTAATGATTTTTAGCATAAAAAATTGAAAAGAAATTGAGCTATGTATGCATATTAAGAATTATAAATCTCTGTATTACTGTATCACTATCATCCCATTGCTTATCGATTTGCTCAAGCAGGCACCAGTAACGTCTCCATTTTGAGACTTGTTACTGTTTTTGGCATACTGAATACGCCACGTGTAGCTTGCCAGGTTCTGATGTGCGGGCAGGACACTCTCAGTAGCTTGCCAGGCTCTCTGAGAAGGGTGGAGGAATAGAACCTGGGTTGGCCTCGTGCAAGGCAAACACCCTACCTGCTGTGCTATCACTCCAGTCCAAGAATTATAAAAAGTGCAGAAAATTAATTAAAAGCTAGGAAGTAAATGTTAATATTAAAATATATTAGTAGAATGTAAATACACAAGTACAGCAAATATGCAAAATAATTACTTTTGGTGGAGGAAATGTACTTAAATAGACAAATGAATAACCAACCTAATTAATGAAAAGCTTCTATAGAATATACAAATATAAGAAAAAAAACTAGGCCTGGTCTTCAAGCCAGTGTTCTCCCTTGAACACGTATTTTTCTTGCTTGTCTCTGTTTCTTTGCTTGCTAATTTTCAGCCTGGAGAAGCCTGTCTTCTTTCTTGAACATCTCTCCTTCCTTCTCTCCTCTCATGTTTTTCTAAGCAAGTTTCATTCAATAAAACCACCTTGCTTCATTAAAAACAAAGGAAAAACTCTAACCTAAAAAGTAGCTACTTCTACTGTTATTTAAACTTCTTAGGGAATGATGTTCAGCTCTAGTCCTTTCATGAAGTCAGTTTACCCTTAATGTCAAGCACCTGATAAGCATTTTCTGTTAGTTTACCTGGGCTGCCATCACAGAGAACCACAAACTCAATGGTCTAAGCATCAGGATTGATCTTTTCACACTTCTAGAAGCTAGATGTGTGAATTCAAGGTGTTGGGCACTCAAAGCAATGATCCCCTTCAGGCATTTCTTATCTTTTCCCTGTTTCTTTTCGTATCTCCCTGCCTTTGTATATTTCTGTAAACAAATCTCTCCTCCCTCTCTCCCTATCTCCCTCCCCCTCCCTCTCTTTCACAAAGATGCCTTAACTCCTACTGCACAAGGGTTACCTAGTGATCTTATTTGAACTTGATTACCTCTGAAAAGTTTCTATCTCCATATAAATTCACACTTGGAGAGTAGGACTTTATAACGTGAATCACTGCATCACTCTATCACTGTCACTTCGTTGCTCATCGATTTGCTAGAGCGAGCACCTGTAATGTCTCCATTGTGAGACTTGATGTTACTGTTTTTGGCATACCAAATACACCACAGGTAGTTTGCCAGGCTCTGCTGTGCAGCGAGATACTCTTATTTGCTTGCTGGGCTCTCCAGAGGGGCTGAGGAATCGAATCCGGGTCAGCTTCATGCAAGGCAAACGCCCTACCTGCTGTGCTATTGCTCCAGGTGAAAAGGAAGGGGACCATAAATCACAGTGGAAATTTTTGTACTTTTTTGGGGATGCAGTGATTTTGTAGGCCAAAAACATAGACATTAATACTGTTGTAAACCATGTTACCTCAACAATAAGATAAATTAAAATAAATGAGAATATGCCAGACAAGCAAATTATAAATAAAATAAAATAACTATGGGACCGAAGAGATAGTACAGCTGGTAGGGTGTTTGCCTAGCACACAGTTAACCTGAGTTTTATTCCTGGTACCATATTTTGTCTCCTGAGCACTGGCAGGAGTGATTCCTGATCACAGAGCCAGAATTAAGCTCAGAGCACTTCCAGGCATGCTCCAATTAAACCCAGTAAACAAACGAACAAAAAACATATCAGTCAACTGAGGAGACAGTATTGAAAGCAAGTTCCTTCAAGCACAAGCATGAAAACTCAAGACCAGAATGTTGCCATGCAGATAGTTATCATAAGACACGGTCATTGATGACACCAGTTCAGAATTATGAAAACAACATTGGGGAGAGGGAATCTTAGAATCGAAAGCACTATGGCAATGCAGCAAATTTCAGTGGAAACTATCCTTTTGCTTGATGCTAGGATAGCTTAATGATCTAGAATAATGACTCTCAAATATGTAATCTCAGAACTACCAGCAGCAGCGTCTCCTGAAATTTGCAATACATGCCGATTTTTAGGACCCTTCTTAGATAGAGTAAATCAGAAGTTGTGAGGAATGGGACCAGCAGTGTACTGGAACAGTCCCTCTGGGGACAGGGTTAAATTGAGTGAAATGCTAAGGATGGTGGAAGAGCCCTCTCCACATTTTGAGGAAAATGTTCACTAATATAAATACATCCACATTCACACAAATCTCTGTTTCTAATAGAAATTTGCTCTATTTCTAATGGAAATTTGGTTAATCCAATATAGGAAGTTACACATATGACAATGATTCAGATTACTACATTCAAAACGTGTTTGCATATTTAATGTAGAAGAGACTGACATTTTATAGAAGAAAATGAAACCTTGATATGTTTTGTGTCCATCCTTCATCAAATATCTCCTTTTCTTCTCTTTGCTCTAAACTATCCAGTCTTCCCCAAACTTTTGCTTTTATCAAGTAGATCTAATTCCTTTTTTATACTCTCTGCAGACACTCTCTGCTGCACTTTTTCTTTTTTTAACTTTTCAGCGACACTTTAATCACAATAAAATTAACTAGTCATATAGAAGTTTAATCTTGAAATTATAGAATAGGGAAATTACAGAATCATGAATACTTGTAAAACTTTACTGACTGCACAGATATTTGAACCCACGAATGTTCCCTCTCTCTTTCTACTTTGAAAAAAAGATGGATTTGCAGGATAAATTAGAAGTAATTATTAAAATAGACATTTACTCGGCATGTCATTTTCTCTTTTAGGGAACACAGTTTCAAGGGCCAGAGAAATAATCTGACAGGCTGTAGTGTATGTCTTTTATATTCAAGGTTAATTCACGGTACCTCACATAACCCAGGTAACCCAAGTTGGGATCCTGGTGCCTCCAAGAGGCTTGGCCTGAGCAGCTATGATGCCAGTTCAGAGCTCTGAGCTACCGGGGCCTGACTAACTGTGGACTGTGGCTTTCAGTGGGAGTGGTCCCCAGGTGCACTGAGCATTGCTTGGGATGTCTCCCCCTCAAAGTAAGATCAAACAAAATAAATTGAAACATAGTTTCAGAAATCACATTCAGCTTAATGGTTTTGCAGCATGCTTCTTGTATATACTTCCTTTGGGTGTTGATAGACTTTTTCCCTTTTTTAAATTGTTAATACACATTCAGTAAAAAAATAATCAAAAGAATCTAGATGTTCCTTTGTTAAATGTTCACTGCAATATCCTTATTGCTTTAAAAATGTAAGGTTTGTTCTCTCAAGAGAAACCCATTTCAGAAATAATTATCTTTGTATAGGAGTCAAACAAACAATCCATTGTGATACTGAAAGCTCATTGGAGGCTCGAGCTCATAACACAAATAATGAATCTATTTTCATTCTCTGATCCTGGATGGGAAATATAATTCTAATATCCAGCCTTTCCAAAAACATGCCAATTATACATAGTTTGTTTTGTAGTAGAATTTATTCCTGTTTTATAGTAAATTGCATTTTAAACACTCACAGGAAAAACAAACATTGTAGCTAAAAGGGTAGTTACGTTTTTAAGAAGATATTCTAAACTTATTTGGTAAGCTAATTCTTTTTTCTTTGTGAATTTAGGAGAGTATGCTATCTGGAATTTCAAAGAAAAATCATAATTAATTCAGAATTTACATGTACAACTCTAGTGAAGTAGCCTACTTTTCCATAATTTTTTTTGGCTCCCTAAACTGAGGAGGCAACATCTACTGACAGTCTCTGTATTGTTTGCTCCTTTCACCAAGGCGCACACAGTGAGTGGAGTCTGCACCAGTCCAGCAGACGTAGGATACAAGCAAGAGTTTGTGAAGGCTCACACTCTATCTGCAATAAAACTTGCTCCAGCTTAGTACATTTTCCAGCTCTTAATATATTTGTTATTCAGAAGTTACAGACTGGCTGAATTAACTATTGCTAACATGCTTCTAGGTAAGTAACTTATCTGGCAAATGGTAGATTTCATTCTAGAAAGATGGGAAAGATGCATGGAGATATACTTGGATTTGTAACTTTCCATATTTGTATAGATTTCATACAGTGATATGGCAGTTCCAATAGTATTGCTTGTTCTACTAAGATATTCTGTAGAGAGTTTGGCAATTTAGAACCATTTTAAATATATCACTATAGATTAAGAAGGCAGTGACTGACTAGCATGGTAAGTTTTTTCCTTCCATTAAGATAAACACTTTGAAGCTTAATCATTGTTGTTGTAGACAAGAAGTCTTCATGTCTAAGTGTTAATATGAATTGTGATTTAAAAAATACATTGCACTGCCATATGTTGCTAACATGTTACGATATGTCTTCCAAAGAAGCGTGGTTTATATAATTATTGCTAATAATTTAAAATACATGGAAATGCTTAGATTGTCAGGTTTCTTATTAGTCTTAAGTGGTAGACTATTAAAATACAAGGTGTCAGTATCTGCATACTTTTATTAATGGCCAAAATTATATTTTATGTGAATATTAATTTTTTTCATGCAGCAATACTGGTAGCTATCTGACAAAACCTTTTAAAGATAGCCTAAGAAAGATTTCTCGCTTTATTGAGGTGCATAATTAAACAAAAATTTTAATTGAAAACTACATACACATTTTTAAATGTTTCATTGATAAATAATTTATTTAGTGTCAAGTTAGTATTGAAAATCCAGACTTGATTTTATACCTGGGTTTATTTATTGAGAAAACAAGCATTTTACTTAGCGAATATGTCAGTGATTACATGAGGAGCTAAAAATTTTCCCTGTCAATAATAATTGAAAAAAAAATCAAAACTAATAAATTAAGTAAAAGCGTTTTTATTACAGTGATTGTATTTTGAACAATTGTACTTATTACTTCACATGTGACTACAATTTCAATATTTTGCAGTTATTCATGATCTCTTTGTTTATGGACATTTAATAACCAATTATAATAATCAAAACCATATAGTTTAAAAGAAATATTTTACTTCAGTATCAGTAGGTTTTTTTGTTTTGTTCTGTTTTTTGGGTCACACCCAGGGGTTACTCCTGGCTCTGCACTCAGGAATTACTTCTGGTGGTTCTTGGGGGACCATATGGGATGCTGGGGATTGAACCCAGGTCAGCTACATGCAAGGCAAACCCCTAACCACTGTACTATCACTCAGGCCCCAGTGTCAGTAGGTTTGATTAACTTAAATATTAAGGGGACTGGAAAGAAAGTATAGTGGATAGGATGCTCACCTTACATGTGGCAGACCCAGGTTCAATACATAGCATCCCATATTTTCCTCTGAGCTCCACCCGGAGTGATTACTGAGTGCAGAGCTAGAACTAACCTCTGAGCATCACCAGATGTGTTCCAAATGTCAAGAAAAATTTAGATCGGTTTACACAGAGAAAGTCTATAATTGATGCTATATTGGGTGCCTCAACTTTTGCTGTAATTTTTTTTGGGGGGTGGTACATCTGGCAGTGCTCAGGACTTACTCCTGGATCTGTTCTCAGGGCTCTCTCCCACTGTGTGTTGGGGGAACAAAGATAGTGCTAGAAATAAAACACTGGTCACATATATTCAAGGCAAGTACCTCACCCACTGTACTTTCTCTCTGGCCCTTGCTGTAATTTTAAGCCTACTTATTATTCTACTTGTCACCAGTGTGTGTTAATGAAGAAAATATTGGCTGAGGATGTTAGGAAACCCAAGCTTGGATTCTTGTTCCTAAACCCAATATCTAACTTGAAATTTATAATAGGGACACTGTATCACTGTGTCACCTTCATCCCATTGTTCGTTGACTTACTCGAGCAGGCACCAGTAATGTCTCTATTTCTCTTAGCCCTGAGATTTTAGCAGCCTTCCTTACTCATCTTTCCAATGATTGGAGGCTCTTTCAGGGTCAGGGGAATGAGATCTATCATTACTGCTTTTTGGCATATCGAATACACCATGGGTAGCTTGCCAGGCTCTACACGTGCAGGTGGAATACTCTCGGTAGCTTGCCGGACTCTCCTAGAGGTATGTATACATCTATTACTGTTTTGGGGATATGGATATGCCACGGGAAGCTTGCCAGGCTCTTCCATGCAAGCAATAAACTCTCAGTAGCTTGCCAGGTTCTCCAAGAGGGAGAACTAGGCTATCAAATGTCTCCCGGGAGTTTGGTTTTATAGTCTCTGAATATTGGCCGTTGATGGGATTACACAGCGCTGGGGGCAGTTTGTGGGTGTGACTGCTTAGCTACTGGGCAGTGGGGAATCTGGGTGGAAGAGGCCCAGTCCCGATCCGAGCAGCCTTGGAGATCTCGGCCCCGGGTCCTACACACCTGGGTTCCTCTGCCGGTTCCTTCATGTGTGAGGCTCATCCGAACGTGTGGAGAGTGGCCTTGAACATAGCTGTGGCCGGATTCCAGAGATCTTCAACTGCCAAGGCTCTGCTCAGATTGGGATACCTTCTTTAAAAATTATGTCTTGGAATTTTACTTGATTTTTGCTTTTTCCCTCTTATATATCATTTTCTTGACACTTTGGAGATACTACATACATGAGTGCATATACTGACACACACATTACATACACATATGCACAGAAAATTACTAGACATTTTGAACAAAGACCAACAAGTTTTTATCTTGGTATCCCCCTTAGACCTTAAAGTTTAATGCTATTAAAGAAAATTGAGTAAGGCAAGCAATTTAGGACAATGCACCAAGTTTCCTGAAAGTGCATTTCTACTTATGTCCTGCAGCCTCTGTTTTGTTTGTCATTGCTGAGGTTCTAGTAGACATGCATATACTTAAAACCACAAAACCTGGACATTCTCTGCTGGGGAGATAGTATAAAGCAGTTAGCCTTGCAGTCAGCCTACCTGGGTTCCATCTCTGGCAGCAAATATGGTTCCCTGAGCCCTCTAAAAGTGATCCTTGAGTGCACAGCCAAAAGTTAGCCGTGAATACGACCAGGAGTGGCCCAAAAATAAACAAAAAAAGAAACAAAATGCAAGAGCTAGAAATCTGAACAATTCTCATCTTGAACACATGAAAACATTTATTTGCACAAGAAGGTTAGGTTGGGATGTTGAGTTATTGAAATCATTCAAACAGTAGTTTTTCAGACACCGAATCTCAAAATATTTTATGTTCCATGTCCACTTCTTATTTTCCATAATTGTTTTACATTAGCTTGAAAATGAAGTTTGAAGCCTTGAATCTTTCGATGATTCTCTGAGACAATTTCACTGTGTTGATGTAGCAAAGAGTGAGTTTTTATATAGCAATAATTTGCACCCTTCCTCCCTGACTTCTAAGTGATTTCAGAAAGTCACTAGACCAGAGAAATAAACTCATTTCCTTTGTAAATAAAGATACAAATATTTAATCTCAGAGAGTTTTCTTAAATTCTGTATGGGTGCTATTTATGAAAATGGTAGATGTCATACTTTAGCCTTAGATACTTAGTATTTTATTAAATTGTCAACTTTCTATTTAGATTCACCATATTTTATAGGATTGTCCAGTCTTATGGATTTTACCAAATTTTATTTATGTTAGTGTTCCCATTGAAATGAATGAATTATTTTCCTATGTTAATTTAGAATCAACCAGAGCTAACTCTAAATTATACTTGGGAACTATAATTACTTCAGTGGGTAAACCCCTTCTGACCAGTAGGAGTAAAAAGTTATATTTTATAGTACATGTGAAAGAAGTATTTGTGAATTCATTTCTGCCTTCTATTCATACCTGGGTTAAAATGAGCCATGGTGTCAAACACTTTCTTTGGAACATTACATAAACTTTCTTGTTCTTGTCCATTTAGCAGTTGGGAATATGCAAACAGGTCTGAAAGGAACCAAACAGCAAATTCTTCAGAGCCCGGAAACCTAATATTTACACATTAATCAATGGGGTGATGGTCAGCACCGTGGAGTATGACTAAGATTTCTTGTTCATCATGAATGGGAACTAGCATCATTTTTTTTAAAGGACTCACTTCACATTAATACCTTTAAGAGGACAAGACTGAAGCACAATTATGACAGAGGCTTTCTGGTACCAGAGTCTGTCTGTTCTTTCTCTTTTTATGCTCTAGGGTGGAATATCCTCACATCTTCCTTCTTCATCCTATATAACCAGCCCCTCTCATCTTCTATCCATAATAATTTAGAAATAGTTCATCAACATTTTCTATGAAGTCCCATTTTAAAATGCTGAAAATAAAACCCTAATCCCATGCCAGTGGAAGTAGCACTGTAGCACTGTCATCCTGTTGTTCATCGATTTGATCGAGCGGGTACCAGTAACATCTCCACTGTGAAACTTGTTACTGTTTTTGTCGTATCAAATATGCTACAGATAGCTTGCCAGGCTCTGCCGTGTGAGCGGGATACTCTCGGTAGCTTGCCGGGCTCTCTGAGAGGTATGGACGAATCGAACTTGGGTCGGTCTCGTTCAAGGCAAAAGTCCTACCCACTTGGGAAGTTTTCAAGAAACAAAGCAGAACTTCTAGATTATGCGTTCTAGTTGTCCTCCAAAGGACAAAAATTTATTCTGAGAAGTAAATATGTATTAATCTTTTGCAGTCTATGGAAAAAATATACATAGAGCATGTAAACAGTTATATGATTTCTCTGTGTTATTAAGGTTTCATGGAGGATGTTCGTGAAAAAGTATCTAAAAGACCCACTGGGGAACAATAACAAAAAATGATTGAGGGACAGTATTATTCTAGATGAAAATATTGAAGGACTTTGTAAACTGGTGGTATATAAATCTTATCGCATTGTTCCTAAATAATTTCAGTAGAAAGTAAAGTAGGCAGTTTAGTACTTTATTTGAAATTATCATTTAATTTATAAGAACCCAAATATGGTCATTTGTTGGTACCTTTATGGCTTTTAAGTTATAAGGGGAAACAAAAGAAGAGGGACTTGAGGACAACTTGAATGTGGATTAGAATTTTCTCTCAATCTCTTTTGTACTTATGACCTTTTGCAAATCATTGTTAAACCTCCAGTTTCTTGCCTTTAATTTATTTAGGGATCAGAGTATGCACTTCGTAGAATTCTTGTAACATAAGAATTAAATAATGTATACAGATTCTTCTGACATTTAGCACACATTTAAATGCATGCCATTTAGTAGCTGTAATTTTATGTTCTGTTCTTCTGTGTTAAATCTTCCTTTAAAATGATTTTTAGGGGCCGGAGCGATAGCACAGCGGGTAGGGCGTTTGCCTTGCACACGGCCGACCCAGGTTCGATCCCCGGCATCCCATATGGTCCCCCCAGCACCGCCAGGAGTAATTCCTGAGTGCAAAGCCAGGAGTAACCCCTGAGCATCGCTGGGTGTGACCCAAAAAGCAAAAAATAAAGATTTTTAAAAGTGCATACATTTGGGATATAAAAGTATTATTGTCCATAAAATACAGAAGTCTCTAGAATAAATGTTAATGCTGTTAGTATAAAGAAGGACAAACTTGATTTTTCTTTAAAACCAGTGACACAAATAAAAAATCAGAAAATAAACTATTAACTACTCTATTAAATATATCAATATAGACCTAGTGCTAATATGATATAAATATATCAATATAGACCTAGTGCTAATAAATGTGAAATTATCATTATAGCAGTTAAATAAATGTTTCTTATACTTTGGATTCAGCTGTAAAATTATTGTTTTTTTGCCTTTAGAACTGTAGAACTTGTTGTAATTTGAAATTCATATGTATTATAACATCACTTTTGCCTGGAATGCCATATTTCAACCTCTCTATACAATTTATATTTGTTTATAGATATTTATCAACATTCTTGGAATTTTAAGATAGAGAAGTTAATTGAAGGAAAAAGAATCAGTCTGTTTCAAAGTTGAGAATTCATCTGGAGCTGAATAAATTTCACAGATAAATTTTGATAAATTTTCTATGAATAAGTTCCGTGGATGATCATGTTTGTCTCCTTAAAAGGAGTGTCCATAATTCATTATTCTTTCCTCCAAGCTCCCTGCCTTTTCTGCATCCTGCCCCCATAGTTATTCTGCTTTTGTAACATACTTTTAAAACTCTAACCCGTCAATCTTGTTCTGAGTTATCCTTGTTTTCTTTTCATTTGTTGGAGTAATACACCTCTCTACAGATGAAAGTCTGATAGCAAAGGCAGAATATCTTTATTTTTAAGAACTGTAATGTGGCAAACTAGAATGAGTAACTTAAATATGTGATATAGTGACCCTTGCTGTTTCAACTTATCTTCTCTTAAGAAATTTCTCTGTCAACAGTATTTCTACTTTCTGTAGTAGAAGTTGTTTAGGAGTGAATACCCATTGAATAGTGTTCTCCAGACCAAGTTGGGCGTTGTGATTTTTGGCTTTGACAGCAGGAAACAGGAGCTTGCGGAATGGTGTTATAGGTAGACAACACATTGATCCAACAGAAATAGTCCACAATTATAATTCAAAAAGAACCAGTGATGAAATTATTTAATTCTCCCTAAGTTTCCAGATTGCTGAGAGCAGAGTTTTACAGGGTAGACAAACATCATATTCAAAAGCATATGAAAAATCAAGGAGCCTTATTTGGAGTAAGTTCTATCAGCTCAGAAATCTGTCTCCATATGCTTTGAAAATTGTACTCCAAGATTTTGGAAGGAGATTTGACTTTAAAAAGCAGTCGTTAAGCTGCAAAGTTGAATTAAAGAATGACATACATACTAAGTGGCATCCTGAAAAGTCTGATACACAATAAACATTCTCTGATCCATGTAAAACTGTCTCATTCACTAACTGCCTTTATGGAATCTGAGGCTTTTCTTAAAGAACAATGTTCATTTCAAAAGGTGAAGTTTCTAAAAGAGTCATGGTGAGAACTGACCAGTGAAATTATTTCCCCAAACCTGAAGATCTGAAAGTATTATCCACAATCTTTAGAAGAACATCATGTACTTGGCACCATGGTGTCATAGGAATTGTATAACATGTTTCACTATCACTCTTTATTGTAAAGAGACATATAGTAGTTTAGCATGGCATTTTGTCTAGGAAAACTGGAATGAGACCCCAAACCAGTACTTCTTTCTAGCTATTCATTGTGCTTCCCTTTGTCCCAGGGAGGTTGGGCAAGAGTTCTAGCCAAGGTGACAGACTTTTATCTACCCATAATAATTCTTAATCCATTTCCTAATTCTAGTTGTACCTGTAAATACAAAATACGAGTTTTTTTTTTTATAGTTTACTTGAAAATTTGCTAAGCCTACTTTTCACCATTCTCTATTTTTTTTGTGTATTTGTTCTGGGGTCATACCTAGTGGTGCCCAGGGCTTACTCCTGGCTCTGTGCTCAGGGATCACTCCTGGCAGGGTTTTGGGGACCATATGGGGTGCAAGAATTGAACCCAGGTCAATTTCATGCAGTGCAAGTGCATTACCCTCTGATCTATCTCTCCAGCCCCCAAACTTTCTTATTAACACTGTTTTTGCTTCCTACCACCCTTATATATTTTTGCTCTTTTCTACGGAAACATTTCTATATAAATTAGAAAAGTATCACTAATTATTTTTCTGCTTCATGATTACAAGGATTACAGTGATTTAAGCTTATGACGGGAAGTTGCTGGCCAGTCTGATTTATTCATTAGTGGGGCATTAGTGAAACAAGAGGACATTTTCTTCTGCTGATCAGATATTATTATCTTTCTCTTATTTTTCATTCCCTTGAGCCTCTTAAATTCCTGAATTGGACAAAATTAGAAATGGTTTAGATTGATAATTGATTTGTACGTAATGTATTTTGCTTTTATATCTCTTTCAAGGTAGAAGGACATAACTCAGTTCTATGATCTTTCAGACAAAGAGCCTAACAAAGAACAATCAGCTGAGGTTTTCAAAAATATTTTGAAGGTCCTATTTACAGAAGTGTGTGGTACAATGGACTAAACAATAGTCTTTAAGGTTACAATCAACTAATCATATGCTTCCCATTCCTTAAGAGCCTAGGTTTTATGAAAATTAAAACTGGATGTTGACAGGAAAGTTCCTCAGCAGGGATGGGAATTCTCATCAAACATAAACCACTGCCCAGAGCGAGGACAAGGAGGGAAACTGAGAGGGACACTCCACATTCTTTTTTTTTTTTTCTGCCCACAGGGTAGAGAAATGGTCTGGCAGCAGAAAACAGCCTCTATCACAAAGTTTCCTGAACTCATTTCAAGACGTCCTTCTCACCCAATATTTAATATGAACAGTAATTAGATAGACGTACTCTATTAGTGTGTTGTATTTCTTTCTACTAGACATAGACATTGGCTTTTGAAATCTAATTTGAGCTTGAGATTCTTAAGGCAAAGGTTTGCTCATTGCTTTAACAAGAAGTAGTTCATAGGGTTTAGTGAGAGATTAAGCTCTGTTTGATTCTAACAGAAATGGCTCCAGCTTCTCATGCTTGAGCATTTTTGACTATGATTTTTTGTTGTTGTTGTTTTATGTTCTGCGGCACACATCTCAGCCAACCCTATCTATGGCAGCTTGTGCTTATAGTTCTGAACTCAGTTATTTTTCTATACATTTGAAAAAGAAAATAGCCATTAGTTTAGTGATTCACTCAACACATCAACATGTTTATACTGAGGATTTGTTATGTGCCAGGCTGTTTTCAAGGCCCCAGGATATCAGAGTGAAAAGAACAGACAGGGTCCTTGCCTGTAAGAAGTCTCTCTCACTCTCTCCTCTCTCTCCCCCTTCCTTTCCCTCTCTCTCTTTCCCCTCTCCCTCTCCCTCTCAGCCCCACCTCTCCTCCCTAAGATCTTGAGACCTTAGTTATTCTTTTCTGAATCTGTAAATTTGTAATCTTCTGATGCTTTTAGGAGCCAGGACACATTTCTGATGTTTTGATGAATTTTGAAATGTTAAAGTTACTCAGTGAATAGGTGAAGGTTGATGCTTCTCTGGTATCACTGTTGTTCATTTATTCAAAGATATAATTTGTGAATATGAATATGATATGCAAGGAGTAAGAATTTAATAATATGTTAGTGTTTGTCTGTGTTAAAATATTCCGGCTACTTATCTACTTAGAAAACAGGTATGTGATTAACTATGATGGCAGGGCATTAAGGAGTCTGGGACCTGCAAATTATTCTGTTTTGTGTGAGAGTGACTATGAGAGTTGTGGTAATAACCATAACGCCCAATTTCCTGACTGCCCAGACCAGCAGTTTAAAGCTGCACTGTTAGTAATGTGTGCTTTTCTTTAATAGAATCCCCATAACTACCCTCTTGTAAAAGCAGGATTTCTCAGAATCCGCTGGCACAAACTGTCCAACTCTGAAACACATATGAAACAATTCCAAGTAGTGTGAACAGTTTAGATGTAAACCATGTGGCTATAAATTAGGGGCTCTCTAGAAACTATGGGTTTAGAGATCATTGAACAGGTCTTTTGTACTAAGAGTGTAGACCTGTTTCTGGAAAAATACCGATTGAAACTATAAAAATATGATGACATAATCATGGAAAAGATGTCCTAATAGTAGTTGGCATGATTTATATATCTTAGCAATTGTAACTATGGACTCCACCCTTCTTTAGAAGACCATAACTCGTTGTGCAGTTTCTAAGTGTACATTGTAAAATGTTTTGTCCTGGCCAAAGTTAACAGATGTCTTGATATGTTTAAAAGGAAACTCAGAAACCATATTGTCAATCTAACTCAAAATCCCCACCCCCTCCAGCGGTACCCCCCCCCCCCAACCTACCACCTGCAATAGTTTTGCTTTTTTCCAATGAGGCTTTGTCTGTCTTTCAGATAGTGGCAATACACTTACATCATTTCTTCCTCTCTCACTTCTTATTTCATTTTTTTGAGAAGAGGTGGTGTAGATAAAGAAAGGGGAAATTAATTCAGATTTGAAGAAACTATACTTCCTAGCCAAACCTAGGGAATTCAGATCCTTGACATCAGTATTGCAAGAAATGTTAAAAGGACAGGAGGAGCTTCCCATCTTGTGGTGTTGAGTATGATACTCACTCATAGAGCATATGGTTATCCTCTACTAGATCCCAGTTCATCTTCACAAATTGACTTTCATTGATTTATTATCTGATAACTATATTTGCTGTTCCTTTAGGTTTTATTATGAATAAAAATATGAATAAATTTGTTTTATGCCTGCCAAAGAGTAGGCTGGAGGGAGGTAACCTGGGGGCATTGGTGGTGGGATTGGTGTTGGTATGTTGTACGCCTGAAACAACTCTGTTATGAACAACTTTGTAAATCATGGTTTCTCAATTAACATTCCTGAAAAAAAAGAAAAGAATAAAGAAAAAAAGTGAAATTAATGTTAGCGACTTGCCATGAGGAAGAGTCTTTAGATTGCTCATGGTAATCATAAGGGCACGGCTCATCTCCTTGCTTCTGTTTTCGCGTCAGCTCAGATGGGCAGATCCTGCTGATGGCGGAGCTCTCAGAGACTGGCGCGTCTCCTCCGGAGTGGTGGCTTATGCTCCCCTAGTACTGTCTAGACTCACATTTGCAGTTCTCATGAAGAATTTGTTCTAAGGCACTTGGAATTTTGTTTCTGTTTTTATATTTATTTGTGGTGGGTGAGGTGGAATAGCATCTGTGCTGTATAAATAGGTGCCCTTTTTGCTGGGGAAGAGGATGCTAGCCACACTTTAAAATATTATTCTTGGTATACTTTTTTTTTTTTTCAGCCTCCACCAGACTTCTTTTTTTGGCGGGGAGTGTGCATTTTGGATCACACCTGGGGGGTGGGGGGAGAGTGTGTTTATCTCCTGCTCTGCTCAGGAGTTGCTCCCAAAGCTACTCATGGGCCCATGCAGTGCTTGAACTGGAACTACCATCAGTGACATGCAAGGCTAGACTCTTAATCTCCCTAGACATTTTTAATGTGAAGTGTCTCTACAAGTCAAGCATATGTCTGATTATGAATTTAAAACAGTGCAACACATGTCTTATTTCCCCTGTGTTTTCAGGCTTTTTGAGTCAGTATAAGTATTGAATACATTCTTTTCAAGATTAGCCTTTAAGAACGTTTCTCTACATTTAGAGATACTTTATCTGAAAACATACTATTGCCCATATATAGAATATAACTTAGTTTACAATATAACTTATGTTCTGTTTAAGAGTAAATTTATTATCTATCAGGCATTGAACTTTGCTGATCTACATAATTTGACTCTTTTGCTAAATTTTTCTCAAATGGTAATTAAATCTTGGGAAACAGTATGCATCTAGTATCTTACCATATTATAGGATCATTTATTTAATTTTAGTTTGGGGTTGTGGATTGGGCAGTGTTTGGGGTACTCCTGACTCTACACTTAGGGATTGCTCCTGGCAGTTCTCAGGGCACTCTGGGGGATTCTGGGGATTGAACCCTGGTCGGCCATATGCAAGGCAAGTGCCCTACACACTGTACTATTGCTTCAGACCTATACTCTATTTTCTAAGTTAGTTTAATGTCTGTAAGCTGTGTTTTCATCTTAAATTATGCCATTGGATAGAGGGGAATCAGTTGACATTTCCTGCCACATGTTTGCCATTTTGATGCTGAAGATAAGCGTTTGATGCTGTTATTTTGCCTTAATCAATTCTTACCTTGTATCAGGATGTGATTCTCAGTTGTCTAGTGAAATTAATGCTTCTAAGTTATCCAGAAATATAGGGGAGGTTTAACTATCAGTCAACCATATCTTATGCTGTGACACATTAATTGAAAGAAAATTCATGATGTCATACAGATAGCAAAAAAGACTTTTGTGTCTTAGTTTCTTGCATCCCTACCTTATTGGTTTGCTTAATTATGATAAAGACAATTAAATATTTCACTATGTATGGAATAATTATGAATGAGTAAAGTAGCAAAATGACTGAAAAAATCCTCAGTGCCACTCTCAAAATAAAAGATTATAACATAATTTTTCTTTCAACAATAAAATCCCACAGACTATACACCAATGAAGCACAGAGACTATCATGCTGTCATTTCAGCATTTATAAATACCTTTACTTGGAATTTTGTCTTCAAATATCTCTTGAATAATGTATTTTGCTTTCTGTCATATATACCATTGTTTGTAATTTCTCCTAAACATATTAACCCTATTTATCAAGCAAAAAAATTTCATATGCCAGTGTCCTAAAATGAAGGTTTAGAATATTGGAGTTAAATGTGAATCAGAATTGATTTCCCTTTCTCATACTGCAAACATGTCCCTTCCTTTCTGAAATGTATTAACTACATACAATCTTTTCACATGAAATTTCACACTCTTCTTTGGCCATCTGTAATTTTAAGAGAGAAACTTTGTTATATTGAATATAGTCTGCATAATATATAAGACTGTAAACACAGATAGTTCATACTTAGAGAAAGATGGAACCATTTGTTAAGTGGCTATGTAGGTAACTTATGTATGCATTTATTCAATAGCATATAAATATAAATATTGCCTAAGTTGTAACCACAATTGGTGCTAATCATTGGTTCTTCCATGGTGACATTGATATCAATTTTAAAAAAACAGTATCATATTTTTAAATCTCCTCATAGTTAGAGGAAATATGAAATATAGTACCAAGAACATTTTTATTAATTAATTGCCCTGTTCCTCTGGATTAATTTAGAATATTATTTTTCTAGGAACAAATCCAACCCTACACAACTCTGTTACAGTCAACAGAATTGTGAAATGAACATAGATGCAATCTTTGTATCCTCCTAATATACCATTTAGGCTTGGTCAATAGTCCTCATAATAAATTTTATTGATAGCTTAGGGAAAGTCACATAAAAATCATTTCAGTTGGTTGTTATTCCTTTATAGGCTCCTTTAGTCTGGATTTTTTCCTTAGTGTTTTGTTTGTTTTTATATTGCTAATTTTTATGATCTTGAAATAATTTCATGATCACATTTCAACTTAGATTCTGAGGCTTTATCGATTCACTTCAGGTAATGAATTCTTGGCAGGTATATTGTAGAATAGATGTTGTATCCATCTCATTGTAATCTATCAGGCCTCAGTGATTTTAATTTATTCTATTAGTGATGATGTTCATTTGAATCTTTTGTTAAAGTGATTTTCAGGCTTTTCTACCACAGAGTTACTGTTTGCCTCTTCTAAATAGTTAGTATTTGAAACACTAAACAATCCTATTCCTCATTAGACTTTTCATTTTTTAATTTCTATGCATATCATCATAGTTTCTTAATTTGTCCAGTAAGTTATAATCAGGTTACTTTGATCATTTATTTTAATTGCCAAGACTAGACTGGATGGAACTGCTTCCAGGTGACTCTTATGGCCCTTTGATTCAGGACACTTGTCATTTTTTTAATCATTTGCTTTCTGGATTTGTGCCATGTCCCGAGTGGCTAAGTTGAACAGGATCCCTGAGGCAGAGGGAAAAGGGCAATGGGGTAAGGAGGGCTGACAGGCAGTGCTCATGCAGCATCTTTATTGAACAAGCAACAGACTTTTATATGTCTCCAGAAGGAAGCAGACATTAAAAAAATATACAGGAATGTTCAGGATATGTAAGTTTAGAATGTACTGGGTTTCTAGACGTCAATGATGTTTTTCTGTAATTACATTGTTTGAATGATATTTTCCTTGGTTATATATTGATACACCTTAGCTATAAGAACGAGGAAAGAGCCCGCTAGAAAAACAAGAAAGTCGGCCTGAGATTGTGTAACCCCAAGACAATGGTTTCTAATAAACCAGCCTTTAGACAACACGTCTCCAGGACAAGAACTTTCTCAATATTAACTAGCACAGGCTCCCGACAGATTTGCAATAATGTGTTTCAGGTTTTTCTTGTAGTTTCTTAATCTAACTCTAATTTTAGCCTTTTTCTCTTAGATGTCTTGGTTCTTTTAGTTGGAGAATGTTATTCAAAAACCAAGATCTGGGCATACTCCTGGCTCTTTGTTCAGGACCCCTCTTGGCGATGCTCAGGGAAGCCATTTGGGGTTCCAGGGATGGAACTGGGTCAGTCGTATGCATAGCAAGTGCCTAACCCTCTATACTATCTCTCCAACCACTACCCACTTGAAAAACTCCACTCTATGTTATCAAACTATCACTGCTTTCCTCATCCCACTATAGGGATGACCTGCAACATCACCCTGCCTTCCCATGTGGACTTCGTCTTCACCCCATCCAACTTCCAGTACCCCATTGAGGACACAGTCTCATGCTCCCATATACTCTTTTCCTCCTGTTTTGTAGAGCCAACCCTTGGTGCTGTGCTGCCTGCAGATACTAGCACTTTCATTGCCTTACAAGGATTCTGCCTCCTAGTCCTGATAACTTGCTTATCCCATCCACTCTTGTAGCTTGACTACCTAATAATAACTTGAGCAAAAATGTATTCATGGTAGAGGCAAGGAGCAATTTTAAATGATCCATTATTAATATTTTAGCTTCAGTACTTACAAAGAAAGAATGAAAAATATGATCACTGAGTGTTTTAAGTAATGGTGAGGCTTTAAGTAACCTCACCTCTCTTTTCTGAGCCCCTCCCTGCCCCCAGACCTCAGTTTTTCAGTTTTGATTATTGCATGATAGATGCTTACTTTGGTTTTTGATTGTAGGTAATAATTAACTCTGGGCCTTCTGTAGACATTCCATATATCTCAGCTGCCTCTTCAATTTTCTCCAGTGTGTGTGTGTGTGTGTGTGTGTGTGTGTGTGTGTGTGTGTGTATGTGTTTTGTGTCTGGTAAGGCTGCAATTGAGTGAAATCTCATTTCATTATAGCCACCAAAGCAGGAGATTGTAGCCTTTTCTGATCACCTCTTGATGACTTACTTAGATATCAGTTGCTTCCTGGGCTAGATTCCAGACTTAATAACATGCTAAGCAACCTGGCCTGGTGTGGGAATGCTGGTGTTTTTTGTGTGGCTACAAACATTCTCAGCTCTTCAGCTTAGACTTGGTGTGACTTAATTTCAAGGTTAAAGGAAGATTAGGGCGCAGGGAATTACAGAAGGCAATTTTGGATACTTGAAGCCTAAGGTAGTCCTTTCAGGCTTTTTTGTGCTAACTGTAGTACCTAATTATTCTTCTTTGGGGAATGCCCCAGACTATAGTAGAAGTTCATAGCCATTTAGTGTTCTGTTTACATTCAGATAAGATACAGCTAGGAGGGGCCTGAGAGATGGTACAAGAGTTAAGACTGTTGTCTTGAATGTCCCATCTTAATTTGTTCCCAGTACTGCATGTAGTTCAGATGGGGTCAATCCACCTCAGGGCAGAGCCTGGAGTAAACCCTCAGCACAACAACTGGGTGTGGCGCCAATCCCTTCCCTCAAAGTAATGCTCTTAAATTTGGTTTCAGCCTAATCTATAAGTCAGGCCCTCTGTTTCTGTCCATTAATCAAAGCTATGCCATCTGTCACTGTCACTGTCACTGTCATCCCGTTGCTCATCAATTTGCTCGAGCGGGCACCAGTAACATCTCCATTGTGAGATTTGTTGTTACTGTTTTTGGCATATCGAATACGACACGGGTAGCTTGCCAGGCTCTGCCGTGCGGGCAGGATACTCTCGGTAGCTTGCCGGGCTCTCTGAGAGGGATGGAAGAATAGAACCTGGGTCAGCCGCGTGCAAGGCTAATACCCTACCCGCTGTGCTATCGCTCCAGCCCCTATGCCATCTAACATAAATAATATTTTAAATGTGAAAATTTTTATTCTTAAAGTTTTCCTATTTATAGATTTCAGCTTTACTTGTATCTGTGATTATTAAAATAATATTTTGAGTAGTTTACTAGTTAATTTGCAATGATTTCCCCAAAGTGAGAAATTCCTGGCTCTTCTCAATAAAGCCAATACCATGAACGTTCAAATCTGATTATTATCAGTGACACGTAGACCATAAACCGAGTTTTGTACTCATTTCACAATTTGAAAGTGGTAATCTTAACTGGGCCCTCTGCATTTCGTTATACCTACTGCCTGCCAGGCCCTTTGACTCAGAGGCCTCTGGGTGTGGCCAGAGGAACTCAGTAGGCTTATTTCTAAGTTATAAACCAAAGATCCAACCTGTCAGCAAGAGCATAGTCATCTGCTTGTGGATATTCATTGAACACTGCCTGGGCTCAACATATTGCTAAGTAAGTAGCTGAACATGGTATTGGTTTATATGTTTTAAAGATTACTCTGGCTGTAATCCTTGGAATAGAGAAAGGGAAACATGCTGAACGGACCATGCTGAGATGTGCAGGTAGCAGACACTGACATAAGGGGAGAGAAGTGAGGTGGAAAGGAGGAAATCATATTGGATCGAGTGTGATTCTTAAACGTCCCAGGGTTGTGATTCTCTTAACTCATCAACTGAATGTTTTGGATCCCTCCAAAGAGAGAAATGCTCATGGTTTATGCTCATAGGAATAATTACAGAAATTAGAGGAAGAGCTTTTCCGGGCTTACTGAAATTCAGAAACGTGGGGCACTGGCTTGTGGTCCTTGGGGGTCTTGGTGGTCTATGAACCCATTTTTGAGAGTTTTGGTTCAAGCGGGGCTGATACAGAAAAGATCCAGAGAAGAAGTGGTGGGTTTTGAGACTTGAAGGAGGAAGAAAGTTTGAACAGGGCATGGAGGGAGAGTTATTTTCAGACGCATGGACAATCTACAAAATTTGGACCTTTATAGATTTTCATAAATTGTGTTTTAGGAAACATAAAGTTTGAGTCTGAAAAGAAATTAGTGTCTGGGTCTAAAAACATCTTTTGACCTTATGTATTAGGTTCCATGAAATATGTGCCAGAGACATATACTTTAGTCACTATTATTTCTTGGTATTTTTAAGTATGGCAGTGACAAAAAGACAGTGAGATGTGTTCATGTTTCTGTGAACTGATAGTGATTGCTTTCTTGTACCAGCAGTTCCAGTATTGGGATTAAAAATAGTGTAAGGGTCAACATTTGCTTACATAAGATCAAAAAAGCAATCGGCAGGCCTTGCATGAGGCCAACTCAGGTTCAATTCCTCCACCCCTGTCAGAGAGCCCTGCAAGCTACTGAGAGTATCTAGCCCCCACACAGAGCCTGGCAAGCTATCCGTGGTGTGTTTGATGTGCCAAAAACAGTAACAAGAAGTCTCACAATGGAGATGTTACTGGTGCCCACTGAGCAAATCGATGTGCAATGGGATGACAGTGACAGTGACTCACTGTGAGATTACAAAGCCACTCATGATTTGGTTTTAGACATACATAGTTTCAACACCAGTCCCTTCATCAGTGCCCACTTCTCTACACTGATTTCCCCTTTCCTCATATTTCCTACCCACCAGTCTGACTCTAGAAGTGGCACTTTTTCAATATGTAAGTTTTTGCGCTATGCTTTACAGAACTGTTGCAGATAGGATTTCATACTACCACCTTGAGCCACCACCTCCTCCTTCGAGCTAAATGCTTCTTTCCATCGTTGTCATTGCTCAAATGCACACTCCATGGTTCCTGAAGTAAAATTCATGACTTTCTCCCTAAGACTGACTATTGCAATACCCAATTCCTTGAAGTGACAGAACTTGTTCCATCTGCCATGCTGAGCTACAGTGAAGTTAGCCAATTCTCCCATTTGCCTTGAAAATCTAATAAAATGGTGATGTGAATTGTACCCAGTGTATCTTAATGTTTTTTCACAAATTTCTCTACCATTCAAATTTTGACATCTTATTTTCTGAAAGGAATTTTATGCAAGGATGATACTATCTCAGCATGAAGCCATTTATCCTCTTGCCACTAAAGAGTAATGAGGGATTATAGTACATGTTTTACATTTTTACAGTTTATAATAATTTTAAAAGATATGACTTAAATAATATGTGATAACTACACAGAAATTAAGACTCTTATTTAGGAAGCCTACATAGTAAGTTCCTAAATTGCCATTCCAAGCACATTTGGTAGGGAAAATGTCAAAAGAAATGAGTTTTAGAAAAGTAATGCATAGGATATGTACAATATGATGAAGTCTATGAGTAATGAATAGTTTTGTTTGATCAACTGAGATATTTATATTTTCTTCATGGTTTATTTTAGTCTAATGTTGCACTCCAATATGGAATATTATATAAATAAAAACTTGTAAAAATTATCAGTGGAGAATTTGGCTTCCTGATTTGAATTTTCACAATAAGAGAAGTTAGCCAGAAATTGTGTAAACTATAAAACTACTTTAAAATAAGTTTAAAAATAGTTGTGACTTCTTAGGATTTCAACATTGTGAGTTATAAAAATATATGCTTAGTAAGTTAGATGACAAAATAACTAATTCTCGTATATTATATTTAGTCTTTCTCTATAGGTCCTGGCACACAACTCCCCAAAGTCTTGGGATTTCTTAACTGTTGAGAGTATGAAAGAAATTTAACTTTTGGAAAACATCCCAAAGTGGGGTCCGCTTGCCAGATAAACATATAGAAGATGTCATCTCCCTAATTTGTGGGGAATGAAACTGAGTAGCTACAGAGTCCATCAGTCATGCTTTGTGCATCTCTTCCATTGACTGTTCCTGAGTTATGTTCTTTGGAGGTCTTGTGAATAAACTGGTTTTCTGAGTTCCATGGACTTCTTTAGCAATGTAATTGACCTGGAAGAGGGAGTAGTAGAAATCTCTGATCTATAGTCAGTTGGTCAGATGCACAGATAATAAACTGAACTTAAGGCCATGATTGGGAGTGTAGGATAGTATAAGTAGACAACCTGTGATATCTAATAGTAATTAAGAATATAAAGTGAAAAAATTGTGCTTGGATTCCAGGATGCCCTGTGAAAATTGCCTTCTGTGGGAACCCTATACATACACACACATACACGCACATGCACACGCATGCACACACACGTGTGTGCGCACACACACACATACGCTCATATTCATACAGTCACACATACATGCTTGTATCACTCAAACTGGGATTGGGTTCAAAACCTTGTACAGGGGAGGAGGAAAGGTAGCTTTCTTCTTGCATTAATTTTGGTAAAATTAGGTCTTGATAACTATATCTCACTTAGCTTTACATTGTGACTGGGTGTTCTATTTTGTAATCTTGATTTGAGCTATATAATTTTAGAATAAGATAACTGGTAAAGTGTTCTGAGGTTTATATGAGAGGACTGAATATAAGACATATCAGAGTTGTAGAGATAACACAATGAAATTTAGTGTCAATCATTACCTCATCAAATGCTGGCAGCACTAATAAATATGCTTCTCAATATGTAGGATAGTGATAATAGAATGTAATCTATACTTTCCTATAATTAGAAATGGAACTGGAAGCAGATGCCACAATTTTAGCTTCCATATTATTTTCTGAAGATTAGCAGCTCCCAAATCTGATTGAACATATGAATATGAATATCATCAAGGGAAATGTCTTGGTATTTTTTAAATTTCTGTGTGCATAATCTTTTCAAGGAACTAAAATAAGTGGGTTGATAATGGTGCTTGGGATTTTGAATGTATATAAGATAGCCTATATAAATATACATATTTGTGTATGATTTATAATACTTATTTAGTGGTATTTGTAGTTATAATTGTGCTCTAAAGATGTTTTCTTTTATTTGACACATGACAAAATGGATTGTGTTCTAGAAATTTTACTACATACAGAGATTCATGCAACTGCTGCCTCAAACACCATTCAAACAACTCTATCACCTTAAGAATACTTTTTGTTTTGCATCCTTGTGACGTTGTCTTTCTGTCCCTAATTCTTATAACCTACTGAGTTCTTCTCCTTAATGGTCTTGTCCAGAGCAATAGATAAATGGAATCATATGGTATATCATCTTTGAAACTGGCCTCTTTGACTCAACATAAAGTCTTTGAGCTTTATCTGTCTTTTGAGTATATCAATAGTTAATTCTTTTTTATTCCTGAATAGTATTCCATTCCAGTGGTATGACCCCAGAATTTGACAAGTGGTAGTTTTTTAAAACATTAGCAATACATGGAATCTGAATCCTATCAGTGAACTTTTTATACTTCAATAAATGCATTGATTACTATGCATATATGTGTTGTTTACAAAAATAACACATGATTCTATAATATCCTGCACTGATTATTTAAAAATTATTGATTTCTGGAGACATGCAGATCTTCCAGACATTTATACTTCATTATACAGCATCAGAAAAATTTTATTTATTAAAGTCATTATCAATCTCATCAGCAAAGTCTTTGACTTAACTAGTTTTCCAGATCTTAATTTCTTTGAAAAAAATACCAATTTCTCTTGAATTGATAAGTTCACTTAATTTAAGACAATATCTGCTGACTTACCAAATATGAATTTTTTTTCACTGATTGCTCTTAGAGGGGCCAGATATTGTATAGGGATTGAGGCATATACCGTGATGCAGCTGATCCCAGCTTGGTCCCTGACACCTTATATTCTCTCAAGCAATTGCTCGATGCTTTCTTGGAGTCCTGAAAGCATAGTCAGGTGCAGCTCTGGTGACTCCTGATGCCACTCATGCACCATGAGCCTCACTAATCGCATCACACAGGGTTCAGGCAGCACTACATTTCTGTGCGGTGGCTTTGGATGACGGGCCTGATTGGCAAAAGATTTCCAGGTAGGAACCCCAGAACACCTGAACACTACTTGGAAAACCCCACTCACACACACACACACAGAGCAAAATGGTATTCTATAAAAAAAGTAACTAGTTCAATTCACAATCTTTCAGAGTCTGTTTCTTGTTTCCATGATAACCTGACATTTTGTTGATATTAATACTGATATAAGCACACATTATTTTATGCATGATTCCCATTTTCACATTGAATGTTTAAAATATTTTACTAAAAACTGACTTAACAAAATGTACTATTTTATCAAAGATAATCATTTTAGTTATTATGTTTTTATTTTGGGGCCCCACCTGGTGGTGGTCACGGTTTATCCCTGCTCTGGGCTCAAGGATGACTCTTGGCAGTGCTCAGAGGAACCATTTGTGGTGCCAAGGATCAAACTTGGGACAATTGTGTGCAAGTCTAGGGACTTGCCCCTGCGCTATCTCTCTGTCCTTCAAAGATATTCTTAAGATAATTTTTTTAAACTAGGAATTTGGTGGTAAAGTCAAGAAATACTAGTATAATTTAGTGCCACTGCCTTTAGTCATCTTTATTCATAAGATACCAGCAAAATTTATCCACTATATAATAAATCAACAAGTTAAAAAAGATGAAAACAAAAAACCTTAGTAATAATATGAATAGCATTTTGACTTTACAGACCTGCTGAGACTATTTCAGAACCCTACAGGACATATAGATTAAATTTGGAGAGTTGCTAGTTACTTTATGTTTCAAATTGGTTCAGAGAATACTATCATTAGGAAAATAAAGTCCTATGAGGGGTAAAAAATGAATATTAGGATTATTTATGCATGAGTAGGCATGGATGATGGAGGCTTGATTTATGTCTTTTAGTGGCCAGGTCAGCTAAAAGTCATCCATCTACATTCACGTAGGTAAACCATTATTGACCAAAGTCAGGATGGCGCATATTTTACCCTAGAGAATTTCAAGACAGAATACTGTCTGTTAAAACATTTGCTATTTCATTCTGAAATGTCTGAAAGTAAAACTCAGATCAAATGATTTTATGAAGTATAATGATTTATGGTCCCAAAGGATATGGTGACTTATATCTCAAAGTTTAGTTGTGTTCATTTCAAACTTTCTTTAAGATCAAAGTTTCCAATATCTCCAAAAATTCAATTTTGTTCTAAATCAGTCTTCAGTTTTATATGATTTCTGAAAGCCCCTCACTAGATGTTGTTCTTAATAACTTTCAAGTCAGAATTGAATCAAATTCTTTGAGACTCTCAGTGCTGCTAAATAAGATACATAGGGCTGAAAAAAGGCAGAAACCAATCTTGATTAAGAAAATACAAACACACAAGGCTTAACCTGTAACAGCATGTTAGTAATCTCTTCTACAAGGGCTTAATGGCCCCTTGGTGACATATAACAATTTGCACACACCTTCTTCTAAGGAAATATATTTTATCATTTTTAGCAAATTATAACAAGCAGTGTAAACTAAATTATTCAGGGCCTGCTATAGAGGCAGGCTTGAGAGATGGTTGGGAAAATTGGAAATCATGGTGGTGGGGGAGGTACACTGGTGGTGGGGTTGCAGTTGGAATATTGAGTACAGTAAATCATGAACAACTTTAGAAAAAAAGAAAAGAGGCAAATGGTCACTTAGTTAGGCCCCATTCCACCTATATAGAAGGTAACTCAGACTCTACTAACCTGTGTTCTCTGTCCTTTCTATACTTCGAACATGGCATATAAGAACTCAGCCTTCCCTGCGGCTCACCAACTGTCAGGGTAGGGCCAGTTTGCTCTGTTGGAAGATTTTGTGACAGGGATAAGAAGACCATGTCTTCATTTTATATTCACTCCTTGATACCTTTGTATCTAGATACTATATAATCTGGTTTAAAATACCAGAAATAAATTATGATTGTTTAGAGACCAGATAAGTCTTGAATTTTGTTCTGTGCATGTGTAACATAATACTGTAAGAGAACAAAATCAAATCTTAAATAACTATTTATAAAACGGACACTTCTAGGAGTACATTTCTACTTCACTAAAAGTTGATGCTTTATCTCTTTGAATTTGAAGCTATAGGAGAGTTATAAATTACAGTTATCATCATCAAAAGAAATAATTGCTGGACAAATTAACAGACGCTCAAATGTATCTTAGTCTGTATAGGCTCTTAGTCTGTAGAGAGACTTTAAAAGGGCTTTTATTTTCATGCAGTTTTGACTCTAGAAAAAAACATAAAGTACCTTCATGGGGAAGGTAGATATAAGAATGGCAATTCAAAGGGAGTGATGTGACAGTAGCTAAAACTGGACTATTGAAAATAATCAAATGCCATTTCTTCAAACTGAAAAATAAAGGAATGCGATTGAATATATAAAACCCGATAGCAAATAGCTAGGACTGAGAACACTGGGTCATCAAATCCTTAAAACAAGTCACAAATAAAATCTTTGATTTCTAAAGAAAAATAATATACTGCTGGTTTTTTAAGCATTCTTTGGGCAGTAGTCGTATTGTAGAAGCCATTGCCATGATAATAGCACAGACCTCTTTGATAAAAAGAAAAGATTAAAAGAGATTTTAGGAAAATTCATTTTTAAAGGTGTAATGATACAATTTAATGGAAAAATATCTTTGGAAATTAAATTTTATTCATTGGCTAACTACTTATTAGAAAAGAGAATTTTGAGCCAAATAAGCTATGAGTTTGACCTAAGTGTTAATTATCATACATAACTCTATCAAGCTAAAATTAAAATGTTGTTTTTTTGTAGCTCTACTTGTTTTTTCAATTTACCCATTATAATACCAAATAAGACATCCCGCGTTTACTTGGTTTACCCCACTGCTGACTCTGAACTAGTTTAGGTATTTGTGTACCCTATTACCACTGTGCTTCCCCACCCCACCACCAATATTCATCCCATTTAACAGTTGGCTGAATTTCCAGTTTGAATCTATCTTCCGTGGTAATTGTTTCCAATTTTTTTGTTTGGATCAATTTTATATCATATTGAAAACAATAGTACACGGTTCATGTAGCACCTATATCCTTGCTGATCTAACTTTTATTTATTTATTTTGGGTCACATCTAGAGATGCTCAGGAGCTACTCCTAGCTCTGCACTCAGGAATGACTCTTGCTGGTGCTAAGAGGACCATGTGAGATCGAACCTGGGTCAGCCACACCTGCAAGGCAAAGGCCCTACCCGCTACTATGGCTCCAGTCCTGACAGAATTTTTTGACTTTTTTTTTCACATTAGCATTAGCTCTTTTAAAATAAAATATTTGATTTAAAATAAAATATTTGATTTTTGTTTCATGTATGACTATAAAACAAAGCTCTCAGAAGCGCGTGGCTGCATTTGTGGTTATAGCCTAGTTCTCCCTCTCGGAGAACATGGGTAGGTAGTGAGCATCCTACCCACTCAGCAGAGCCTGACAAGCTCTCTGTGGCTTATTCGATATGCCAAGTACAGTAACAATGATGGGTCTCATTCCCCTTACCCTGAAAGAGCCTCCAATGCATCACCATGGGAAATGCAGCACCACTGGGAAGAACAAGTAAAGAGAGGCTGCTAAAATCTCAGGGCTCGCACAAATGGAGACATTACTGGCGTCCACTCTCCACTCAGAGCAAATCGATGATCAACAGGATGACAGTGATACAGTGATATGCTATGCCTATACATTTGTGCATTACCAGTTAGCACATATGAGTATATAAATATATGCTCGTGCTTAACCATTTGAAAACCATTGTAGACATCAAGACTTCACCCCAAATACTTGTATATGGCTATTCTGAGAACAGGGCACCTTCAACAGCCCCTCTTGGAGTACTGGTACAGCAGTATTGAAAGACTGTTCGTGTATGACATAGTTCACTCATATTTTCCTTGTTATCCCAATAATAATTTTTGAATCATTTTCTACTTATTTTTATTTAAGATCCCTTTTTTATAATTCAGATTTATATATTGCATTTAGTTGTCATAATGTACGTCTCTTTTATCTCATTTAAACTAATCTGGTGTTTAGGTTTTTAAAAGGTTTTGTTGGTGATACTACTGCTCAGCATAAAAATATTTTTAAAATGTCCCATCTTATTATTTTGCATAATTCACTTTACCTTTTTCTTGGGATTTGATTCAACAAATATATTTGGCACAATAGTCCACAGGTAATACCATGTCTTTCCCGGTGTCTCTCTTCAGGAGACATAGAACATCAGCGTATTTCATTACTGGTGATATAAAGTGGTGTTTGCATGACTGTTACCTTGTCCATCCACCCTATTCAACTAAAATATATTATGTATAGAGATACTTTTATTCTACATGAGGATCATTTTCCCCACTTTCTTTTATCTGTTTGTTTTAATATTTGCTGAAGATTGTTGTTTGAAGTAGTTATTACCATATGGCTGTAAAATTCTGATTTTTCTCTTTCGCTGCTTTTATGTATTTATTTGATTTGCTACATATTCCTCATTCTCCTCAAATATAATTTAATATCACTGTGTAGTTATGAATGTGCTTTATAAATTCACTGTTATCATCTTTTCCCTCTGTATTGATGTTCAAATTATACTAAATTTGACACTAGACCTTTAGAGTTCACTTCTGTATTTTTTGCACATGATTCTCATCAGTTAGAGCATTTTGTCTATGGTGCACCTATGTACTTCAGACTTCATTTATACTTACCTGGCCCCAGATGCCTAGTTTCTTTCAGTCATAGTATTCAGAGATTCAGTTCTAGAGACCAAGTATTATTATTGCTACTGTAGTGTCCTGGCATCTAGCCTTTCAGGATATAATAGACTACAAAAACATACATACATGTACATAAGTATGCCTATATAACTTCAATATGTTTATAGTACTGCTAAACTGCTGCCATTATTCATACCAGCATTTATATAAAATAAAATTTCCTTTTATATATGCATCTTTTACTCTCAAGTGAGAATCCTTATAACCCATAATATCAGTATCTTTACTTATTTCTTTATTCTTATAATGCACACAAAATAGTATAATATTTCCCACAATAACTGACTTTCAGTTTCAAGATTTCCTTCCTGTATTTTCTTTTAGTCTTTAGAATGTACATTTCTCATGTATAGTCAGGACATTAACAAAAGAGTTTTATGTATATTGATCCATTTACTTTTTTTCTCCAATCAACTTGATACATGTTTAGATTTACCTGGTTTTACTTGTTTTTGTGGGGCAGGGGATGTTTTGGGTCACACTTGACTGTGCTCAGGGCTTTCTCCTAGTTCCCAGATCACTCTTGATAATGCTCAGATCATGTTGGAATCAAACGAGGTGTTCATGTGCAGAGCAAGTGACTAACCCCCTGCACTGTCTCTCCAGCCCAGTTTCCTTTATTTCTTGTAGTCTATTTAAGAGTTTGATTTCAGTGCTCTTGAATTAATCAAATTTTGAATATGCGAAAATAATGCTGCCTTTAAACATCAGGGAACCTAAATGCAACATTTTAAATTACATAAAAACACACTGTTATCACCATATACCAGATCTGAATATAAGCTAGAAAAGCATAAATAATTTTTCTTCTTATACAAATAAAGATTTACCATTTTATTACTACATGTTCAGGATTGATAAGATTTTATCCAAGAATAATAATACTGCAAGACAGTATAGAGCTGGAGGTAACAGATTTTCTCTGGAATTAGATTGCTGGTGGGGAAACCCTGGCCTGAACTTCTTCCGCACCAGCTAGTTACAGCCCAATAGTGTTCATCATCGTTCAGTGCCTTTTCTTCATGTTTAAGATGCCAAAACTTTAGCAATTTATGTAAAGGACTTAGCTTAGTGCTGGATGGATATAGTAAATGCACATTAAGTATTTCCTGTGGTTTTAATACCAGTGTGCTGCTGGTATAAATTTTTGGACACTATGTATGGGGCATCCAGAGTCTAAATACTAAATTGTCTCAGAAACATTATGGGGTGGGTGATGGGAGGGTTTATGATTTTGGTTTTTGTTACTTTCTAGTTTCACTCCTTTTTGTTATTTTTTAAGAGAGAGATAAAGAGATTGTGTGTGCCTGTGTGTGAGTGTGTGTGTGTGTGTGTGTTGCTTGGGTGTAAGTCAGAGGCTTCACACATTCAAGGTGAACATACAAGCAAACACTATACAGGCAAACACACATATAGGCAAATACTTTATCACCAAGCTACATCCTTAATCCTCATCTCAATGCTTTACATTTTTAAAGTTTTAGACGTTTTGGCTAGGGAATAACTTTGTCCTTATTTTGAAGTATCTAGAAAATAAAAATTTTATTAAAATAAATATATAATATGATATTTTAAAATTGTGTAATGTTTACATATTTAAATAATGAATATTCAAATGTATTAAAATTAATATGTATAAAATATAACAAAAATTAAAAATTCCTTCTGCAAAGCCCTGGTCAGTTGCTGCTGGTTCCGGGGCATTGTGTTTCTGTGTGGTGCTCTGATCACCCAGACATCTGCTAGAGACCTGGATCTGTAGCTTTAGGGAAAAAAATCTCCACTATACCTAATAATGGCGCTGGAAATTTTCCTGATCTGTTTACTGTCAGCTCCCAGACTCGATAGGCACAGCAAATTATAACTAAAGCACTTAACCAAAATAACATATAGAAATCAATTGTTATTTTTTTCAGATTTCAACTTTATTGTTCTTAGGTTACTCCAAAAGTAGTTATATCTTAGCTCTGAACTCAAGGATCACTCCTGGCTGAACTTAGAGGACCTTATGGGGTGTTGGGGGTCAACTCTGTGTCAGCCACATCCAAGGCAAGCACCTTACCTATTGTACTACTCTCCAGCTCCAGAAGTATTATTTTAAATTGTTGCCAATACAATATCTCAGTGTTTTCATTTACGTCTTTACTAATAGAAAATATATGCTACTTTCATGATTTTTTTTCTTTAAGTCTTAATCATCTTTTTTAATTACACTGCTTTGTATTTCGTTACTCTGGACTGGAGCAATAGCGCAGGTAGGGCATTATCCTTGCGTGCGGCTGACCCGGGTTTGATTCCTTCCTCCCTCTCGAGAGCCCAGCAAGCTACTGAGAGTATTTCACCCGCAAGTCAAAGCCTGGCAAGCTACCCGTAGTGTATTCAGTATGCCAAAAAAAGTAACAAGTCTCACAATGGAGACATTACTGGTGCCCACTTGGACAGATTGATGAGCAACGGGATGATAGTGACAGTGATATATGTCATATATTTTTATCAGAAAAAATTTTTATAAGCTTAAGATTCACAAGCCTGTCAATTTTACCAAAGAGTTTAGATAAGAGAAAATTTCTTATCTACTATTATTAGTTACTTATTACACAGAGGGATTGTTTTACAACTCAAAATAAAGTTTACAGTTGTGTAGTAAATTAGTTTTACTGTTTAATGGAGATAATGTGAAGTACCTGGAAATTTCTGATTTATTATCTGTGCACACTGACATCACACAAAGATGGGAATAAAGAATCAAAGTATAGTTCAAAGGACTGTTAAAGGGATCCAGACAGAAATGTTTAAATGTTTTAATTAACTTGGAGGGGCCGGAGCGATAGCACAGCGGGTAGGGCGTTTGCCTTGCACGCGGCCGAACCGGGTTCGATCCCCGGCATCCCATATGGTCCCCTAAGCACTGCCAGGAGTAATTCCTGAGTGCAAAACCAGGAGTAACCCCTGAGCATCGCTGGGTGTGACCCAAAAAAAGCAAAAAATAAATAAATAAATAAATAAAAATAATTAACTTGGAAAAGAAAATTCTGTGCAGTGATTCTCTCTAGTCAGTAAAATTAAATCTTGAACTTTAGGGCCCTCATATGAATAGACCCTTGTAAGACCTTGGGAGAAACCTGCATAGTATGATCTGGTGGTACTCTGTTTTTGTACTATTTGCTAAGTTATTTTAGCCACAGTTGGTGAAGAGCACTGTTTCTTTTTTGTTGATTTTTGGGTTTTGGCATTTTTTTGGGGGGGCTTGGGACACACCCAGCAATACTTAGGGGTTATTCCTGATGTTTTGCTCAGGAATATTCTTGGAGGTGTTTGGGGGACAATATGGGATGCTGGGGATTGAACCTGGGTCGGCCGTGTGCAAGGCAAACGCCTTACCCGCTGTACTTAGCCTCCAGCCCAAGCACTATTTATTTCTATCCCAAATTCCCCTCCATCCCATTTTTCTCAAGTTTAGTAGAATTTAAGATACTTTTGCTCACAAACGACAAAGTGATGGAGATGTATTTGCTTTGAGATCAGTGGACTCTTCACAGGTCGTCTGTTTCTTCTGTGTATAATTAAACTACTTCCATCCTTCTAGGGGCAAAAATGGCTTCTAAGTTCCAAACATACTTAGTTGGAAGCAGTGCCAGAGGCAAAGTTGTGTTATTAGTATATCCTAGTGTACCTGGCTCTGAAATTATATTTACAGTAGGGGAGAAATGATGATTGAAATGTACAGAACCATAAGCCAATGTGTACAGTTTCTTTCAATCATCAGATATTAATTTCTAATTGGATTATTTCATTCTAACTGATCTCCTGTCACAATACAACTTGCCTCTTATTAAAAGAAAATCACTGTATCACTGTATCACTGTCATCCCGTTGTTCGTGGATTTACTAGAGCAGGCACCAGTGACATCTCTATATGCCACAGGTAGCTTGCCAGGCTCTGCGCATGCGGGCGGGATACTCTTGGTAGCTTGCCAGGCTCTCCAAGAGATATATTTGTATACATATACACATATATATATGTATACATATATAGACATCTATCTATCTATCTATCTATCTATCTATCTATCTATCTATCTATCTATCTATCTATCTATCTATGATTTGTTGCCTACTGTCTAAACTCCATCAAATATGGTGTGGTAATTGTGGAAAATGGGTGGGAAGCCAAGCAGTCTGGAAAGTGACCTGGAGCATGGTTGGGTAGTGGAGATCGGCTGTGGGAGCTGGGTCCCTTGGGGCAGGGAGGGTTCTCACCTGCCCTCCCTCCCGAGGCGCCCCAAGTGAAAACAGCCTCACAAGGATTTCCATTGGAGGAGCAGCTGTTGAGATCTGGAGGGTGGCCATGAGGAGATTATCTGGTGCCGGCAGGGTGTGGCAGGGTGTGGCTCATGGATGTGATGCCTGGGTCACCAGAGATTGGGGGATAGCAGGCAGAGGAACTCTGCTTTTGGGTCCTGTTGAGTCCAGAGTTCAAGGTCACAAATTTCCGCATTATCTGGGTTCTGTGGGACTTTGCCCATGCATGAGGCTTGGCCTGAGCATCTGGAGAGCTGTGTGGAGCGTGGCGCGGTTGGGTAGTGGAGGTCGGCTGCTGGGGTGGGTCCCTGGGGCAGAGATGGTTCTCACCCGCCCCCTTCTGGGGTGCCCCAAGTGAAAACCATGGCGCAGAGTCCCTAAAAAATTATACTAGAAAATATACTGGAATATAGAATGATGGGGGCATCACAGAGATTCTCTTTTGATGAGAATTTCTTAAATAACATACAATTTTCAAGTAAGAACAAACTATAGGAATCATATAGCTAAGAGTAAGTTTATGTCACAAGCTTTTATGAATACTAACTATCATTCAGAGAAAGCTTATTATCCATATTAGAGGGAAGAATAATTTTCTTCTGAATATTCAAAAAAGTGATATCATATACACAAAAATACTCTATGAAAAGGTGATCAAAGATTTAGTTACCTATTCCTTAAATATGTTGCTTATTTAAAATTATGGATTTTATATTTTATAAGTTTTATCATTTTAGTTTTTTTCATTTACAATTTGCAGTATTTTTTCTTTGGTTTATTCAATTGTCTAATTTTATATTCACAAATGTATTTCATTTACTAAAAGAAAATTCTCTTTCAGTTTTAGATTCCAGGTTCCATGAAATTTGAATTTCTCTAATTCTTGAACACATCTTTGATCTGATCCTCTACTAGTATATATAAGATAGCCTAATTTTATATCATAATTTTGCATATAATATGTTTGAGATGATCACTAACTAGTTAGGTCATGGTGAAGATTGTATTTTAGTCATTTAATGTTGGTCCTGTAACAAAATGAGTTTTCTTCCAAAAAATAAAAATTCAGATGCCAGCTGCCAGTGAATGCTCCAAGTATTCTAGTTAAGAACTCTCCTGAGTGAGACAGAATCAATTTAAATGGGGCAGAACCACTTTCCATAGTAAGAAATCAGCCTCTGTAGAAAAATGCCTGTTTTTAGGACATGGGCAAGAAAGAGAAGAAATCAAGGAAGTTCTCAAAAGATACTAGATTCATGTCAAAGAGATATGAGAAGCAATTTGAAAGATCCAAAAAATATGATAATAATTTCTGAAATCTATTAAAACAAATAAAACATATTATAATTCATAAATACCTAGAAGAAATTATAACTGAAAATCTTGATTTTTTTTGAGAATATGGGCACATAAACTCAATCTAAAAATTGGTTCATAAATGGAATAAAAATTTATCCTTCCTTTCCTGAAAAACTATAATTTAGGTGAACCAAATAGTTGATAAGAACAATTGTTTTGCACAATGGGAAAAGTCCAATCAATAAATGCAAGGAATTGAAAGAATTTAGCTACCACTGGTTTTGCTGATATAATCCAGTAAAATGTTCAAATGTTCAATGGCTTCCCAAAGCATTTGGTGAAAGGTTGATAGGGGATCTTCATATGAAATCAGTTAGGTGTCTGAGAGATAATACATTGGGTAGGGTGTTTACTTTGCACTTGGATGACTGGGTTTGATCTCTGGCGTCACATATAGTCCTGTAAGACTTCCAGGAGCAATCCTTCAGCACAGAGCCAGGAGTGAGCCCTGAATTCTATCAGATGTGTGCCACAAAATTAAAAAAAAAAAGACATGAATCTGGAGTGAAGGAAATAGCTCGGGTTGCTGGAGGCAATCTGCATTCTGGATCCCTGATTTAATCCCTGGTACCAGAAAGCCAACAAAGCAGCATTCCCTGAGCAATATCTGCCCAAGAACCACCAGGAACTACTGCATAGCACTGAGTCAGAGTACCTACAGGTTTATACTTTAAGTAACCAATCATCATCATCAACATCAGAGACATCATCATCATTATCATCGTCATCATCACCATCACAATAATTGGGCTAGGAAAAACCAAAGTCAATAACTGTAATAATAAACAAAACAGGATACTGTCCATCCTCTAATGTGATATAGTACCAGGTATACAATTCCACCCATGAAATGTACTTGAACAAATATCAAGCACAAATCTGTTCAGACCTCTATGTTTAACTACTGAATTTCAAAAATATGGTGTCTTTTTGAGCATGTTACATGATTCCAAATAAGCAAAACCCAAAATGTAGGAATTCCTAGCAGACAAATGATTCATATTACTCTACAACTAAACAGCAAAGAAAAAGGGAAATAGGGGGAAAATCTATTAAAAAATAAATATTTTAAATGAATTTTCATCCAAAAAATTATTATATGAATTTGGTTTCTCTATGTTAGCAAAGTAGCATTGTAAAGAGCAGCTTTGAAGCAATTGGAGAAAGCAGATTATAAACAGATTATTAGGTAATGTAAAGGAAATAGCAATAATTTTAAAGTGTACATGATATTGTTATAATAGTTAGAATTAATTTATTTCTCAGAGAGATAAACTGATACACAACAAATAAAATAATATAATATCTGGTATTTGATTTAAAATAAACTATGTGGAGAGAAAAAAGTGCTTGAAAAGTACAAATGAAATAAGGTTGATAATTATTAAATCTGAATGATAAAAGCATGGTAATTTTGTCATTGTGATGCTCTGAATACTTTTTAATGATTAAATAAAAGTTACAGCCAGTGAAAATGTGAATTGCATACTAAGAGTTTCTTTCCCATTCGTTTACTGTTTTTCCTGCCACTTCCTTTTAGTCAGCCTCATTGCAGTGTTGGGAGATGGGAAACACTTGTGTAGTCAAAAAGTGACTCACTTGGTTGCAATATACTGAACGTTGCACTTGGCAGCTTAGAGTGGTGCCTGGAGTCTTTAACGAATGATTTCATGTGTGCAAGGCAGGTGTTTGACCTCTGGGCTATGTCCTCAGCACCACCCCCACTTAATAATCTTTGCTTTTGAAGAAAATAAAATGACTAGTAGAAACACTAGTCCTAATATTTATGAAATGTAATAGAAAATGCAATGGATAGCAGCAGTGTCTTGGTAAATGACTCTAAAAAAGGAAAGCCATGATCCATGGTGATTGCCAGTTTGTACAGCATAGAAATACTCTAACCACGGCTGGTTTCACATTTTGATATGATGTCACTGAATGAGGAGTTGGGCGGAGATGTGCCTCATCAGCTTTTAGGAACCTGCATGGCCAGTTGCAATCACAGCCTGTGGAGAGAGATCAAAGAAGCAGTAGCTTCTGCACAGAGGCTCTTGATCAGATCCTGACTAATATGTACTCTTCTGTCCTTGATCAACTGACCTGATTTTCTTAGCTTCTCTCCCGTAAAATAGAGTTAGTATTTCCTCACAAAGATATAGTATCACATGTTACTGACCTAGGATGAGTACAATTACATTGTGTGTGATTCTTCATCTCTGCTAGTTAAAATAGTAGAGATAACTCTTGGTTTGGGATGATCTAAAAGTTTCAAAGGAAAGAAATAAAGCTGATCATTTTTTTTTCCCCGCAGAGGGCTTCCTGCCCAGAATTTCTATAATTAGCTACAATTGCTGGTTTCAGGCACTTTCACAAACCTGCCAGTAGCTCACTGAGCTCTAATTTGGTTGGATATTAATAGGTAGGCTGGGAAGTTAATGTGATATAATTGTGGCTAGAATAGAACTATCCGTTAAAGGTAGCAGTTTCTGTCCAATGTACTCTGGCACTGCAAAAATACAGTGAGAATTAACTATTATCTTAGAGTCGACATGGTAAAAATCCTATAACTTACTTAATTTTCTCCCAGGGAGTGTTAAGGACCCAGCTGAGATGTTTCTGGCATGAGTGCAGCTAAGGATTATGAGGCACACTGGAAATGTCTCCATTCACAATTCTGATTCTTGTTTGAGTAGAGTTGTTAATAATAGTAGTAGCACTTTACTTTGCAAATATGATAAGTTGTTTGATTAAGTAGAAGCTAGAGACTTTACCTTTTCTCTCTTGAGCAATTCATTTATTCTATGTAGAAATCTAAGATTAAGGTCAACCCTGATTAGGAAAGATGCACATTTCAGATTTATTGAATTGCATACATATGTAAAGGCCATTTTAAAGCTCATTAAAACCAAGGGAAACAATAATAAGTCTTGTCCATTTATAGAACTTGGAGCCATTAATGCTAAAAACACTTGAAATTTGATTTACATGTGTAGGCTGATGTGTTCCTGCTGGGAATACCACTTGGAGATTCATTTATCCCTCTGGTGAAGAGTTGCATAAATTTAACCTATATAATTTGGATTTCTAAGCAGGTACTTGTAAGATAAGAAGCAGTAGGCTGTATCATCCTGAAGTTGGCCCATACCTTTACAATAAATTTTTCTTTAGAAAGTTAAAATATTGACCCCTTAGAAATGTGAACTTCTTATTTTCTTAAAACAGTAGTATTTATATCAGCTATTTCATGGATCATAGTAAGAATGTTTTAAGAATTGAAATGGAACAAATTTGAGAAAAATATTAGTATATCACACATCAGTAAAATTTTCTGAAATAGTTTTCAACTATGTGTGAATCTATTCTAAGTTGTGGGTATTGATTCTTAATGTGTCACAGTAAATTTGTGATTTATTTTTGTAATTATAGTTTTTAGAATATAATACTGGTGACAGTGGTATTAACATTTATAAACCCGAGAATTTAAAAATGTTTTAAGAGGTAGAAACAGTAATGGAAGTCACTGAATATGAAGTAACAACTTTCTCTTTTGTGATACATATAAAAGAGATATTTAGATATCCTTGAAATGTTGAAACCAAATCATCCTGAATTAGAGAGAGTGATCAATCTGCCTTGGTCTCATTGGCAGCAGCAGTGAGCAAAAAGAAGAGAGGAATTAAACTCTAAGGACGGGGGTGTGAAGATGTGCCTTCTATTTTAATTCCATTTAAGCAGCAAGGATCCTGTTGCTTGGTCTGTTCACAGATACATGCTCAGGCATATGTGTTGGTGTGTATATATAAATCATTTTTAGAGTATGGTATATTTATCATATTGCATTTTTATATTTATGTATAGGCCCTATTATCTCCAAATTAAGCAACTTTTAAGGGCAGGAGCTATGACTTTAGTTGTCTTTCTTGAACACATCATGACATATCTTACTACGTAATTACTTTTCATATTGATAATGACATGAATTCACCATAATATGTTATTGGTCACATTTTAATAACTTAATAATATACCTATTCATATGAACACTATATCCACATATATTTATATAAATGTTATTCATATAGTCATTGAATTTACTGTACTTGTGGCATGAATTAAAAAGAAATAACTAAACTATCAACAAAAGGCATAATATACTTGTAAATATACATATATATTTAAAAATATATTCAAACATTTATGAGACATAAAGATAGTTAAGACCAGAGAAAAGTATATAAATAAGAAGACTATAAATTCCTTCAGAGTTCTTTCTTTGAACATTGTTCTTTCATATGAAATTTTCAGTAGACAAAGTGAAAATGTCAGTTACACAATTCATATTATTAAAAAAGAAATAGAGATACCCTTGAGGAAAGCAGACATTTCTTTGTATATAGGAATACATGAGTAAAAGTGTTTCTCACTTTAAGTTTAGAATTGGAACAATGATTGTATAGTCTAGAAAACACACACAAAACCACTCCTGAAGAAACTGTAGTCATGGGTTTATTTTTGTTACTTCCATTCCTCCATAAATATTAAAGACTTTACAGAACAATACAGCAAAAGGCAACCTGAAAGAAGACAGAAAGTATGATCTGATCATGCAGTCTTCTATCTGTTCTAAAGATAGCTTTTAGAAGATCTAGAAGAAATAGTTTAATCAGTCCCCCTCTAACTGTCATATTTTGAGCCAGTATTTTAACTCATTTAGGTGATAGAGATGTCATTTGCTTTGAAAAGGAATTAGGAGACAGGTCAATATCCTTTGGTAGAAATGCAACTATGCCAGGTTGCATAGTTTAAAAAAGCCATCCCGCCTCCCTAAAAATATATATATATATTTCTTCTTAATATTAACTTAACGTTATTTATTAATTTGATTTTGGGCCACACCTGGTTGTTTTCAAGGCTAACTCCTGGCTCTGAACTCATGGATCACTCTTGGCAGACTTGGGGGACCTTATGGGATGTCGGGATTGAATCCTGGTCAGCTACATGCAAGGCAAGCACCTTACCCACTGTATTATCTCTTATCCACAAACGGATTATTCTTTGATACATATTTCAAAGGCTCACATCTACAATATGCTTTCAACTTCAAAATATATGGGAATACTTTTTACCTACACTTTTTTTTATGGATCTCTAATAATTACCAGCTTTTCCTCAGTCTATTGGTACTAGTTTAATTTAGTTAGGATGTGTGTGTCTGGGGATTCTATTAGTTTTCTTTAAAAAAATCTATAGACAATTTGGGAGTAAGTCAGAAAAATAGGGGTCCTTGTCTTTGAGAGCACCAAATAGAATTGTTGGAATGGTAGATATTTATGAGTCATGTACTTCATGCAGTGATAAAAGAGTCACTTCTGCACTTTGAAAATAAATGACAAACCTTATCCCAGGAGACATAGGCTACCAAAAATGGAACTAACAAAGGAAGGTTCTGACAACTGGGAGGAATTACTGTAAGAAGTCTGTATTAAACATAGATAATGAAGCCAGGTGTATTGAACTGTGGTGTCAGATCATAGGTTGGGCAGCGGAAAAAAATATTCTTAGGAAGACACCTAAGAATAAAGAAGGGTAAACAGTAAATATCAAGAAACTTTATACTACACTCAGTCAGGGGAGGGGAGGAGAAAATAAGAGGTGGAGATTATAAAAGAGATGATTTAAAATATCCTTCCGAAGAGCCTAAAAAGAAGTCATCTTCAAGAAAGCATAGAAATAACTATCAGACTACCATTTTATTTTTAAAGCACATTGCCCATTTAGAAGGAAATGGAAATCATCTAATTCTGGGGAGTCTGGGAAGCAGTTGCATCGAGAAATAAATGTTTGTCAAATTTATTTGTGTAATAATCAGGCAGTTTAGTTTGTAGCCAGAAAACTGGTTGTTTACCACATAAAAGTCATCTGTTGAAAAGACACTGGAGAGCTCAGAATCACCAGGAAGGTTGTGGAGCTGGAGTCCAGACATTTGAGCAGGCTTGAAACAGAGCCTGGGTTCACAGTCAGAGCTGAACTGCTGCTGCCACTGAACGCTAGGCACTGTGATTACATTCTGTCTTATACACACCATGGGATCTGCTGCTTCTGCTGAGAATTTGCCCTGCTTCTAAGTCTCTGGTTCAAGATACAGTGTAGGGTGAGGTAGAGTAGGAAGGAGATGGGGCATCTGCCCAATTGGTCAAGTCTCCTTATGCTTATGCTTTAGATTCAGAGAAGGCAGGGGGAAAAAAAGAAAATTGGAGAAAACAGAAAATCTGGCATTGTTTTTGCCCATTTGTGCTATGCTAGCAGAAATGCTATAGACTATGTGTGTTATATGTTGAACCCCTTATCCCTCAAAGTAACAGCAAGTGGTAGGTGAGGCCTTTAGATGCGGTCCTGAGAATAGGCCTCCATGGCAATACTGCAGTCCTTAAGGCATTCACAGAAGTATGAGACCCCTTTCAGCTCCTTGTACATCAAGATCCAAGAAGTCTGCAGTGCACAGCTGAGAAGTTCTCCCAGATCTCTTCCAGCCCTGTACTCTCACTTCCAGCACCTTCTACTGTCGTTACTTTAAGGGGTAAAGGGTTCAACATATACATCTTGGAGAAATATGAACACTAAGTGTATGGACTATGGAATGGGGCTCTCAAAGTAAGTTCTAAATTGTCTCCTACCAGATTTTCTCAGAAAAACATCAGGTTTGGAGTCTGGATTTCCTGGATTCCCTTCCACGAAAAACCAAAAACCAAAACACATACATTAAGTTTCTCCTTCAAACTTTTTGAGTTCTTGAGTGGACTTTATGTTGTTTTGTTTCGGGTGTGAGGACTGAAGCCCGCTGTGTCCGGGGCTTACTCCTAGCTCTAAATTCAGGGATGACAACTGGCGAGGCTCCAGGGGAACCATATATGGTGCCCAGGAATAAACCCTGAATGGCTGCTTCAAGGCAAGCACTTTAGCCTGTCTACTACCTCTGGTCCTCTTGGATGGCTTTAAAACTATTTTCAGAGTACTCTGGAAGAGGTAATACAACAAGTCTTAATTTTTGGATCCAATTTAAATGATGAAACTCTCAACTGCCCAGAGCCATTGAAGATCTGGTTAAGCCTCCAGCATCACAGCTTCTTAAGTGCAAAATGCCAACCTTTTAACTTTTGACATCAAATTCATTCTGTTATTGGTGCTTATTTTAAATGGACTCATTAAAAATAAATGTTTGGGACTTTACCATGTCTAGGCCCTCTGAGGGCGCCCAGGGAAGCCGGATAATGAGAGCAGAGCACACACTGGCCCTCATAAGCACCAGCTGTGCAGGCATTTCTCTGCCTCCACCAGGCAGCCTGCCAGCCGCCACAGTCCTTTCTACAGCTGCGCTCTTCTCGAGCACAGGCCAGTCTTCTTTCTGTCACTTGTTAGCTGGCAATGCGAGTTCGATTCATGCCAGACCACACTCTGGTGTGACTGTTGTACAAGTAGGGACACGAAGAAGATTATCCAGCCTATTGTGATTAAAAATCTCATTCTTCCAGTCATAGTTTAGAATAAGGTGAGATTCTGAAATATATTAGAAAAAAATTTCTTATAGGATTCTAAAATACAGAGCTGAGCAGTTGGAGCAATAATACAATGGGTAAGGTGCTTGCCTTGCATGCAGCTGACCTGGGTTCGATACCTGAAACACCTTATGGTCCCTCAAGCCCACCAGGCATGATCCTGCATGCAGAACCAGGAATAGGCCCTGAAATGATCAAATGCACTGCCCTCCCCCTTCCAAAAAAACCCAAATAAATAAAATTCAGAGTTGAAACCAAACTAACATCTATAACATTTCCTAGCAGGATACTCTCCTAAGCCATTCTGGGTTAAACTATACAATAAGGTTTATTTTTCACTCTCTGACGGATTCCAGAAAAATTTTCTTTTCAGGTTTTCCAATGTCATTAAATGCCACAAAGTAGTGCTGCATAAAGCTGGCTTTCATCTGCATAAATCCAAGACATTCCATGGGATTATTGTTTATACAAACTCAAGCCAAGCTGAAAGATGTCAGGGAGATGATGTGACTGATAGTGGTGACCCTGAACAAGTTCTGGGCATGGGCTGTTTTATTACATTTTATTGATGGTTGCATGTCATAAGATCAGATTCATTCCTAGCCAAGGGTCTTTGAGCTCTTGCTAATTTGCATAAGTGCTCAGAAACATGCTAATTTGCTCTT